>NC_073258.2:106942500-107255277 GCF_029289425.2 Pan paniscus
AGTGGTGATGAAGACTGTTCTGCTCTCAAATTGCTTATAGATATGAGGAGATTGGATAAGAAAATAGAAAATTGGATAGATATCTGAAAAAGATATATATAATTCAATTTATTTTATTTTAATGTCCTACCCATTTTGAGGAGGATTTGAGGTAGCTTGCAGAAACTAAGAAAGCAAATAGAACAGTCTAGTGTAGCAATAACAAGTTTATCTCAAATCAGAGAGGTCAAGGTTTTTGATTCCTGGCTGTGCCAATTCTGACAAATGTCAGAAATCTGTCTGTAGCCTCAGTCAAACTGCATGAAAGATGCATATGCTTGAGAATGTGTGTGCATATGCTTATATTTAAATTTTGGAAACAGAAAACGAAGATTTGGGTTAATTTTGTTCTCAGATATAGGAGCTAGTGGTATCCTTACTTCTAGCTAGACCTGGTAACTCCTGGTTGGTCATTGCAGACAGCCTTTTTACTGAAGTAATTTTCCTTGATTGAAGCTACAGCTGTGAAAACATGATGGTTGCTTTGTTGTTCTTAACTAGCTCCTCTATGCTAAAGACCCACCATGACGTATAGCCAATCTGGCTGCAGTTTCTACAATCTGCAGTTGGCAAATATATTACATCGTGAAAATCTGAAAGTTGAATTGTATTCCAGGCCAGATAAAGTGCTGATCAATTTAGGCAGATGGGCTGTAGGGATGTATTTTGAATTGGGAGATTTCTTGCTAAAATGGTAGCTAAAGATCTATTGTTCAAATCCTGAATAATAAGGGATTTGAGGACTCAGAGTTCTTTATGTATCATCATGTAGTAACTTTTCTCTAAATGGTTTAAGGGTAAATATTATCCACAGAACACTAACCAGAATAATCTCTGAATGTGAGACCTGTTAGAAAAGTTAGAGAAAATGTTATTCTATAGAAGAGATTTAAAAAATTGGTATTGTGTATTAAGGCATTATGAAAACAATTCAAAAAATATTTACTAAGTTTTTGCTATATGCCAGACATCTTAAAGAATCTGAAAAGAACTAGAAAACAAACAGTTTAATACCTAAACTCATTATTTTGAAAATCAATAATATAGGGAAAGAATTTCTCCCTTTCCTATGTGAATTATTTTTCAGGATGTCCAAATTGTTGAGGGAAAGTGTCTTTTATTTTTGAGACGGAGGTTTGCTCTTGTTGACCAGGCTGGACTGCAGTGGTGCAATCTCTGCTTACTGCAACCTCTGCCTCCCAGGTTCAAGCAATTCTTCTGCCCCAGCCTCCTGAGTAGCTGGGATTACAGGCATTCCATGCCTGGCTAATTTTTTTTTTTTTTTTGAGATGGATTTTCGCTCTTGTTGCCAAGGCTGGAGTGCAATGGTGCGATCTCGGCTCATCACAGCCTTCGCCTCCCACATTCAAGTAATTCTCCTGCTTCAGCCTCCCGAGTAGCTGGGATTATAGGCATGTGCCACCATGCCCGGCTAATTTTGTACTTTTAGTAGAGATGGGGTTTCTCCATGTTGGTCAGGCTGGTCTTGAACTCCCAACCTCAAGTGATCCACCTGTCTTGGCCTCCCAAAATGCTGAGATTACAGGCGTGAGCCACCACGACCAGCCCTAATTTTTATATTTTTAGTAGAGACGGTGTTTCACCATGTTGGCCAAGCTGGTCTCGAACTCCTTACCTAAGGTGATCCACCCTCCTTGGCCTCCCAAAGTGCTGGGATTACAGGCATGAGCCACTGTTGCGCCGGGAAAGTTCTTTTTATGGAAGTATTTAAGCTAATGAAATATGAATAAATAATAGCTCTAAACAGTGATCATCAATGACTAATACAATAGAAAGAGAATAACCAGAAAACGCAAGTCTTATAATAGAGGTCAGTATTACTGCTTTGAAGTAGCATTGTCAAAAATTCTAACCTGAATCTATTAGCTCTTTAGACCTATCAATTTACAGGAAATACGAAGGATCAAAAAAATGTCTTAACACAGTGATGTAATCAGTAAAAGCTTAGCTGTGGGAAACTACAAGACAGATGAGCCAGTTTTTTTCAACACAGAAATTGTAAAAATAAAAAGCGTGAGAGAAGAGGAACTCTATGTATTAAAAAAGAAACATACCAGCAGGGCATGGGACGGGCTCCGGTAGTACCAGCTACTCAGCCTGGGCAACATATTATAGCAAGACCCTATCTAAAAAGCAAAAACATATATGCCAATTGAAGTTTGTGGGTCTTATTACAATCCTGATTCAATTACAGAGACAGTAAAATATATATATTTTTAAATTAAAAAAATATTTGGAGACAGGTTCTCATTCTTTCATCCAGCCTCCCAAGTAGCTGGGACTACAGGTGTGTGTAACTGCATCCAGCTTAGTTTTAAAAATTTTTTGTGGAGCGAGGGTCTCACCTTGTCCAGGCTGGTCTCAAACTCCTGGCTTTAAGCAATCCTCCCACCTTGGCTTCCCAAAGTGCTGGAATTACAATTACAGGCATAAGCCACTGTGCCCGGCCAGTAAAATATATTTTTGAAGCAATTAAAGAGATGTGAGCACTCACTGGGTATTTAATGATATTGATGAATTCTGTAAGTATTTAGCAGGGCTGATCGAATTATGATTATATTTTACAAAGATACATGTTGAAATATGTATGGAAGAGAGATTGATGTCCAAGAATTGTTTTAAAGTCACCTGGAGAAGCAGAAAAGTAGGTGGAAACATGGATGAAACGAGATGGCTCACAAATTAAGAATTGTTTAAGCTGGCTAATAGGTGGGTAGGGGTTCATTATACCATTCTTTCTACTTGTAAAAATATTTGAAACTTTCCATAATAAATGCCTTACTAGAAAGTTGAAAAATGAGTAAAACCCTAATCTTGCCTGGAAGCATTTCAGAATCTAATCCGATAGGCAAGCATGTATGCAGATAATTGTGAAACAATGTGATATTAGCTTTAGTTAGAGTGTGATCAGAGTGCTGAGGAGCACAAAGGGAAAAGGGGTCATATCACAATTGTAAGAATGTAACTTAGAGGATGTGAAAGCATATCGGCAATCATTCAGAGAAACAGAACCAGTGTATATAGTAAAAGATAACTCTGACATATGAAATTAAATTAGGCTGAGGATGAGACCATTAAGAGTGAATCTATATACCAAAAGTCGAAAGCCTATATTGGTTATCAATGAAACAAAAGATTCATATTCATCTGTCAACAAAAGGCAACAACTTGTTTATCTCAGTACAGGTATAGTATCTCCAGTGTAGCCCAACTTTCCCCTGGAATATAGTGAATTCACACATGGCTGCTACTTGAATTCTTTCAGATGCATACTAAGCTCTGTAGCTTCATATTCCATTATAATAATGCAAACAGACAAACACAAGGAGTTTCTGGTACTTGGGGTCTACCTGTGAGGGAACTCCTTGTGAAGCCCTGTGTGTGGGTTACAGTGACCTATTCAGCAGTTCTGGAAGAATAGGTCACTGGCAGTATAAGCCATCTGCTCATGCAATTTTATTTTACCTTTAGGACTGGCTCAAATTTTATCTTACATGTAGCAATTTCCCATAATATTGCATGAGGTTGATTTGTTCATTCAACCTGCATTCTACTGTCTTTTAAGAGAGACTTCCTGACCTCCAGAAACTATAAAGGTAAAAATCAGCATATTCCAGACTCCTTTACAACTAGTTTTAGATGGATGCAATCACACAGGTTTGGAAGAAGCAAGACAAAGGCCATCTTTTGTTTCTTTTTGCTGTTTTCTGCTAGGAAACTACTTGGTGAAGACAGAAGTTCTTCCTCTAGAAGTAATAGAGTGGTTAATCTTTAGTATGTGGGTGTTGAGAGACATTTGTGGTGGTGGTTGCTGCAGTGGGAGCTTTCTAAATTTGGCTCTGTGATGCTGGGATTGCAGTTACTACTGAGTGTTTTTTGCTTTTTTTAAAGCCTATTTTTTGAGAGCAGTTCTAGGTTCACAGCAAAATTGAGAGGAAGGTTCAGAGATTTTTCCAGTATATTCCCTGTCCCACACATGCATAGCCTTCCCTCATCTGAGTGATCTTCATTTTAATTGTGTAAGTAGCAGTTCCAGAGGAAGTTGCTACTTAGTGATCAAGTATATAGTGTTCAAATAGTTATTTTGGAGGCATAAGCTAGAACTCTTTCTTCCAAATTTTCCAGTGATTTTAGAATGACGAATTTCCTATGTGAAATTCCATCCTGCATAAAATACCTAGAGGGGTGATATGGTTTGGATGTTTTGTGTCCTCCAAATCTCCTGTTAAAATGTGACCTCCAGTGTTAGAGGTGGGCCTAGTGGAAGGTGTTTGGATCATGGAGGCAGATCCCCCATGTGAATGACTTGGTGCTGTTCTTGTGGTCATGAGTGAGTTCTCACTATATGAGTTTACACATGATTTGGTGGCTTTAAAGGGCCTGGCACTTCCTCCACCTCTCTTGCTTCCTGGCTTACCATGTGATATGCCAGCTCCCCCTCTGCCTTCTGCTATGACTGTAAGCTCCTTGAGGCCCTCACCAGAAGGAGATGACAGCACCACACTTCCTGTATAGCATGCAGAACTGTCTTTCCTTTATAAATTACCCAGCTTCATATTCCTTTATAACAATGCAAACACACTAACACAAGGAGTTTCTGGTACTTGAATTAAAACTTGACTGATATAGAACGGCCTACTTTATGGGTTGGATAAAATCATTTCATGAAGCAACTCAGAGTGTACTCTTTCTTGATGCCTTATGGCCAGATATTTTGTCTCTGAGTCTGATATTAAGTCAAAGCCTTGTTTGTTTCAAAACCCTGGGAGCATCTACTGTGATTCTACCAGTGGGTCTCGCCACAGTCTCCATAGTGTAACTTGATCAGCTGAAGATACCTAAAGTATCTTTGGGTCTACTGGTTTATAAGGGCCAAGTAACAGAGCTGCTTATACTGCAGTCTACACCATCTCTTGCTCTGAACCTCACTCCAAGCTAGCGTCAATTTGGATTGCTTGTTAATTTTCGAGCAGTAATTTCACTTTGTTGTATGTTAGCTTCAAAATTCATAGAGGCTTAAAGGGGATATATCCCTTTGTTAATGGTAGTGCCTTCTTTAGAGAGGATATCATGTCATGTTCTAGACACTGGATGCCCAGAAACCAAGATAGTAGCTCTTTCTTGGTGGCAGTGAGTATTTTAAAATGGATATCCTGACATGTCTAGATCCTGGGTGCTATGAATTTTTATGGCAGTTTTCTCCTATCCTCTGGAATGGGTATAGTGTAGCTAGGGCTTCTAGGGAATCTGACACTTCGTGTTCACCAGATTCTGCAGTATGTCATCAATATAATGGACCAGGATGGTGTCTTGTGCATTCATGGGAGTTGCACTCACTGACCCTGACAAATAAAAAATGAAATGCTTTTGGTATTGTTTTGATTTGGGGGATAGAGAAAAAGCAGATATCAGAATAATAGCACATTCCAGGAGCTGAGGGATGTATTTGTTGAGAGAGGCTACATCTGGAACAGTAGCAACAATTGATAGTTTACAATAATCCACTGTCATTCTGAAATACTCTTTATTTTGCATAGTCCAAGCAGGCAGATAAAATTGAGATATGAAAGGACTCAGAATCTCTGAATCTTTCAAAGCCCTAGATGGCGGCACTAATCTCTGAAATTACTCAGTGGGCGGGATATTACATTTAGCTTATCATTGTGGTAAGAAAGGAAAACTCCACGGGCTTCTCCTGGCTCTTTATGATACAAGTCTCACTCCATTGTGTTAGAGAGCTTCTGTGGGAATTTTGCAGTGGCTTAGTCTATTTACTATACAGGTATACACTTATGAAATGAGCAGTAACTGTGTAATATGTCTATGTAGTCACTGTGCCCACTGTTAGGCAAATTGATACCTAAAATCTCTCACTTGATACCCATAAGCTCCCACTCTGACCAACGGACCATTGTGGCATTTGGATCCACTAGTAATTATTGTTTCTTGTCCTGGACATCACCTGCTACTCTCAAGCTTGCCAAACTTCTTAGTGCTTATCTAATTTGCCTGGATCTAGTTTTGTCTCTAATAAGGTTCAGACACTGCCAGCAAAAGAATAATCAGTTTTTGTGAGATTACTGGCTAGTCCAAATTGCTCTCCAGAAATAGTCCTTAGAAAGGACATCATATTTTTAGATAAAAATGCAAGAAGTGTTTAAAATTAGAGTTCCAAAATAGAGTCCTTTGTCTTCTAGATCCATCTATCATATGCTATTTATCTATCATATGCTATCTATCCATCTATCATCTATCTACCTATTTATCTATCTATCAATTTTAACACCTGTGCTTCACTTCTGGCTAACAGCTGCAGTGAAAGAAATTCCAGTGAAGACTAGAATTAAGAGCAGGAGACTGAGATAATCAAAACCCTGGACTGCTATGCTGCACCTGCCATTTCAGAGGGTGAAGTTTCTAGTCTCACTGTCAAGCAGGTCTTTTTCTCAGGAATAGGGTTAAAAGGAGATTGAAAAATAAAAAGCTCTGTAATCTACATAGATTTCTTATTTTTCTTGACATGGGGCTTAAAAGTTTTCAGGTGTTAATACATATGTTCTGTCTCTCTATACACACACAGATACATACATAGATACATACGTATTAGATACTATATATACACTTCCTTGATAGAATGTGAAAATATAGTCAATTTCTCTTTTCCTTCTGCTGAAGCACAGTCAAAGGTTCAATCAGTATGATACATTGATCTCTAAGGAAGAAACAGAAACCAGTTGTGATCAAATAATTATAGGATAAAATGAAGATAAAATGAGAAAATTGAAATGAAAACAATGAAAAGTTAAGTTATATTAACATGTTGTGATTGTTGTTCAAATTCAGTCAATTCCTTTCTTGTCTTCTGTTAATCTATTCTGTTTTTGAGAAGATTATACACTTGGGGTCAAAAAGGTAGAAGGAGCTTGGATTGGTGGGAAGTCCCGGATTAAGAGTTTAAAGAGCCGAGATATAGTCCCAGTTGTGCTACTTTACAATTTAGAACAACTAGATGTGTACAAATTTTAGTTTGGCAGCAAAGGGCTTTTGAGCTAATGGGTCTTAGCTTGGAATGAGGAAATAACCCACAGAGGCCACCTTTGGCTCACTTATATAAATGTACCTACTTCACAGGATGTTTGTAGGGATTCATTATGAATATATGACTGGGCGTGGTGGCTCATGCCTGTAATCCCAGTGTTTCAGGAGGCTGAGGCCAGAGGATTTCTCAAGGCCAGAAGTTCAAGACCAGCCTGGGCAACAAAGGGAGGCCCTGTTTCTACAGCATATTTAAAAATTTGTCAGGCATGGTGGTGCATGCCTGTGGTTCCAACTACTTGGGAGACTAAGGTGGGAGTATTGGTTGGGCCAGGAGGTTGAGGCTGCAGTGAACCATGATTCTGCCACTGCGTTTTAGCATGGGTGACAGCAAGACCCTGTCTCAGTATATATGAATACATGTGAAGTGCTTCGCACAGTACTTGATGCAAACTGAGGGTGCAATAAATGCTACAATTCCTCTATAATACCATGCTGTCTGCCCATATGGAGCCTTATGTAAGAGAGGTATGAAGGGGGCAAACATCAAAACTAAATAAAGAGTAATCAGTTGGTAGTTCTTACTAGTTATTGTAGGACAACTCAAGGAGAGACAAAAAAGAAGTATGCTGTTCACTGTTGAGATTTCAGTTTTTTTTTTCAGTTGAAATTTCATTGCTGAGGGGTAATGTGGTTCTGAATTTTCCAAATATCTTGCTCAGAAATATTGTAACACCTTCTGGCTATTCTACAGACAGCTAGCTAATTATGTTTGGCCTCAAATTTTGAAGAATAAAAGTAGAACTTTATGGCATATCAAAAGTAAATCCAAAGTGTTAACTTCATCTTATTGCTGGAGAAGTTTGCTATTTGGAGTTTTAAAAAATATATTCAGAAAGAGATTTAAAAAAAAGTTGTTTCAAATACACCTGTATTCACTGGACCACCCAAGCTTTTTAGAAGTTAATCAGGTAGCAATGTGCTATTCCCTTCTCTGCCTCTAGCACACACATGCTTCTTTTCCTCTTACAGGAAAGAACTGTTTGATGCTTAATGTTAATACTCACAAATAAGCATTCTCCAACTTCTTGGGATCAGATATTCTGTCTATCCCTCTAAAATTACCTCATTCGGTGGTTGCCCCAGAGAAGTGCAGATTCCCAATAAAGCTTTGGGTTTATTAGGTTTCACACCTGCATGAGGCTTCTCTGGAAAATAGAATTCAAGAAATGATCTTAGGTTTAAAGTCTAATGGGATGTGACTTAAATCAGGATTTTTGTTATCTAACTTTTCTAAGCCTTAGTTTCCTCATCTATACAATTAAAATACTTATGATGGATATAAGGGTATCTTGACCATGGTATAAGTTAGCTCCCCTGACTCCAGAAGGTTTGTTTCTTGCAAACAAAGAATACATTCTGGTTCTGTTAAGCAGGAAAAAGGAATTTTAAAAAAGCCATTAGATAGTTATGGAATAAATTGCAATGCAGGGTTAGAGAAACAGGCTGAAGCTAAGCTGAACTTCTCAGAATCACCCATAACCACACCCCGGAACAGATAAGACACCAAGACGTCCCTGATATTGCCATCATCACTTGTTCCCTGGATGCCAGGACTCTGATTTTACTACAGTGATAGACCAGGATGTCAACTTTACTTTTCCCCACAAGGTGTTCCCCCACGGTTGTCACCTGTGTCAGCAAAATTATATCCTACTCAGAGGTTCTCTCTTTAGGTTACTCATTTCCAAATTGAAGTCCTGTGTGGGTATTTATGACAGGCAAAAGCTAGGTCTTGTGTTCTCATTTTGCAAGGATGCTGAGGAGTGAAGTGCTCTGGATTCTACCTTATGAAGGTGGGGCTTTCAGAGTGGGCATTACCAATATGTAGAAGGGTAGTCAAAAGATACTAGGTCCTTTCATAATGTTTTTCCTCTTAGGTCTAATAATAATGATACCATCTTTTTTTTTTAATCTACATTTACTAAATATTTAGCAATGGGCTAAATGAGACTACAATTATCTCCACTTTGCAGAAGAACAAATTGAGTCACAAAGATTTAGATAGTTTGCCTTTGGTTGGTAAGTGGCAGAAACAGAGCTGGATCCCTGTCTATCTGACTCCAAACTCTAAGTGGAAAACCCCAACAGGAAGCTGCCTCACAAATCAAGAGGCTGTTTCACAGCACTTAAATCCTATTTCCTGTTCCTATATCTTTCCCTAAAAGCTGGTAAGTGCCCTGGCCTATTAACTCTTTGTTAATGCTATTTTTTCAAAGCTAAACCCACCCAACAGCTCTGCCAGCTCTCTGACTCTGCAGAAAAGAAAATGTGGGTGGGTTTGGGAAAGTGGGTCAGATAAGCACACAGACTAATCTGGAGTCCTGATAGATGAGGTTGTGGAAAAAAAAAAAAACCACGTTGGTGTCATGGACTTCCATTTGAGATGCTTTACTATAGAAGAATGTAAGCACTCTTCCTATCTTCACATTGTCTCCCCAGGGCTGTGCAGGGTGGAACTCAGGCAATGAATGCAGTGCAGTGAAAAGAATGTGACCTGCAGAGGCATTCTGACTTGATTTCAACTTCTGGCTTTGTGACTAACTGGTAGTGTCAGCTTTGAGAAATGATTTAATGCTTCTGACCCTCAGTTTTCCTCATCTGTAAAATGGACCTGATTTTCAGAGTTATGGTGAGTGGGGTGCATTTTGTAATGTTTTGGTCTTCTCCCTCCTACATGTGTTTCACTCAGCCTTTTCCCTGGAACACAGCATTTGAGACAAAGCTTACCTGCTGCCAGAGTCTGAATGTTTGTGTCGTTGCCAAATTCCTGTGTTGAAATCCTCACCCCCAAGGTGATGGTATTGGGAACTAGGGCCTTTTAGGAGGTGATGGAATTAGTGCCCTTATAATGGAGTTAGTGCCCTTATGATGGAGTTAGTGCCCTTATAAAATAGGCCCAAGGGAGCTTGTTCACCCCTTCAACCATGAGCAGACACGGTGAAGTGGCACTATTTTTGAAAGAGAAAGTGTAGCCTCACCAGATACCAGATCTGCTGGTGACTTGATTTTGGACTCCCTGGCATCCAGACCTGTGAGAAATAAATTTCTGTTGTTTATAAGCTACCCAGTCTAGGGCATTTTAGTATCCCTAACTAAGACACCTGCAAGCACTTTATTGAAATCTCAGGGATGAAAGAGTGAAAATAAAAGGAGAATAAGGCAGGAAAGGAGGGAAAGTGAATGCAAAGAGGTGTGTTACCAAACTCAAAAACATACTGCTAGTGCTTTTGGCCCTGAAGAAAGCTTCCAGAGAGGCCTTATAGGACCACTGGACCTCAGAACAGTTTGTCCAGGAAAAGAAAAGCAAGCACTTTAACTTCCTGTTACTTATCGGTGAAAAACAGCCCTGTGAGACTGCCCTGTCCTTCTGGAATGTGTGACTTGGTTTCTCCAAGTAGCCCCTAGAGAAGCCAAGATATTGGAAAGGTTGAGTTTTCTCCTTGATGGACATTCTAGAGACAATGTCAAAGCCTAGCCTCTGCTTCAGAAGTGGGTTGGGATGTGCAGAGACAGTGGCAGTAGGAGTTGAGGCAGCAGTGTCAGTGGTGGGCTTTATGGTCACGAGAAACATGTGAGCCATTATTGGGCTGCTCCGGAAGGGAAATGGGGCACATAACCAGGGCCTAGAGGACAGGAAGTGTATGGTGCAAACTGGGTCAAATACACTGTGTTTGGGGAATTACCCTTCTTTGGAGCCACAGTGGAAAGCTGCACCAACCCCACCATTGGAGCAGAAACCCCTTTCCCAGTGTTTCTTGCTGTTAGGGTACCACAAGGCTGCCTTCTAGGCCATGCTGTACTTATCAAAGTCCCACTCTAGACTTCAACTCAGAAACTAAAGAGGTCAAGAAGCGGGGACATCCCAAAATCCATTCTGGTGAGGAAAAGTCAGCAGGAGAAGCTATATCAGCTCCCAGGAGCTGTAATGCCCAGTGGCTAGCATTGGTAGTATTAAGGACACACGTGCATGTCTATGCGCAGAGGTGGCAGTATCGTCATGGGATAAACCAATTTAGTTACTTAATTTTGGACGCCAGTCTTATTTCGGCATTCCAAGTCTGGTTCTTCCAGCCTTCCTGAGATATTGTGAACTACCTATATCATATAATTTATATTTTTCTGTTCAAATTATCCAGGGTTCTTGTATGTAACAACCCTGACTGACACAATCATAACTGGGGAAGTATATGAGTGGCAGAGTATTTTTTTTGAAATAGTAATCATTTTCTCCCATTTGTTCTATTCCTTACTCAAGCATCTATGTCATTTTATTCCTATGTTTTCTGAGGAATGATATAGTAGGATAAAAGCAAAGGATAAGAGAAAAAGAACAATTTCTGGCCTCCAAAGGCTGGTGGCCTCGGGGAGAGTAACAACAAAACTTCAGCAGACAAAATATTTGGAAATGATATCACAAGAATGAGAGAATTGAGCTGAGCTTCTCTTGTATGCTCCTGGATAGGAAAATTATTTCCCATGAGTGGGGAGAGGAAAGAAATATGAGAAAACTGCAAACTGCTGGAGATATTTTTTTACCGCTTCTAGAGAATGAGGTCTCAAAGCATATATTAACTTTAGTTTTATATAGAAAAAAAATGAAGATTTATTTGTACCTGAGTTTGTGGCCTGAACTTTATTCACAGTACGTGCATTAACAGCAAAACAAATCACACAGCAAATTCCATCCCACCTAGGATAAGCATACCATAAAATGGGTGTTCAATAAACAGCACTCTTTTTTTTACTTTATTTATATCTAGTTAAAAATGGAGACATCTGTGTTGCTCTGGCTAGTTAATGAAAGTAAACTTAGGGGCCTGAGGCCGTGTTATTTTGTTTAGGGAGAGGAGTCTCAGTGCTGTTCAGAAATCTCATGCAGTCACTAAATCTCACTAAATACATTCAATCAATAATGCACTTGGTTATGGGAGAAAAACAATGCTCTGAAGAAAGCCCCATCCTTTTCGTCTCATGGGTTCATACTAGGTCATCACAACAGGCATTTGCTGCAGCAACCAGTTTTGCATTCACACTAATCTGCAGTTAAGCATTAATAGAGCCTTTAGAGTAAAGCCAATAAAATTGTCCTGGAGAGCTATTCATTCTCTGAGGAGAGGCACAGTCTGACCCTAAAGCACATGTGATTCAGGAAGATACGTGTTTCTGAGATGGGGGAGAAAAGGTCCTGTTTTGTTCCTCACTGCAGACTTGACTTTATCCTCAAATATTCATTTAGGAGAAGGCTGTCACAGTATTGTTTATAGTTACAAAGGTAACATATTTTATACTTTCAATTGTTTCACCAGGGAAAAATGTATAGAAGGAGAGAGAACACTAAAGTAAATGTGGCAAATGATAATTCTTGAATATAGGAATGATAATTCTTGAATATAGGTAGAGGATTTGTGGGCATTCATCATACTATGCTTTCAAATTTGAAATTATTACTATGTTGAAAACATTTTAGGATCATTTAATTGAAGTAAGTGAAGTTGTGTAGAAGTGATCAGAATTATCTTGAAATTTAGCACTAAGGTTTCTGAAGCTTTTGATTGTCAGATCATATTAGGAGACCCAACTTCTCACCAGGGGATGGATCAATATTATTAGCTACTACATATTGACACTAACAGTACACTAAACACTGTGCTAAGAGGTTCTACATACATTTCATTCCACTGTGTCCAAAATACACCGATCAAAACCCCTACAAACTCCAAAAGGTAAGTAGTATTAGCCCCATTTTATTTTTTTTGAGACAGGACTCACTCTGTCACCCAGGCTGGAGTGTAGTGGCACCAGCATAGCTCATTGCAGCTTCGACCTCCTGGGCTCAAGCAATCCTCCCATCTCAGCCACCTGAATAAATGGGATCACAGATGTGTGCCACCACATTTGGCTAATTTTTTTACTTTTTGTAGAGATGTGGTTTTACTGTGTTGTCCAGGCAGGATCCCTATTCTATAGGTGAACAAATATCCAATCTAGGCTAATAACCCAGGTTTGACTGACTCCAAAGCCAATGTGGTATATAGCCTCTCAGATTCAACAACCAGAAGAGGGAAAGTGGTCATTATGAAACATGTTAAGAGAATAAGTATTTCAGTACAGTCTTAAGACAGAGAAATCAGAAGCTCTATACTGCTCTTCAGTGGAGGCAATAGCCAGTTTGTGGGAGAGCTCTGCAGTCATCAGTGGAGGGGTAATTTGACAGAGGAGGAGAAGTAGGAATATAGAAGTGTACATACATATGGGTATGCACACATATATTAAGACATGCATTGACCTGTATATATACACACACATATGCATCATTAGCTTTTTGCTTCTGTAATGTAACCCTGGTTAAACATAGTATTGTTTCATCAGTTCTTCAACAAATGTGAGAAAGATCAGAATAAATGTAGTGGAGTCATGTAAGCATGGTTCCAAGACGAATGGACTCCCCAGTATGGTGGGGGTCGTCTTGTAGTGTGTTTGATTGGAGATGGGAGGCTCAGAACAACTTAACACAGAAATAAATTATTCCTGTGTCTTTATCTTTAGAAAATCATTAAAGACCAAAAAATTATCTGGCTCCCTCAACCGAAGTTTTCTTAGTTTTGGCATTGAAGGAAGGAACTCCCTTTTAGTTTACCTGATATAGTATAATAAAGAGTCTCAATAGTCAGCACAATTGTTATTGTTTAATTTTTAAAAATTGAATTAGTTTGCTTCTGCAATTTGTTTCTCTAATTATGTCACTATAATTTGACTTTTTTTTTTTTAAGGACATAGCCAATCCCAAAAAACAAATTCTCCAATAAACCACTGGAAATTATGGGAAGTGGGGCAACTCTGTTTTTAGCTCTTCACCCCTGGGCCTAT
This sequence comes from Pan paniscus, assembly GCF_029289425.2. Taxonomy (NCBI): domain Eukaryota; kingdom Metazoa; phylum Chordata; class Mammalia; order Primates; family Hominidae; genus Pan; species Pan paniscus. The sequence continues at coordinate 106,956,526 of NC_073258.2, forward strand.
GTATCCTTTCTCTTGTAGACACAGAGTGCTTTGAAGGTCTTTGCATCCATGCATATACTGCATATGGCAGATGATGTAAATCTTTGCAAAGTATTGCCTCAAAATGGCACTGCAGCTATGCTTTTCTCAGGAGGTTCCAATGATGGTTGACAGTTTCTGGGTAGTGAGGTATGTGATAGAACCAGTGAATCCTGTGATTATGGGCTCACTCTTGCACCTCCTTTGCTGTAAAGTAGGTCACCTGGTCTGTTGTAATGTCATTTGGGATGCCACACAAGTGTATTAAGCATTCTATACATCTTTGGGTTTTGGCACAGAATGAGGCCCAGAGGGCAGACAAGACAAACCCCTACCTGGTAGATGCTCATTCTTCTATGAGAACAAAATACTAGCTTTTTCAAGCATGGAATGGGCCACTAAGTGGTTTGTTGGTCTCCCTAAGGAAGGGTGCCATATTGGGTACTTGTTGTTGGTGTCTCTTGCCTGCAGATTGGACAATAGGCAGCAATAGTAACTAGATCACCATGGGCAAGCAGGAATTCATGCTGTTGGGCCTATGCGTAATTTCCATCTATGTTGCCATGGCCACTTTATTGACATATTTGCTGTGTCAACACTAGTTTGCCAATAATAGAGGTTGAATTATACCATCTGATTGAAACATTTTGTCTACTTGGTCATTTAGTGCCTCTTCCACAGTCAGTGCTCTTTGGTAGGCATTAACATGTGGTACAAAGACCTTCACACTTTCAGCACAGTCCTACATGTTCATCCACATGCATCTGTCTCAGACCTCCTTGTCCCACATCTATCTTCAAGACTTTTTCCTCTTAGGTCCATTATCAGTAGGCCAGGCCATTTGCCCTTGCCCCTGAGTTACTATGTATTCTAACCTTGGGCCATTTCTCCTTCCATACAAAGTGACCAGAGATACCACTGGAAGCTGTACCCAGCAACAGTACAGCTGGGAGGCTCAGAAAAAATTAGCACAGAAATAATTCATTTCTGTGTCTCACTTTTGGAAAACTGCCAGGTCTGACCAGCAGACCCTGGAGGAGCAACGGATGAAAAAATGTACTCAGACACAGGTATCCAGTGAAACAGTGGGCTGGGGGACCGGGCCACTCACAGAAAGAGTTGTAGCAGATGCGGCCCTGACAAGTCATTTATTCAGTACAAATTTAATGACAAAGGCTTTGAGTCAACACAACTTGTGGATAATTAACACGGTTGCCCCCTGGCCCTGAGAGAGCAGCCCTGCATGCTAATGATTAAAGGCCAGGTTCCAAGGCCTATGTAAACTAATTTATCTAGATGAATTTCTTTACATCCCCTTGTTATCTAACCTTTGCTCTCAGGCCCCGGATAAGAGAGTTTGGCTGAAGGCAGCCTTTCAAAGCTTTTGCAAAACCTCCCAGCCTTCCAGGAAGGTTTGTATCTTTTCCTACAATTTCTCCCACTACCCTGACGGATCTCCTAAAGAAAATTACTAGTGATTTTTAAAGATATAAGTTAGCTGGCTCACCACTGTCATTTGTACTCACACCTGAGTGAAGTTCTAGTCTTGCACCTGTGTATCAAGCCTACACACTAGTCTATAAGTCTAAACCAATCTCAGACGTTTTACTCCTTCTTCAGCTTATGGATAGATGGGATGCACCATATATTCATAACCATGAGCTGAGAGAAGGATGGTGGATACTAGTTCTGCTCATGCTTGATTTGAGACCTACCTCTTCCATGTTAAGGTGGATGGTTTGCTCAAATTTTTGACTTTTGTTGTTCTGGCAGGATCCAGTTCATGATAGTCAATTCCAGGCACATGATCACTTGGTCTCCCACAGTCATCTGCTCCACCTCTATCAGGCCACAGAAAGTATAATACCTGGTGGATATTTTTGGGTTCTAGAGACAGCACTGTATTCAGGGTATTGGTGGTAGAAAGCTTCCATCGGAGAATCACAGAACAAACCTCTGGGGCTCTGGAGAAAAGCCATGCCACTTGCTGTGAAGAATTACGTACTTTTTTTTTTTTTGAGACAGAGTCTCACTCTGTTGCCCATGCTGGAGTACAGTGGAGTGATCTCAGCTCACTTCAGCCTCCGTCTCCTGGGTTCAAGCAACTCTCCTGCCACACCCAGCTAATTTTTGTATTTTTAGTAGAGACAGGGTTTCACCATGTTGGCCAGGATGGTCTTGATCTCCTGACCTCGTGATTTGCCTGCCTCAGCCTCCCAAAGTGCTGGGATTACAGGCATGAGCCACCACACCTGGCCACTTATATACTTTTTGAGAAACAACTCGTGTGCTAGTGGGCTAGGAACTCCAGTGCAATATTGCATAACAGAGACATTAAGAAGCACTCTTGACTTGTTCCTGTTCTTAAAAGGAAAATGTTCAATGTCTCACCCTTAAGTATGTTTCACATAGTGTTTTGTAGATATCTTTTATCAGTTAAAGGTGGTTCCTCCTATTCTTCATTTGTGAAGAGTTTTTTTTTTAAACCATCAATTGATTTTTATAAAATGCTTTTTTGGTGTCTATCAAGTATTACCTAGTTAGTATAGTATTTGTTTTAACACTTTTTAAAAAATGATTTTACATCAGTGTCTTGGGTGCTATGAATCTTTATACAGTCCTTGTCAGGTTTTTGACTCACAGTTCCAAAGCCTGACCTTCTTTGCTTTTTTTTTTTTTGGTATACTGGAGCTCAGGCTCTGAGAACCACATACAAAACATGGCTATTCTGCAGTCTTTCTGCTGTGGGTTTTCTTCTCTATTGATTGCTATTGCTGTGTTGCCCCACAGGTGTCTTAGACCACTAGCATTAAAAGTAAATTGAGAAGTGATCCTGCTTTTTCTGTTCTCTGGAATTATTTTGGCAAGATTAAAATATTTTGTTTCTTGATTGTGTACAACTATTCTTTGTTGAAGTCACCTGAATCTGGAACTTTCTTGTGGAAAGATGTTGAGTTTATTATTATTATTTGAGACAGGGTCTCACTCAGTTGCCGTGGCTGGAGTGCAGTGGCATGATCTCGGCTCACTGCAGCCTCGACAACCTTCTGCTCAAGTGATCCTCCCACCTCAGCCTCCTGAGTAGCTGGGACTACAGGTGCACACCACCACACCCGGCTAGTTTTTGTATTCTTTGTAGAGATAGGGTTTTGCCACACTGCCCAGGCTGGTCTTGAACTCCTGGGCTCAAGGTATCTGTCCACCTTGGCCTCCCAAAGTGCTAGGATTATAGGCAGGAGCCACCACACCTGGCTGGATGTTGAATTATTGATTGAATTTCTTTAACAGTTATTGGTCTTGAGTCAATATTCATGAGCTATATATTTTTTTCTGGAAATTTTTCTAATCTAACTTTTCACAATTATTGGCAGAAAGTTAATATCCTTTTATCTTTTTGATGTTTGTGGAGGGTTAAGGTTATCTTTTTCATTATCCACACTGATTATTTGTATCTTTTTCTTTTTTGAGACGGAGTTTCGTTCTTGTTGCCCAGGTTGGAGTGCAGAGGCACGATCTTGGCTCACCACAACCTCTGCCTCCCAGATTCAAGCAATTCTCCTGCCTCAGCCTCCTGAGTAGGTGGGATTACAGACATTTGCCACCACGCCTGGCTAATTTTGTATTTTTAGTAGACACGGGGTTTCTGCATGTTGGTCAGGCTGTTCTCGAACTCCTGACCTCAGGTGATCTGCCTGCCTCAGCCTCCCAAAGTGCTGGGATTACAGGCATAAGCCACCACACCTGGCCCTGATTATTTGTATCTTATTTACTTTTAGGAAGCTCTTTACCTATAAAAAATGTTTAATGACACTTGAGATATTGCACAGCTATACTAACTTTAATGATACTTAATGTCTTGATGGAATGTAATTGAACTCTTCCACAGTTGGAATTCAGAGACATACTGACAGGTTTTGTTCCCTGTGGGTCTCATAAGCAAGTTGGATTGAAGGGAGAGACAGGAGAACACACAGTATGGGAGAAATATGTCTGAGGTTCAGAGTAGGCCTACTGAGTTCAGAATGTTCATGAAACTAGTGGGTTCATGAATCAGTCAGGCTCCAGAAAAGACACAGAAACTATATCAGTAACTTGAACAGAGGAAGTTTACTATGAAGAATTATTAACCAGGTAAAATATGGTAAACTTTAAAAAAAGGTTTGTAAGGTATAATAAAGGTAGCAACTGCATAAAGCAGTTACCACTCATAAGATTGAATCAAATGGGAATAAAAAACTTAAAAGTCTTATGAGTAGAGGGTATGACTGTTGCAGAAGTACACTGCCTGCCACTCTAGGGAAGAAGGAACTTGTTGGAAGTCCGGCAGTGCAGAACTGTGAGAGCTGCTACTGCTTTCTTGAATTCTGCTGGGACAAACTGCTGATGATCCACTCCCTGCCACAGGGAAAATAAAATGAGAAAGAAGGAAAGACCTTTCTTTCTTGTGGAGGCAGGCACTCTGCCTCCGGCAACCTATTAGCAAAGTCTAACATTGAGCTAACTGGCAAAGGGGAAATGATTTGCACAGTCTGAGCTCCAGTATCACAAAATAGAACAAAGAAAGGTGGGGTTTTGAGCTGAGGGGGAATAACTTAATGACTGGAACTGTTCATGTATAGTTTGAAGCTGTGCCTGCTTAGCCATCTACTTATTTCTGCAAGTCCTCAATCCTGGCCTGTTTGTGCAATCTGAAAATGAGAGGACTGTCACATAAGGAAACAACAGCAACAATAACAAGACAACAACAACAAATGGTGTCATAAAAGATCTGAAAGCTCTCCAGAAGGACACAATTTTGGAAAAGCTGCTCACATGAAGTGGCAATGATCCTTCTTCCAGAAAAGAAGACTTGGACATTCGGGATTTGTATGAGATGAGCATCAATATAAATGGCAGAGTGGTATGGAAATTGAGTCGTCTAGAAAAGGTTGTCAGTGGTTTGAGAAGATACCTGTGGACAGCACAGCAGTATAGTCAGTAGCGCAGAATGATGGCATGAGGAGCAGAGAGGCTACAGGGAAGCAGGTGGCAGTTGTGGTCGGCATGAGATCACACCCCATGGCACACATCACCCTGGTCACTCACACACCAAAAGTACTGATTTCACCCCACAACATTAAGATGCAATAGAGGTCATATTGATTTTTCTTTCTCTACATGCACCCTAACTTGCTCTGAGACCCCTTCTGTACTGGGCTGTAGTAAATTCCAGTTACTTTTTAAGTTTTCCTTTTCATAGGGGCTTAACATAGATCCAGGCTTGTGTCTATAGAAGTCACCCATCGTTCTGTTTCTCCTTTTGCCACTTGATGCTGCTCTCAATCTCTGGTTCTTGTGTTCCAGTGAAGCACCCTACTCTGGAAATCCTCACAGATACATTGTCATAAGAATACTCTATTGACTGCAGACTCACCTCTAGATTCCCTTGCTGAAAATCTCCAGGCATAGAATCTGACCTCTGTAGAATCTTACATTCTTCCTTCACCCAGCATGGGTTCTGTGTCTCCACCATTTCCTAGAATCTGGTAGTGAGAGTATAGACTTCAGGAAATTTTGAACTCCAGGTCATGTTAGTTCAACTTTCAGCTTAGGCTTTTCTCCAACATCAAAGCATTAGCTGGTGACTGTCAACTGCATGACCGATAGCTTCTGCTTTGGGCTCCATATGGTAGGCATGGAAGTGCACTACTCAGACTTCAACACAGAACATGCTGCAAGGAGTGGATAGTGACAGCCTCCAGCTGCTGCACCATCAGAATCCAGTCCCGTGTCCATCAATGTCTCACTGTCTTCAGTCTGCTCCTGGCCAATGACCGAGCATGGCAGAAGTCCTCGAGTTGGTCATTTCTGATCAATGCTGGGCTTTTCTAATGTACTATATTCTTCGGTTCCCTAGTGGCATAGAAAGGACTTTCTTAGAGCTGCACTATATTTTGAGGCTCTTCTTATCCGATTCTTCTTTATTCCCTTTTCCCTCTCACATAAGTCAGACATCACAGTGTGAGGCTCTCCCCACTTAACTCCTGTCACCTCTCTCCTTTATGATTAACAAGATAAAGTTGAACTTTTTTTGCGCTTTATTTTTAGAGACAGGGTCTCATTCTATCACCCAGGGTAGAGGGCAGTGGCACAATCATTGCTTACCACAGCCTCAAACTCCTAGGCTCAGGGGATCTTCCTGGGTCAGCTTCCTATGTAGCTGGGACTATAAGCATGAACTACCACACCCAGCTTAAACTTACGCTTTACAATTTATATTGGTGTCTACTTCATGGAGGGTCCAAACTGACATATTCTGCAATACAAAATTTGTTAGGAATCATCTCCAATCCTCTCACTTCACTCCTCCCTGAATCCATTCTTCAAAGATGCAAGGAGTTCAGACTCCACATCAGAAAGCTTGGCTACTATCTTTTAATGGGGGAAGAAATTATATTCACAACAGTAAAAACAGAAGCCAAATTGATATCTCATTCAATTTTACTGCCAAAAAGGCAAATATGGTATGTACTAGAAAAACCGCCAACATATGTTAAAGATATATAAACCAAGGTAACTTACATCTTCACAAGAAAATAGGAGAAAGAAAAGATACAAAGGAAGTAAGAAAGTGTTGCTCACAGCCAGTCAGTGACTATATGGCTTTGGAGACTTTCTATAACAAAAAATCGAAGTATACGAAGAATAAAGATCAAAATGGATGTTAATAGTTAATCTGAATTTTATTATAACTTCTAGATGATTTCATTCTGGTGATAACAAGAGAAGTCCCAACATTGGAAGTATAAAGATTATCCTTGGAACAGGAAACAAAATAAAGTATAAAGTGATATAATAGAGAAAAAAGGGAAAAAAATTGAATTATGCTGAAGATGTAAAAGTGGAGAATGAGCTAGTGAGAGTGTTGGTATTTACTTCAAAAGGCACCAAACAATTGGGAAATAGGAAAAAAAAATTGAATGGGTATGTGCAGGAATATATGCATCACAGGAAAATAGATAAGGATTATCAATCAGATTCTTTTTTCAATTGACTTACATAGCAGTGATGCATGACTCCCACCGATAGATACATCATTTCATTGATGGCGGCATTTTCCATGGCACTATAGTAAACAGTGAAAACTTGATTACTTTTCAGGAAGATTACTTTTCAGTACCCAAGAAGGAAGCTGGATGTTATCCTCTGTTTAGTTTTCATTTGTGTCTTTCATCTTTAATATAATCAGTAGATTATAAATAGAAACCTTTCAAAGTCCTGACTACTCCGTTTGAAATATAATGGGAAAGAAATACTCCTAAAAAAGAAGAGGGTTTTGAAAGCCAAAAAGCTTAACACATAAAAGAATATGAAGAGGGTGGGAGAGTACAGGAGTGGGGCCAAGGGACAATAATAGGAACAATAAATGGGTGACATCAAGGGAAACCTATACTTAGAAGAAGGGAAATTTTAGTTTGCTGACAAGCAAAAGACCTCTAAGGACTACTGGGAATTGATCCGGGATAAAGTGAGTGTGTCATGTCTAATGTCTTACCTGAATTATCTTAATAAAAGCCAAGATCAAAATGCAGGGCAGGAGACAGTCTTTCCAAAGAGAATGTCAGAGGAGGGGGAAACTCAGCAATGCATTTTGTCCTAATGATCCAAAATAAAACAAAATGAGTAAGATTTAATTGGCTAGGCCTATGTAGGACAAAGATGGAACAGGTAGAATTAAGTGAAGAGGCTTATGAGCCTTACAGTAAAGAGAGAATGACGTTGGGAAAAATTCCATCTCAGGTATTAAGACTTTCTGGAAGAAGGAAAATACAAAGTTCTACAAATGTATATTTAAAAATAAAATACAGTTTACCCTTTATATCCATTGATTCTACATTTGTGGATTCAACCAAATGAGGATTGAAAATATTTTTTTAAAATTGCATCTGAATTGACCATGCATGTTTTTTTCTCATCTTTATTTTGTAAACAATAGCGTATAACTATTTACATAGCATTCACATTGTATGAGATATTGTAAGTAATCTAGAGATGATTTAAAGTAAACAGGAAGATGGATGTAGCTTATATAAAAATAGTATAGAAGAAATACTGAGTATTTTATGTCAGGGACTTAAGCTTCCTTGGATTTTGGTATTGGCAGGAGGTCCTGAATTTAATCTCCCGTAGATACCAAGAGACAATTGTACATAGCTCAAAAAGATAAAATATATAGAACGTATGATAGTAAACTGAGTGAAGTGAGAACAATGACAATTTAAGTGTTATAAGAAATTGATGTCCAATATTTGTAGAAATTGACATCAAATCTTTAGGAAATTCTAAAAATGTTAGAGGAAATAATTCCCTAACAAATTAATTAATTCAACAAACATTCATTAAGGATCTATTATATACACCTGGCTCTGTCTTGGGTATGCACCAATAAACATGACTGCCTCACTGTGTAAGATGGAAGTTAGATACATAAACACTTCAGGAAGATATAAAGTATCTCATGCTTTTCAGTGAGGTGTATTAGTTTTCCATTGCAGCTATACAAATTACTGCAAACATAGTTGCTTAGAACTATACAAGTTTATTTTCTTAAAGTTCAGAAGTCTGAAATGGGTCTCACTGGGCTAAAATCCAGGTGCTGGCAGGGCTCCAGGGTTTGTCTGGAGGCTGTAAGGGAGAATTCATTCTCTTGCCTTTCTAACTTCTAGAGGCAAACAGCAGTTTTTGGCTCTTGCCCCCTGATTCTCTTCAAAGTCAGAAATGACTAAGTCTTTCTCATTCTGTATCATGAGAAACTCTTGACACTGACTGTCCTGCCTTCCTTGTCCATTTATAATAACCCTAGGGACCACCTCTTGCCATCCTTTTTTACTTTTAAAGAGTCATTCGTCCTTTATTCCTAATCCAGGATAACTAGCCTCTATCATAAGGTCACCTGATTAGAACCTTTACAGAATCTGCAAACTTAATTCTCTCTTGTCATCTGAAATAACATATTTCACAGGTTCTGCAGATTAGGACATGGACATCTTTCAGGGCTATCACTCCGTCTACTACATGAGACAATTTACAGGATATATAGAGGGGGTCTATTTATTTATTCAATAAATACTTATTGAACATTTAGTCTGTGCCTGGTATGGTTTAGTCACCTCATTCTGCAAATAGAGCTTATTGGAAGGTTTTATATAAGGAAAGGGTATGATCAGCTTTGTGCTTGAAAAATAAATTTTGGTTTCAATGTACACTAAGATTAGCAGTAGGGGATAGACTGGAGATAAGCCACTTGGGAAACTATTGGAATGACCCAGATGAAAGATGAAGATCGTGAGCTACAGCAGGAGCAATCTAAAACATAAAAAGAAAGCAAAGTTGAGTTCAGTTTTGCAAACCTGAAGACTCATGGAGTTTGACATACCTGTGGGATATCTAATCAACATTGTTCAGTAGTTACCTTTATCTGCAAGTTTCGACTAGAAATACCATTTTACTTTAGGTTAATTTTTAACAGAGAGAAAAGATGTAGAATATCACTGCTGGCTTGTTTTTGTAGCCTTCCTAGCTTTCTCAGAGGCAGAGTAGAAAATATCTCCCCACTGTATGCCAATTAGTTATATTGTATTGAAACATATTTTCATAAATGGGTCTCTGGACTTTTTTGAGCTTTCTAAGTCAGCTATTGTATCTTGGCATTTTCAGCACATAGCATAGCATGCAACTCAGAGTAGTTCTTAAAAAACATTTTATTGAGTAAGAGAATGAATAGAATGTAATAGGGAGGTCTCTCCAGTTTGCATACCATTTAAAGGAGGATTGAGTAGAGAAAATGCCTATTACTTGTAAAATTAAGAAAGTGAGTTATGAAATACCTTGAGTGAGGAAATATGACAAAGAAGTTAGGGTTGAGTAGCTTCATTACTAGCTTCTTTTGGAGCTTCTGAAAAGAAATACCTCTGATTTGTTTCATGAAATGTCTTGAGTATCTGAATGTGTTATTGTGTTAAAACTCAAATTCTGTGTGCGTCGTAATGTTTACCAGGAAATTAGAGAAAATTGCAGGACTAAGTCAGTGCAGAATTTGGACTCATGAGAAATTAACATTTGGAACATAGAATGATTCTGTATGTAGGTTAAGTGGATTAAACAGCTGTTTGTAGAATAAAATGAATATAATCATTAAATTCATGTGGCATGTAGTTCTTTCCTCAAATATAATCTTGTCAGGACTAGCTGATGGGAAGTTAGATTTTTTTTATTATATTTTCTGGAACAGCAATGAAGAACATGTTGTTTAAAGATAAAGTTACAGAATTTCTCTATACCCTGTGGGATTTGCCCACTAGTTTTGCTGTGGCAGAATTTCTCTGAGAAAAATAAAAGTACCTCTGGGAGCTTGTTTTCTTTGACCTTTTGTGTGTGTGGGATAAGGGAGTTTGCAATCCTTTTGAATGTCAGTTCATAAGCAGTGGATGCTGCCTGTCTCAGAACGTTCCCCAAGGGGGCAGCTAATACGCTGACTGACTCTGAAGAGGCCTCATACAGTCAAAGGCTTTCCTCCTACTTTCTTTGTCAGAAGAAGAATAATCAGGGCTCAAAGAGCATCACTACCACTGACCGCAGGTTCTATAGGTGAATCAACCTATTCAGTCATTCTAGTCAGATTAGTTATCCCAAAAAGTCAGTTCCCTGGATTGGTCATGTGATTGATCTAGCAGCCTAGCTAGGCCCAGCCACGTCGCTGAATGAGTCTTCACTGCTTTAGTTTATTTGCTTCACCTAAATAAACATAGCCCCTATTTTACTCCCTTTAGAGGACAGGAAAGAGAATGCTTATTATAACATTTTAAACATTTTAATCTCTGTCTCTATAATAAGGTAAAGAATGTTTTGAAGTGATACCCTGGCTCTTTCTTTCCTGTAGTTTAACAATTGTCAGGGGGAACTAAATAATTTTTTGTGCCTTAGGAAGGGATGATGAATCCCTCTTTTGGGCCTTGTATACAATGCATTCCTCTGGTTGTCTTCTGAGTCTTTTTGAGAATAGGCTTTATGGTATTTCAATTTCTGTGGAAGACCCTGGAAATCATACCTAAGGAAAGATCATGTGGAAGAGGGATTAAACTTACTGTTTTTGATTCTTGAATTTAGGACAAAAATAGTAATGTGTGTGTCAATTAAATTTGAATTAATTAGGAAACATTTATCGAGTAGCAAACATATGTCAGGTATTCTACCATACCTGGAGATACAAAGATGAATAAGATTATAATGTCCTTCAAGAATTTTAAAGTTTGGTAGGAAATTCAAGCTAGTAGAACAACAATAGCAAAACAATGAGATCAGAACTATTTCCAAATGTTCATACTTGTCACTATGGGAGGGTACAGACCTACCAAAAAGCAGTAAATAGTTTATAAGTCCAAAGATGACTTTTCCTCTATAATCAAATTTGATCTACTCAGTGATGGAATGTTTTTTTCTGTAAGATGCTTGATGTCCTGTTCCTAGAGGTATGCAAGTACAGATTAAACTTGAGGGACAAATTAGGAAAAGGGGATGCTATATGGGTTAGACATGAAATTGATAGTGTTTCCAAATCTGAATTTTGAAGATTCTTTAGCCAACAGTGTAAGGCTGAAGTTTATGTAGCAAACCTCTGTATAAACTTCTTTGTGAGGTTGACTTCCTTACTCACTGCCTGATATCCCCACTCTTACCCCTCACTCCTCTGCTGCAATATAGCTGATGGTAATTTTTTTTCTTCTTTGAGACAGAGTCTCGCTCTGTTGCCCAGACTGGGGTGCAGTGGTGTGATCTTAGCTCACTGCAACCTCTGCCTCCCGGGTTCAAGTGATTCTCCTGCCTCAGCCTCCTGAGTAGCTAGGATTACAGGTGTATGCCACCATGCCTGGCTAATTTTTTTGTATTTTTAGTAGAGACGAGATTTCACCATGCTGGCCAGGCTGGTCTCGAACTCCTGATGTCATGATCCACCTGCCGCTGCTTCCCAAAGTGCTAGGATTACAGACGTGAGCCACCACACCAGGCCAGCTGGTGGTAATTCTTAATAGGGAAGGCATTGAGGTCTAGAGCACTCTACTCCTGCTACCTCACCTCTTCTTCAACTTCTAAGGAGTCTCAGGGACTCAATTCCACCATAACGGACCTGCTCTAGAAACACTTTCCATTGTCATCTTCAAAGTGATGCAACATGTTACTATGAGAAAATACTCCTGTATCCTATGTTCAGGCTTTTCCCTTTATTCTATGTGATCTGCATCTAAAAACATTTAAAATCTTCCATGCTAGCCCAAACATTCAGACCAAATCATTAGATGTTTTATTTTTTCAAGCACAGGATATTGCTTTGAGATAAAAGTTGGGGCCTGAAAGAGCAGTAACACTTATTGGCAAAGGGGTTTATAGATAGGTCTTTCAAATTAGGTTTCCTGTGGCTTATAACAAGGTACAATTTCTTCTTTATATCTGTTGGCACCTGAGACTCTTGATTTCAATTCACGTTGACAGGGATAAACATGAGCCCAAATGGTGTTCCATAGGTTTTACAATGGACCTGAGATATAACAGAATAAGGAAGGACATCAGAGAAGCAGCTTTTGTGATGGAGGCTTTGGCAGGCTGTTGGATGTCTGCATTCATTCCTTCCTCAAACATTTACAGAGAAATTTCTATGTGCTAATTCTCTACTAATTCCTGGCCAAATGAAGGAAAAAAAATAAATGGTTCCTGGCACCTGCAAGTTTATGGTGTAGGGTGTCACAGATGTGTCTCCCTACATATGTCCTACAATTTGACAAGAAGAAACTTGGACTGGTGAATTTCAATGTCAAGTTTAGTCAGCTACAAAGCTTTATGATATAGTTCAGGATGGGGAGGGAAAAACTAAGCACAGTAAAGCCAGAATAGTATTTCACAAGAAATACGAAGATATGTTAATAGAAGGAACACTACCCTTATGTATAGGATGGATTCTTTATGTAAAATCACTTTATGTAGGAGATCACCAGAGAGAAATAAGTCCTGAGGCACAGCATCTAGTTGCTTTTGAAAACACTGTGGAAGAAATAGCACTATTTTAGAGTGGAAGTCCTCCACCATTTCGTACTCTCTCTACATCTATAGGATCGGAGCTCACTCCTCACCTTCCTTCCCTCCAACATCCACTGCTAGGCACCACAGACTACAGACAGCCTTCTTGCAGAACAGCAGGAACTCAGCAGAGGAGTAAGCATTGATATTCTACAACTAGTAGTGAAAAATTTCATAACATGTGACAAAGGGTTGATGAGGACTTGCTTGTTTCTGCAAGAATGCAAAATATAAATCATAAGGTAACACATAGGTTTGTATGGGAAAGCCCCTTTCCTACTGCCATAGGCCGGTTAGTCTCAACTTTGTGCGGTCGTAGGGATCTAAGTAGCTATATTTATGACATGATGCCTGATTTCCCCCTATACCACATGAAGCCATTCTCTAAAGGGCTGCTTAAAACATTATTGGTATCTAGCCATTATTTGATTCAGAGAAAGGCAGGGAAGTAAGTGTAAGTAATGTCCTACCGGGCAGACAAAATGATCTCTTCACAGGCTGAACTGAAAGCATTATGAAATCATTCCCGAAACTGCTCCCTTTCCTTGAGAATTATCTAGAGAAATACACCATGGATGAAAGCAAGACATAAAAGAGCCCATAATATAGGTTCATGTTATACCCAAAGTCGCAAATGCTTTTATGACAAGTATGAACAAGAGCAATGGGAAAACTGAGGGTCCATTTATATCTTTCAAGACTCAGCTCAGACCTCATTTCCACTGGGAAGCCTCCTCCAAACTCCCAAAAGTGCTTATTCTCCTTTGAACTTTCATGGACATGACGTATACTCTATATTTATGTGGTTGTTTTTTTAAGTTTACTTACCTGTTTCCTATTTGTGTTCTACCTGCACCTAGCACAGTGCTTGATATATAGTCTGCACTGGATAAATATTTGTTGAATGAATGAATTCCAGAAGTTGAAGGATAGGTTGAAAGTGAAAATATTAGATACTGGAAATATGTAGAAAAGCTAGGGAATTTTTAAAAAGTATCCAAAATGAGAGGCCTGAACTAGTAATGAGATGGAGATAATGGACACAAGATAAATGAGCATGGAAACTAATCAATGAAATGTATCAGTCCTTAATTATGTGAGAGAAAATGATCTAGAAGACTCAAAGCACCCTGAGGTTGTGAACAGAGAACAGGGAGACGGCTGACCACAAAGCCCGACACAGAAGGACAAGCTTGTTTGGTGAAAAAATTGTGAGCTGACTTGATCATGTTGCACCTAGAGGAGTATTGGAATGTCCAGTTGTATATGTCCCAATTGTGTATAGGAGCCTAGAGTTTTGAGGGTATTTGTGACAAGAGATGACAATTTGGTAAACACCTCTTAGGATATAGTATTTGACAGCGTGATAGTGTATGAATTTGTTGAATAATAAAATATATATCAAGAAGAAAATGGTATCAATAATAGAACTATGGGCAATATTTAAATTTCAAGGGTTTGAGGGAAAAAAGAGAATCAGAGAGAGGCTGTTAGATACAGATAGGTTCCTCTTCAAACAGTTTGTCCCATTCTCCGGTTCTTTATTGTCTAAATTCCAAGAACCCCTACCCCCACTTTTGCTGTGCAGTAAACTGTCTAAACATGCCTAGATATGATAAGCCCCAATGGACATTCCTTTCCTCATGTGGGAATAGGTTAGCTTTCTAGTCCCCTGCAGGTGACCACTTCCTCCTCTCCCTCTCTTCTCTATCATATGTCTACCTTATCTAAGAAAGTTTGAACGTTTAGCCAATTGGGACCAACCCCAGTCAATGGGGGAAAGACACAGAGTTAGAATCTGCATTAAGAATAAAAACCCCTACTCTCTGTTGTTCTGTGTGCTCTTTTGGTCATGACTGATGCAGGCAGCACCCTCCTGCAAAAGTAAATTTGCCTTGCTGAGAAATCCTTGGAGAAATCCTTGCTGATGGAAATCTTGGGAGGTTGAAAATGTGTGAGTGGTTACAAGCCCTACTGCTGAGTGGAATGAGTGAGTCCAATCTGCGGTTCCGTGGTCACCTCATGTGGCTTATGGTGGCCCTTTGAGGGTCCTGTAAGGGGCTTATACTGACTTGCCAATGCTAAGAGAGACCTAAATTCCCTTCAGGGGAGTGGCCATAGAGGACAAAGCGAAAGGAGAAGAGTGTGAGAAACCTCCAGGAGGGGGTGTTGAGCCTCTAGGGAAAGGAAGGGCAAGAAATCCCTAATATGAGGGATTGAGTCTCACACCAAACCTCCAGGGTAGGGATGACAAGAAATCCCTAACACGAGGGACTGAGCCTCAGCAAGTCCCTAGAAAAGAGAGGGCAAAAAATTTGTAATACGAGGGATTGAGCCTGACCAGCACTCAAAATGGGAAATACTCCAAGTAAGATAGGAAATGGAAAGGACAAAGCTAACAGCAGTGATATTCCCATGCCTAGAGACTCCAACACATGGGATCCCCTAGACCATCTTCCCCTGTCCAGTACCCCCAGACCTTCCCCTCAGGCAGCTGATTCCACTAGATTCCACTCCAGATCCTTCCCCTGCTCATGTTGTTCCTCCTCCTTACAACCCTGACTCTTGGGAGTTATTGTCCCATGAGACTGTTCCCTAACAGTCTAAGTACCCCTCCCTAAAAGGACTCCAACATGAGATAGAGCAATGTAAGAAGGACATCCAGAACTTCCCTTTCCCTTCCACCCCTAAGGGATCAGCTCCAACTCTCTTTCCCTTAAGATAGGTGCCACAAGGAGGGACAGCCATTTGATTGGTAAATGCTCCCTTAACTAGTTCAGAAGTCCAAAGTTTAAAAAAAGAACTCAAGCCATTGGTGGATGTCCCTTGTGGAGTGGCAGATCAAATTGATCAATTCCTAGGACCTCAGTTACACACTTGGGTCGAGTTAATGTCCATCTAGGCATGCTGTTTTCAGGGGAGGAAAGAAGTATGACCAGTAGGGCTGCTATGGTGGTTTGAGACCATGAACACCCTCCCGGTCAAAATGTTCCTACCGTGGACCAGAAATTCCCCACCCAGGACCCCCAGTGGGACAATAATAATGCAACTCATTGGGAAAACATGCAAGACTTAAGGGACGTGATAATAAAAGGAATTCGGGAATCAGTACCCCGACCTCAAAATCTCTCTAAAGGGTTTGATATACAACAGGGAAAGGATAAAGGGCCTATGGAATTCCTAAACAGACTAAAGGGACAAATGAAAAAATATGCAGGGCTAAACTTAGAGGATTCCCTTGGGCAGGGGATGTTAAAGCTCCATTTTGTCATTAAAAGTAGGCCAGACATTTCAAAAAAATTACAAAAAACAGAGGGTTGGGAAAACTGTCCTCTAAATGAACTTCTCAAAAAGCTCAAAAGATATATGTGAAGAGAGACAAAGAGAAGCAGAAACAAAAAGCAAAACTCATGCTATCCACCTTCCAACAGGTGGCTCCAAACCCATATGCTTCTTAACAAAGCCTTCAGGGGGCCAAAAATGATAAAGGGTCCAAACCCCTGTTTAAAGGACCCAAGTCCCCAACTAAAGGACCTAGGCCCTCATTTCCCAGGCCCTCTAAAGAATATGATGGAGCAAAGTCAAAGAATTCTAGAACTGACAGGGAGGAAGGACAGGATAGGCACTTCAAATGCAGAAGAACAGGCCACTTCAAGAGAGAATGTCCTGAACTGGAAAAGGACAAAGGAGCCCTCACACTCATGACTTTCGAGGAAGAATAGGAGGGTCAGGGGCTCTCTCTCTTTTATCTCGAGTCCCACCAAGAGCCCTTGATAAATTTAGAGGTGGGACCTAAACATAAGCTCATCACCTTTTTGGTAGATTTAGGAGAAGCTTGCTCTTCTCTATGCTTTCCTTCAGTTAATATTGCTGCTCTTCAGAGGAACTTTTAGTCTCCCTGGTAACAGGAGAAGGATTTAAGGCAGAAATTTTGGAGAATATAGAAGTCAAATACAAAGGTCGATCAACTTATATCCGATTTTTGTTAATTCCTGAAACAGGTAGCTAATTTATTAAGAAGGTATTTAATGTTAAAATTAGGAATAGGACAAGTTGGCCCAAAGGGATTCCTCACCTAATTAAACCTACTCACCATCACAAATGAAAAACATATTAATCCTGATGTCTGGTCCAGAAAAGGAAACCAAGGGAAACTCCAAGTTTCCGCAATACACACCAAGCTAAAAGAACCTGGGGAAGTAGTATGAAGGAAACAATACCCCATTCCTCTAGAGGGCAGGATAGGGTTGAAACCTATAATTCAAAGTCTCATTAAAGATGGACTCCTTGAACCCTGTATGTCTCCTTACAACACCCCAATACTGCCTGTCAAAAAATCAGACAGGTCATACCAACTGGTACAAGACCTCAGAGGTATTAACCAGATAGTCCAGACCTCCCACCCTGTTGTCCCCAACCCTTACACCATTCTCAACAAATTTCCATATAGTCATTTCCATTCAGTTCACAGTAATAGATTTAAAAGATGCTTTCTGGGCATGCCCCCTGGCTGAAGAAGCCAAGACATATTCGCTTTTGAATGGGAGGATCCTAATTCAGGGCAGAAACAATAATATCAATGGACAGTCTTGCTCCAAGGGTTCACAGATTCACCTAACCCTTTTGGTCAAATTTTAGAACAAGTGCTAAAAAAAGTTTCCATTCCAAAACAACTATGCCTGCTTCAGTACATAAGTGATATTCTCATATCTAGCAAAAACATAGAGGAAGTAGCTGGCTTCTGTACACATATTCTTAACCATCTTCAGTTTGAGGGGTTATGGGTCTCAAAAGGAAAGCTTTAGTGTGTAGATAAATATTTAGGCCACTTAATAAGCACAGACAAGCGAAGAATAGGTCCAGAACAGGTTGAAAGAATCATGTCCTTAGCCTTGCCTCAAACTGAACAAGAACTTAGGAAATTTTTAGGGTTGGTTACATATTGCCACTTATGAATTGACTCATATGAACTAAAAAGCAAACTCTTATACCAAAAACTTACCCAGTGGACACTTGACCGTCTCCTGTGGACCTCTGAGGAAATCAATCAGGTTGAAGAGTTAAAAAACTCATAACCACCCCTGTCCTGGCCTTACCTTCCCTAGAAAAGCTGTTTTACCTTTTTGTTAATGTGAATAATGGGGCAGCTTAATGAGTGCTCACCCGAGAGCACGGAGGCCGCCGGCAACCTGTGGCTTTCCTATCAAAAGTTTTAGACCCGGTCACCTGTGGATGGTCCAAATGCATTTCATCTATTATGACTACAGCAGTATTGATTGAAGAAAATAGAAAGTTAACCTTTAGTGGGAAATTGACAGTGAGTATGCCTCACCAAGTTACAACTATCTTAAACCAAAAAACAGGAAGGTGGCTCGCTGACTCAAGAATCTTAAAGTATGAGGCTATTCTGTTAGAGAAAAATGACTTAACATTAACTACTGATAATTCACTCAACCCAGCAGGTTTTTTAGTGGGGAATCCAAACCTAAAGAGAGAGCATGCATGTTTAGATTAATTGATTACCATACAAAGATCCAGCTAGATCTAGGAGAGACTCCTTTCAAGATGGGGTGGCACTTATTTATAGATGGTTCCTCCTGGGTAATTGAAAGAAAGAGGCATAATGGGTATTCAGTAATTGATGGGAAAACTCTTAAAGAAATAGAGTCAGGAAGATTGCCTAATAATTGGTCTGCTCAAAGTTGTGAGGTTTTTTCACTCAGCCAAGCTTTAAAGTGCTTACAGAACCAGGAGGAGACCATCTATACTTATCTAAGTACACCTTTAGCTCATACATTTGAGAAAATTTGGACTGAATGAGGTCTTATTAATAGTAAGGGCCAAGACCTTGTTCACCAAGAGTTAATCACCCAAATATTAAATAACCTCCAGTTGCCAGAAGAAATAACTATTGTCCATGTCCCCAGATACCAAAAAGGCCTTTCTTTTAAAAGTCATGGAAATAACCTAACAGATCAAATAGCCAAACAAGCTGCCGTTTCTTCTGAAGTGCCTATCTTACACGTAACTCCTTGCCTTCCTTCCCCTACTGCAATCCCCATTTTCTCTTCTGCTGAAAAGGAAAAATTAATAAAAATAGGAGCCAAAGAAAACACATAAGGAAAATGGATATTACCAGACCAAAGAAAAATGTTATCCAAACCTCTCATGAGGGAAGTCTTGTCTCAACTACATCAAGGAACCCATTGGGGACCCCAAACTATATGTGATGCGGTTCTTAGAGTTTATGGGTGTATTGAAATTTATACCCTAGCCAAACAAGTTACAGATAGTTGCTTAATATGTAGAAAAACTAAAAAACAAGCTCTAAGAAAATCACCCATCAGGGGAAGAGATCCAGGACTAAGACCATTCCGAAGTGTTCAAATTGGCTACACTGAAATGCCCCCAGTTGGTCACCCGAAGTATTTATTGGTAATAATAGATCACTTTACTCACTGGGTAGAGACTATCCCCTTCTCAAGCACAACTGCTATGTAGTTAAGGCATTAATTGAAAACATCATACCCAGGTTTGGACTAATAGAAAACATTGATTCAGACAATAAAACCCATTTCACTATACATGTCATTAAAGAGTTAGCCCAGGTGCTAGATATAAAATAGGAATACCATCCCTTGGCATCAGGAAGAGTAAAAAGAATGAATGAAACTCTAAAAAGCTACCTAACCAATTTAGTCCTAAAAACCCGGTTACCCTAGGCTAAATGTCTCCCCATTGCCTTTTTAAGAATCAAAACTGCCCCTCGAAAAGATGTCAGTTTATCCCCTTATGAAATGCTATGTGGGCTGCCTTATTTACATTCTACTACGGTCGTCCCTACATTTGAAACAAAAGATAAGTTCCTCAAAAATTATATACTTGGTCTATCTTCTACTTTCTCTTCTCTTAAAACCAAATGTCTCCTAGCACAGGCACCACCCCTGGAGTTCTGTACATCAGCATCAGCCTGAAGATCACGTCCTCATCAAACGGTAAAAAGAAAAATATTTTGAACCCACTTAGAAAGGACCCTACCTGGTGCTTCTAACTACTGAATCTACAGTCTGAACAGTGGAAAGAGGATGGACTCACCATACCCAAGTCAAAGAAACGCCACCACCTTCAGAGTCATGGGCCATTGTTCCAAGATCAAGCCGTATCAAATTAAAGCGAAAAATACCTTAACCCTCCTATACCTTTTTTATTGTTTCTCCCTCTTTCCCCACTCTATTGTTAGCCATCTTGTTATCAATGTAACTAGGTCTGACTCGCCCCAAACTATTGCTTTTGATGCTTGTCTGGTTATACCTTGTGGGGATCTAAAAAACCAAAGACAACTAGCCTTTTCAGATAAGTATCTTTGCCCTGGCCCTCTAATTCCAAAGTTACCCCTAGCCCTCACCATTGTGATCACCTACAGCCAAGACACCATTTCTTTATTTCCACAGCCTGACAGCCTTATAGTGTTTGAGACTATGATCTCTAGACCACACAATACCAAAGTTAGACCTCTGCAGTGAGGGTTTGCATTCATCTAAAGCTTTACCTCCATTTTACCAAAGGAACTACTCCCCCTGATTGCCAGTCTCATCAATGCAAACCCATCCTCATTTCCATTACCATCTGTACCTCCACTGACCCTAGGCCCACCCTCAGTAGTCTCTATGGTGTAGGGGCCAATTATAATGAGAGAGATCCTATAAGTATCTTTCAAATATACCTCTTTTCCCACCTCCTCTTCCCCCATCCCTGATAATTTCAACTTTAAATGAAACACCTGTTATTCCTGTACCTAATGATAAAACCAAGGTGTCCCTGGTAAAAGTAAAAGATCTAAAACAAACCCTAGCAATTGAGACAGGACATCAAGATACAAATGCCTGACTGGAATGAATTAAACATTCCATCCACACCCTAGGTAGAAGCGACTGTTATGCTTGTGCGCACGGTAGACCAGAGGCCCAGATCATCCCCTTTCTACTTGGATGGTCTCCCCGTCAACCGGACATGAGCTGTATGGTAGCTCTTTTCTAAAACAGCACTGCCTGGGATGACTGATTGTGCCAAGCTGTTTCTCTGCTGTTCCCAGAAGTTCAACACCCTGTTAGCCCCTGAGGTCCATTCAGCCTCCGCCTTCCAATGTCAAGTTTACCTCATAGCTCATGACAGGGAGAAAACTTGGCATTCCTCAGAGACTTAAAGGGATACAGACAGCTTAGGCACTTACAAGAGCTTACCCATCAGTCTGCCCTTAGTCATCCCTGAGCAGATGTCTGGTGGTATTGTGACAGACCCCTACTGGACACTCTGCCAAGTAACTGGAGTGGAACGTGTGTTCTAATTCAATTGGCTGTCCCTTTTACCTTGACATTTCATCAACCAGAGAAAGTAAAAACAAAATGCCATATGCCAAGAGAGACCCCTTATAAGTCCTTTGATCCTCAGGATTATATAGATGCCATCGGGGTTCCACGAGGAGTGCCAAATGAATTTAAAGCCCAAAACCAAATAGCTACAGGGTTTAAATCCACATTGTTATGGTGGGTAATTATTATTAAAAATGTAGATTAGATAAACTACATTTACTCTAACCAACAACGATTTGTTAACTATACCAGAGATGCCATTTGAAGAATAGCTAAACAATTAGGGCCCAGCAGTCAAATGGCCTGGGAAAATAGAATAACGTTAGATGTGATACTGACAGAAAAAGGTGGAGTTTGTGTCATGATTGGAACCCAGTGTTGTACTTTCATCCCTAACACAGCCCCTGATAAGACAATCACAAAGGCCTTACAAGGCCTTACCCCTCTATCAGATGAATTAATTAAAAAATCTGAAATAGATGACCCCTTTACAAGCCTCATGGAAAGGTGGTTCGGTGGATAAAAAAAGTTAATAACTTCAATATTTACTTCCCTTGCAATTGTTATAAGTGTGCTAATTCTCATTGAATGCTGCCTCATACCCTGTGCTCAAGGTTTAATAGAAAGACTTATTGAGATGACTCTCACTAAAACCTTCCTCAATTCTCCCCCACCTTAGACAGATAAACTTTTCCTTTTAAAAGTTCAAGCGGAACAACAAAGTCAAGACATGTTAAAAAGGTTTGAAGAGAAAAAATTATAAAAATCAAAAGGAGGAAATTGTTAGATTCAGCTAGGTTCCTCTTCAGTCTGTCCAGTTCCCCCATTCTTTATTCTCTAAATTCCAAGTACTCCCCACCCCACTTTTGCTGCACAGTATCCTGTCTAAACATGCCTAGACATGATAAGCCCCAGTCCACATTCCTTTCCTTATGTACAAATAGTTTAACTTTCTTGTCCCCTGCAGGTGACCCCTTCCTCTTCTCCCTCTCTCCTCTATCTCATGCCTACCTTATCTAAGAAAGTTTGAATGTTTAGCCAATTGAGACTAGTTTAGATTGTGAGGTCCAACCCCAGCCAATGGGGAAAGACACAGAAATAGCATCTGTGTTAGAAATAAAAACCCCTACTCTCCTTTATTCTGTGTGCTCTTACAGTCGTGACTGACAGAGACAGCCCCCCAAACCCCCTTCTGCAAAAGTAAATTTGCCTTGTTGAGAAATTCTTTGTCTCAGTGCTGGTTCTTCTTTGTGACACCGAGCATTTGTTTCCAACAGAGGCAAATAGGCCCTGGAAGAACTAGATTTTGTCATAATCAAAGGTACAAATAGGATAACTTCCTCAGGCAGATATAAGAAGTATCATAGCAGCCACCAGCTAGGCAGAATACAGGTTAACTGTCAAAGAGGCTCAGTCTTCCCTCTCTATTGCACTTATTGGGATAACTTTTCTTTTTCTACCTCTTTACACAGAAGATGAATACTACAATCTCAAGGAATAATATGATCTTTCTCTAATAATGGTAATAGGAATTGAGGTTAAGTGCTCATTAATTAATTTATCTTTGTTACATTTCTGGTAGGTTCACTCCAAGACCCATGGAATGTCAGAAAAATTGTTGGCTTTGGAAGCAGACTTGCCAGGGGTTTAAAATCTGTCTCAATACTAATTAGTTAGATGACGTTAGGAAACGTACTTAATCTTTTTGAATGCCAGTTTACTCATGGGTAAAATGGGGATAACAATGCTTCCCTTGTAGAACTGTTGTGAAGATTAAGATAATATATACTAGTGGCTTAGCATACTACCTTGAATATAGTGAATGATAAATGTTGTCTTTTTGTTTCACTTAGTTTCAAAGTCATCTTTCCCTCATGGAAAGTCTTGAAAAATATATTTGCATGTTTGTTTGCCGTAATATAGAACATTGCAAAGAGCAATAATCAGGACTTTATGAGTACTAATGGAAATATCTTGGAGAAGTTAGCAAAATTGAAAGAGCTAGGAACTAGGAAAACTGGATATTTGTGTAGGTTGGGATTGATGCAGTTGGTTCTTCCCATTTCCCAGTTTCCAAGAATGAAGACTAGTGTGGAGATGGAAAGAAAAATCTGTAGAATGATGAAGAATATATATTTATCAGGAACCACTTGAACCTTGTATCAGAAGCACTAGAACTAGGAAATTAATACTTTTAAGATGCTTCTATTTTATTTTTGCTTATCTGTGCTTGGCTTCATTTTCTTCTGGTACAA
This sequence comes from Pan paniscus, assembly GCF_029289425.2. NCBI lineage: Eukaryota > Metazoa > Chordata > Mammalia > Primates > Hominidae > Pan > Pan paniscus. The sequence continues at coordinate 106,980,275 of NC_073258.2, forward strand.
ATGTGTTTACTCTTCATGCAAGGGGATGGGGTTTTCAGCAGCTTGAAAAGTAATTTCCTTCTAGCTCTAGAGGATAGGGGAGTAAGGAGACAGCACTAGAAAAAAATCCTGGTGAAGAGCTCAACTGATCTGGCTTACTTCCTCTGCCCACTTCTGTAGTAATGACCGTGACTAAGGCTCTAACTGTCCTAGGACTCTCCTAATTTGGATTGTGAACCTGTTCCTGTGAACCTGAGTGTGGACACTGGAGTGGGCTGTTTCCCCGTAAAACAGATGAGTGCTGGACAGACAAAAATGAAAGCCACAATAATTATTACTTTGTTCTTTCTAATCCTTACACTTATTTTTTTTCCTTGTCTTAACACGTTAGCAAGAACATCCAAAGCAATGTTGAATGGTAGAAGTGATAGTGGATATCTTGATCTTCTTTCTGACTTTTATGGGAATGCTTTTAATATTTGCTGTAAGATTTTAATAGATACCAATTTAAAGAAGTTTTATCTGTTCTTATTATGCCAGGGTTTTTATTCTTTAAATCTTGAAAGGATGTTATTGAATGGTTGAGACGAATTGAATTTTTTATCTTAAGTTTTAAAGATAATTATCATTTTTTCCTCATTTGATCTATTAATATGGTCAATTAGATTGATGTTTTAAATGTTGAACTGGTTTGGATATTTGGGATAGGTCTTTTAATATTATTCTTTTGCTACATGTTGAATTTGATTTATTTAAATACATGATTTTTGATTCTGTTTATAAGTGAGATTGACCAGTGGTTTTCTTGTACTCTCTCTGTGTAGCTTTGGAATCAGTGTTTGTCCAGCCTTCAAAAATGAGCTGGGCAACGTTTTTCTTTTGCTTAACTCTAGAAAAGTTTTCATAAAATATGAATTATTTTTTCCTTGTAGGTTTGATAGAACTGTCTGTAAATGATCTGGGCTTGGTACCTTTTCTTTAGGGGGAGAATCTCTGAATATGATTTGCATTTTTAAAATGGTTATTGGCCTAGTCAGATTTTTAAACTTTGTAAACTGATTGTAGCAATTATTTTTCCTTGAAAATAACCTTTTGGTACATTTTTAGTATTTATTAACTTGTTTACAGTATTTTAAAAAGGATTTAAAAAGTTCTACTTTACCTGTAGTTATTTTCTATTTTTCCATGCTTTAAACTGTTTATTTGTGCTTTACTTTTTTCCTCAACTAATTTTACAAGACAGTTGTATTTATTTGGCTTTTTAAAGAGCCAGTGTTTGGTTTTGTTGATCACCTCCATTGCTTTGTTTTGTTTTTAATTCTTTTTTTGTTTTTTGCTTTCGTCTTTATTAGACGTTTCTTTTTATTTTCTCTGCATGTAAATATTTTCTTGCTTATTGAATGAGAAACTTGGCTTGTTTATTTTCAGTCTTATTTGCTTTCTAATGAATATCTTTAAGGCTGTTAAGTACAACTTTAGCTATGTCCCACAGCATTTGACATATACTAACTTGTTGTCATCCTGTTCTAAATCTTTTGTAGTTTTCTATTTTGATTTCCTTTATAAATCTATGACTTACTGTACATAGCAGTATATTTTCTGCTTGGTAAATATATAGGATTTGGAGAGGAGTTATCTTTTTGAGGTTTATTTATAATTTCCTGATATTGTGATCAGAGAATACTGTTTGCATGATACCAATTTTTTATGATTTATTGAGATTTCCTTTCAAATTTTGTACTTGGTCAATATTTATAAATGGCCCTTGTTTGCTTGAAAAGAATGTACATTCACTGTTTGGTGCAGAGTTCTATGTAGCAGTTTGTGCTTATTCATTACCTATATCTATATTTTACTTGCTTGGATTTTCAGTTTCAAAAAGGTAGTTGAAAATTTTTCATTATGAAAACTCGAAACCGTGATATTCTTGTTGGTAATTTCTAGTTTACTGTTCCCATCTCCTCAATGTCAACTGTTTTGCTATCATTTTGTTTTGGTGTTCTTTTTATAAAAATTCCTATGAAGAATAATTTCTTTCAAAAGATGTATTTAACACCTTAAAATACATTGTATCTAATAACATACTTGGCCTTCTGCCATCTTCTTTTCTGCTCTACAGTGATACTTCTTTCTCTCTTATTGTGTCTTTCCTGATTTCTGTTAGATTGGTGAGTTTTTAAATAAATTATTTGCTTTATTTTCCTTTTTTAATGATTTGGAAATTACATGTTTTATTTTAATTTTTATTAGTGGGTATTCTAAAAATGTTTCTCAGCAATGTCCAAAGTTTATCATTTTTCTTCTGAAGAAGATAAAATCTTTAGGTTACTTTCACTTCTCTTTGGGTTAGTTCTCTAAAGTTCCTATATAACTGATTTCTGAAAATTATATGCCAACTTGTTATTACACCTGTGAAAATTGTTTTTATTCATTGTTGTTATCTATTTAGCCATAGATTATACAGCTTTTATTTTAATCTTGCATTGCACTGTGTCCTTCTAAGTTTATTTTTCTTGTTGAGTATAACCTTTTGTAGTTCTTTCATTGAGGCTTGTGGAAGGTAAATTTTTGATCCTTCAGAGTTTTGAAATATCTTTATTCCTCAGTCTTGAATGATCATTAAATGGGTGTAGAATTTAAGGTTGTGAGTTATTTTGTTCTCATAATTTTGAAGACATATTTGTCAATTGTCTTGACATCTAATGAGGATGAGAAAGCTAATATGATTATCTTCATTGTAGATAATCTGTTCTTACTCTTTAGTTGTTTTTAGAATTCCTCATCATTTTCAAGGTTTACCATAATTGATCTCTGTATAAGTTTTGAAAATTTATTCTTCTTAGTGGTCCAAATCATTTTCAATATTTAGGAATAGTGCTTCTTCAATAGTGGGGAATTACCAGTCTTTTTCTTTAAATATTGCTCATTCACTATTCTATTTTGTTCTTCTGAAAATCTTATTTTTATTTGGAACATTTGGTCTTATGCACTTATGTTTGTTAGCATCTCACCTCCCATGTAAAAAATATCTTTCTTTCTTTGTACTACTTTATGGGATGATTGCCTCAATTTGGCCTGTCAAGTCATGAATTTGTCAGTAGCATTTTATTGAATATGTGTCCTATTATTGATGCTTAAACTTCTGTTAAAATATTATGCATTTCTAAGATTTTGAATTGATTGTTTTAAAATAACCACTCATTTATTATTTCATTATCACTTCTTTTTTCATTCGCCTTCTGTCTTGTTTCCCTGTTCCTTTTCGTTAATTCAGAGAATGTTAAAAATACTTATTTTGTGGTCTGCTTTAGAGTTTCCCTATTTAGTTTAAGTGCTTCTGTGTTCTGAGTTCATTATTTGCTTTTTCCTGTGCTACTTTTTTTCTCAGGTGCTCGGTAATTGTTATTTGTAGTTTATCTTCACAGAAAGGTTTCTTCAGCACATGTCCAGGAGCCCAGAAATGGTCTCTGGAGGGCTTAGCATTTAACACATGGGGCGTGACTTCAACTAAGCTTGGGTAAGTTTCTAACTTGAGGTTTCTGACCCTTAAAAAGTGTAAGTTTTTAAGGACAGGTGATTTCCTTGAACTTGGCTCACATTCTTTCATTGCTGGGTGGTAATTCTCTTGACCTGGCTTCACCCAGTTGGTACCATCTTTGCCATCTGGGCACAGTTTGGGAGGCCTTGCCTGTACTCCAAGCACTTGGTCTAGTTTTACTCCTGGTCCTCTGAGCCAGTCAGCATTCACCCCAACTCACCACAGTGAATTCTGTCTCTCTGTTCTGCCAGAAAGCACAGTGGCTTTTAGAATAACTGCTCTAGTTTGGGAACAATGATTCTTGCTTTCTTTGCTTTAAGAAGGCTTAGGTGTTATAAATTAACATTATGATCTTAAATTGGAAATAGTATTTTCAATATTTACATTTAAATGTATGGTTCATTAGGACATATTTTTATGTGCTAACATATGAATTCAGGTTCCCTGTATCCCCAAAAAGTGCACCATATGGCCACAAGTCTTTTATTGATTTGTCCACCTCTACCCAGATGGCAAATTTATTTTGTACTCATTTTCCATAAATATTTTGGTCTAATTATGAACTTTTTTGTGTATCAATTATATGTCAGTTTTGGTTTCTTCACCACACTTTCAACTGTAGCATTAGCACCTGTCTTTATATGAAACAGGGCAAACTTTCCTTCATCACTCTTCCAAAATTTCTTTAGATATTTTTGTGTTTATTCTTTCAGCTAAACTTTAGAGTAATTTTATCATTTAAAAAATTCTTTTGGTGTTTTGAGTAAGACTATATAACATTTATACAGAATTGAACTTCCAAACAAAGAACAAGAAGCATGTATTTCATTAATATAATCTATTGCAGCTTGATAGCTTTGTATCAATAGGACATTTTTGACTTTATTTCTAAGAATTTTGTTTGTTGTTTTTATTGATGTAAATATAATTTTGTCTTAGATGATTGCCTCATTACTTATTATTTACATATATTTTTATTCAGTTGAATACATTAACACTCATTTTTTTCTAATAGTTTTATATATCAGAATTTTGAATTTTCCAGTTGTCTACTCAACTGCAAATAAGGATAATTTTCTATTCCCATTGACTAATTCTTGCAAAACGATGTTAAATAGTATTAAATAGCAGTTATCCTTTTGTTTCTTCCAAATTTAATGGGATAGCTTTCAGTGTTTTGGGCTTTTGTTTTGATACTTTATGTAACCATTTTAAGAGACTATATAAGTTATGACAGTGGCCATAAATAAGAACAGTTCAACTAAAAGTGGCTTAAAAATGAGGAAAAGCTTTCATGTCACATTGTATACTTTGAGAGGCAGAGTCCTGGAGTTAATTTGGTGACAACTCTGTTATCAAGCACTCAAGGGCTTTTTATCTTTCTGTTCTGTCATCCTTAGCATGCTGGTGATGTCATGCCTTATGGTGGCAAGGTGGCCCTGGTAATTTCTGGGTTTTTTTTTTTTTTTTTTTAGACGGAGTCTTGCTCTGTTGCCAGGCTGGAGTGCAGTGGCGCAATCTTGACTCACTGCAACCTCTGCCTCCTGGGTTCAAGCGATTCTCCTACCTCAGCCTCCCAAATAGCTGTGATTACAGATGCCCATCAACACACCCAGCTAATTTTTTGTATTATAGTAGAGATGAGGTTTCACCATGTTGGCCAGGATGGTCTTGATCTCATGACCTCATGATCCGCCCGCCTTGGCCTCCCAAAATGCTGGGATTACTGGCATGAGCCACCGCACCCAGCCTGTAATTTCAAGTGTCACATATAGACTAAGTGCATCTGCTAGTAAGGAAAGTTGGGTTTCCTTCCTTCCAGGCATCATTTTATTAATTAGTGAGACAAATTTTTCTTAACTTTCTCCAGCACATTTTTCTTCACTTCCCATTGGCAAGGACATTGTTACATATTCATGTACAAACTCATCCAGAGCAAAGGAAAAGTGACCACTCTGGTAGATATAAACTAATAATCATATTTACTCTCTAAATCCAGGGAAGGTATGGTCACATTCTCTGAGCCCATATCAACATACAAACTCACCCAGGGCAAAGGAAAAATTACCACTCTGTTAGTTTTATAAGAACCAAAAAAGCTTTGGAATGACCTCTTTCTTGAAGGCTTAGAATAATTCAACTGTGAATAATCTGGGCTTAGTAGTTTTTTGGATGAGTAGGTGAAGGGTGAAGAACTGAACCAAATTAGGATTGTGCCTGTTAGAAGGGGATAGGGTGTGACTACAGTTGGATAGTCCATAGTGTCTTCCAAAGGGAATTTCCACCTTCATTTTTCTCCAGAATTTATCAGTGGCCAATGTTGTGTGTGTGTGTGTGTGTGTGTTTTTAATTGCCTCTTGCCAACAATCAAGCTGATCATATAAGATTTTTCAATGGACTTTTGTTAGGAAAAAGGTTATTGATCGATTTGTTAAAAAAAATCTATCTTTGAACTATCTCTTCATATTTTGAATGAATCTAATTGGTAATTAGAGATGATTTTGCAAACTTATTTGTGGATTGTATTTGTAAATCTTTTTATTAGTATTTAAAATAAATATTTATTTATTTTTGAAACAGAGTTGTGCTCTTGTTGCTCAGGCTGGAGTGCAATGGCATGATCTCGGGTCATTGCAACCTCTGCCTCCTGGGTTCAAGTGATTCTCCTGCCTCAGCCTCCTGAGCAGCTGGGATTACAGATGTGCACTACTATGCCCAGCTAATTTTGTATTTTTAGTAGATACAGAGTTTTACCATGTTGGCCAGGCTGGTCTCAAACTCCTGACCTCAAGCTATCCATCTGTCTTAGCTTCCCAAAGTGCTGGGATTACAGGCGTGAGCCACCGCACCCACTAAAATAAATATTGATAATTTTCAAATAAATATTAACACATAAAATAAATATTTAGTGAGTATTTAAAATCAAGGCTTTATAATTATGAGGGTGTGTGTGTGTGCATGCATGCATTGTAAGGTTTTAGAATCAGTGTTATGTAGCCTTTGTAAAGAGGATTTGAAATATCTCTATCTTTCTCCCTATATTGGTTGAGTTTTTCTTTATTTCTCATTGGCCAGGGCATTGCTACATATCCACATAAAAACTCACCCAGGGCAAAGGAGAAGTGACCACTCTGTTAGTCTTAGAAGCACCGGAAAAGCTTTGGAATGATCCTCTTTCTTGAAGGCTTAGAATAATTCAACTGTGAATAATCTGGGCTTAGCAGTTTTTTGGATGAGTAGGTTTTTGACAACTTTCTCAATTTCTTCCATGTTTAGTGGTCTACCTAGTTTTCTATTTCTGTGATAAAGTGTGTTTTTGTAAAAAATAATTTATTTTACTCAAGCATTAAAATTTTCAAGCAAGAAGCTTGCATTTCAGGCAAGTTTACAAAGTATTCCCTTTCAGTTATTTACTCTTTACTTGTGGTTATTTACGTTTACTTGACCCTAATTTTCTGTACTTGGGTTATTTCTCAGTTTCCTAGAAAGTGTTTCTTCCCTTTTGTTGTTCATTTATTAATTTTTAGTTAAATAATAGTTATTTTTTTCTATAGTATAATTTTTATTTATTTTTATGTTTAGTAATCCTTCCTATTTGTATTTTGGAGTCAATTTGTCTTAAAAAGTTCTTAGTTCAAGAGATTAATTAAATTATTTCTTATGCAGTGATCTAAGCAGTATTACACAAAGTTTATGGGAAGCCATTGTTTTGAACTAGCCTTCTGCAGTACGCCCCAGGAGACTAGACCAAAGCAGAACAGAGTCACTCATGCTGAGTGACATGTAATCAAACTGAACTTTGAAACGGGCTGGTTGTCTTAAAAAATAGGAGATTATAGTTAACCTGAGTCAGCATAATAAGAAAGTCTATGTTTTAACTCTTGGGTGCCTTATTACCTGACTTATTTTATGTTTGAAAATGTATGTCTGCTACCTTAGAGCTTGAACAAAAATTTGCTCATTTATATATTCATGAGTCATATTTTTCTTATTTTAAATTGTGTACACAGTCTTTCATCATTTTCTGGCATTACATGTTCCCACCTAGTAGTCTGTGGGTAGCCTGATTTTTTTCTCCTCTTACTATTTTCTTCTGGTTGCCTGAAGCATTGATTTTGCAATTTTAAAGTTTGGCAACTCATTAGGGTGTGTCTTGTTAGTTGTTTCTACTAATACTCCCTAGAACAATGTATATACCCTTTTAATTTGGAGATTGTTTTACCTTTTAGGGGATTCTTTTATTTCTGTATTATATTTTTAAAGAAATTTTTGAATATTACCTTAAGGACATTGAAATTGATAGTTTTCCTTTCCATTTTATTATTTTTGCTTTTCCTTTGTACCCAAGTAGGCCGTTACTGAATATTTGTGACCGAGAGCCTAAAGAAGAATATTAGTAACCTTCATTCACCTCTCCTGGGTGCTTTGAAGATTAATGTTCCATAAAAATTCTAAATTAAAATTTTAATTAAAGCACATATGTGAATTAATAAGATTGGGGATCAGAGTCCCAATTTAGCTACTTTGCCAGATTTTTTTTCAAAAGTGGAGGATAAATCATTTTTTTTCTGAGAAAATCACACAGTACAATAATTTGATGCAGTCTGTTTTCCTACATATTCAGCAACTTGAATAAAAGTACTAAATAAATATTTTAAATTGTTGAAAGAATCACCTTCATTTTATTTGTCTTAAGATGTGAAATAGAAGAAGGTATTAAACCATGTAGAGTGCAGGTTTGTGCTTGTCTTTTCTTATTTTCTGAGGCTCTGTTTCCTATTGCTATAGGAATGCTACTTACATAGGAGAGCCAGATTTGACCCATCTTACCTGCAATTGGAGATGTATAGATAGACACGTTTGTTCAATATTTCAGGTCTGTCTTTAATTTTGGATTTTATTATGTCTATTTCCAAAATTTATTTACAGCAAATATGTACAATTAAACCAATTATAAGACAAAATATTTAAAACTAAAAGTTGGATGCAAATATAGCAGGAATCATTATTATTATATTTTTAAAACCACATTTTCCATCTAAGTATTTTTTTGCAGGATAGTTTTGAAAAAAATAGATATAAAATTAGGAGCTAGAATATTGCTGTTCTTTAAGTTCAGTTTTTATCTTCCAAAGTTTTAATAAAATCAACGAAACATATGAAAATTAAGAAATGGCCTGAGTTTCATGTCTGGCGCTTAGGGAGTACCCTTATCTCCTGTGGTTCCTATCTCCAGGAAGAAAGATTTCAGTTGGAATAAGCTCTGACTCTTTACAGAGGAGGAGAAATGACTTATCTGATTGGTGAGATTGGGAGAATAAATGAATTTAGTGTATTCTGGGTGTCTTTTTCTTTTTTTTTTTTCCTTAGAACCAATCTCACTTCTCCTCCATGTAGTAACTCACAGGGAAAAAGTGAAAAGAACAGTGGCTTTCTGTCCATTAAAGTGACTGGACAGATGCACTCATGTATTTCAAGTTGCAGGCAGTAGATAATTAATAAGTATATGTGGTTATGGATCCAAAGACACCTTCTCCAATCAGCTTTATTAGTAATATAACTGACATTTTGGCATCCACGTCTCCAGATTCAAGTTTGATTTCTTAATTTGTTCTAACAAAGGAAGGAAAGATTGAGTCTGTTTATTGAGTCTATATAAGATTCCAAGTGTAGGTATCAGATACATCAAATAAGAAAGCAGGAACTCAGTACCTGAAGTGGCTCTGAGATTGTACAGCATCTAGGAATTCTTGGAAATTGTCAGGGAGGATTTTAGACTTAGAAGTGGGGATTTAAATTACTCAAATTTTTATCAAATTGCTCAAACTTTGGCCCTTCAGTTTGCTTGTCTACAAAATAGATATAACAGTGTTAACTTCAAAAGCGTATATATATATATATATATTATATATCACATATCTCATAGATGATATGTATCATACATGTATAGCTTAGGAAAGCAACTGATACATAGAGCTCCATCATGGTTATTTATTACTATCACTATTATTATGATTACTATTAGAGGATCAATGGAGATTGAATGTTGGTTGCTGTATTTTAGCATAGAAAATAAAGTCTGTATTCTGGTCACAAACCTCGGTCAAATTACACTTCGTGAGAAGCGTAGAGAGTTGGGGGTGATCCCAGAGATCTAGAAGAACTTGAAATGGATTATTTTGGAGTATGCTTTTGCATACCCCAGCAGAGGTGAATTAAACTAGAAGAAGGTTGTGTGTCAAGCTAGAATAGGGGATGATAAAAGAGCAATAAGGTGGACAGCCAGAGGATTCAGGAAAACAGGGCAAGATGCAGATCAGATGAATTTAGACTATTCAGGAACAACATTGAAAACACTAGGCTTGACACAGGATGTTTTCTTTATGCAGAACTTAAAAGCATTTGCCAGAATGGCAACAGACCCTTGAAGAAACAACATAGGCTTTCTTGAGAACAAGATAGCTTCCTTCTAGTTTCTGTGTCTCGTATTTATTAAGTAAATTGTTCATTCATCTTCCCCTACATGTTCAGTACTGCTAGGTACTGTGAGGGATGTTGGTGAAGCAGAATACATGCATATTAACCTTTACATAGTTTCCAAACTATGTTATGGAAATAATATTAGTTCAATTCTATATTTTGTGAAGTTCACAGCACTGAATTATGTCCTGGAGCACAAAAATTTAAAAAGCTGTTTCTAATCTCCTTGGGAAGAAAAGCAGCTGAGAAATCAAGGTAGGCAATGATAAAGTCACATTGTTGCTGTGAAATTCAAGACAACACCATTTAATTTTTTAAAACATGAAAAATTAGTTATTATGTGTTGAATGCAAGTGCCGCAATGAAGAATGTTCCTATCGTTGTTTCCCCCATGCTATGTGGTTCTATGCTGCTTCTATCATCTATGCAGCATGATGTTAACTTCGGGCTCTGTTATAAAGGCTTGGAATAGTCTACCGAAGCCGGATAAATGGCTATTAGTACAGTGAAAACTGTTGTGAGCAATCTGTACTTCCTGTTCTCATTTCATGAAGGATTTCCACTCTTCTCAAATATAAGCAGTGACATTTGGCTCTTGCTTGTTCCTCTGCTTGGGAGGAGTGACTGGCACCCAGTTCATCATACAAGTCCAAACGTGGGACCATTCTTCTGGTTTTTGGGCAATATGTAGGACATGGCTCTTGCTTCATGTCAGTCCTGCCTTTGCTCAGGGACAGTGTATATTTTTGCTTCCTCCTTCTTGAGATAGCAGATAAAAAAGGACCTATTTCTGGTAGGTCAGCCAAGCCTCTGTTCTTTTAGAGTTTTCCCATGTGTCGCTGGGTGGAGACTTCTGTTTCACTAGCTTTTTGAAGGTTTAAGTTTTTGGAGTGAGGTAGGAGGTTCCGCTGTGATTACCAGATGAGCTTTGCCAATAACAAATACCTGAAAAGGTATTTTGATCATCATCTGTTTCATAGGGCTTACTTTTTCCTGGTTGGTATCTAGATGGAAGGATGGTATAAGGGGTTAACAAGGGCCTTTACAAAACTACAACAAAAATTGCAAAAAAAAAAATTGCAAAAAAATTATCTTAATCCTGCTGCTCCTCATGCTGTCTGTGAGATTGTGGACAAATTATTTGACTTTTTAAAGCCATGTTATAAATGGCATAATGCAGATAAAAATGCCTGGCCCAGTTTGCCACTCTTAGTAGGTGTTCCTAAACGTTGACCTGCCTCTAGACTTCATTCCGTTCAGCTTTTTCCTGGTGGGTTTACTCATCCAGCCTTCTGCTGAGGGCATCTGTTTTCTCAGCTTTCTCTTTGTATTTAGGAAAGAGCAGCTGAATATGTGAGCTATTTCAAGCCTGTCTTCAGTGCAGTGTACACAAGAGGAAAAATAATCCAGGCAACCAATGGCAGCCCCAGACTTCTTAAAATCCAATAGAACTCAAGTTTAAGTTTTTGACATTTTAAAACATTAATGATTTCATCCTCAACCTTCCTAGAGTAATTCAGAGCTTAAATTTTTGCAATACATTAAATATAATGATGTGTTGATAAGAATCTTTCCTCAGCTGGAACTAGGAAGTCACTGAAAACTGATGTAATAACTGATTTGTGCTAAGCATTGACTCTTTCCACCCTTTATCTAGAAGTGAATAGTTTAAAAGTTATTTCTCTGCAATACAGACATTCTCATTTTCTTTGAAACCCCAACGGCATTATGTTTCTAACTTCAGAATTGAAAATATGCAGTTTAAAACCAGATATTAATTTCATAGATACAGGCTAGGATTAAGTTTTGTGTTTCAATAAATGAGTAAGAAAACATTATAGTTGTGCTTTCACAATCCATGAATTTATTTGGGGATGGTTTCCTTCAGTTAGGTCTCCCTTGCCTGAAAGATTTCATCTTCAATTCTCAGTGTTTCCAAAACTGACCCGGTTTTCCAGCCCAACTAGTCACTTTCTTCTTCATGAAACTTAGTGATAATTCCAGGCCAGCTGATGCTCATATATTTGAATTCCTTTTGAACCTATAGTGAATTGCACAAATAATGATCCAGAGGATAACAAATTGACTTTGAGAGTCACATCTGTGTTTAAATCTTGGCTTTCAGTTTATTAACTGTGGTTGTTTGATAAAGTTAGCTAACTCCTCTGAGATCAGTTCCTCCTGTACAAAATAGGCATTATAACTACTTTTCTGTAAACATTCAATCCAATGATTAAATAACATGTTTGAAGTAGCCAAAGGAGTTACTGATCAAAAACGACAAATGCCTTCCACTCATACATTCATTTATTCATTGTATAAATATTCATCAAGCAATAAGATTTAGTAATATAGGATTAAATAAAAGTCATTTCTTTCAGGAATTCACTATATAGCGGAAGAGAAATTGGTACATAAAGAACTAGGTTACGCTAACACACATTCTATGATAGATGAAGATGTGGGGTGCTAGAGAGCATATTGGAGGAGTAGCTAAGATAGTGTGGGGAGGAGTCAGCCAAGAAAAAAGGAGGAAAAGATCATTATGTGTAAAAGCAGCAGCTTGGCCCAGGAAAGAAGGTGAGAAAGATCCTGCCCTATTTAGAGAAGATTGCATAAATTTCAACATGACTAGAGTGTGAGGAAATTAAATGTTTGGAAAGGTAGGCAGGAGACAGTTCCTAAAGAAATTTAAAAATCACGTTATGAACTTGGAATTTTATCTTAAAAACATGGATGAATTTTAAACTGGAAAAAATAATGTGATTTCACATGTTGTTAAAAAGACAAGTATAGAACTTGTGAATAATTTATTGAATGAGGTAAAAGTATAGGTAAGGCTATTGTTGAAGTAGCTGTTGTTATAGCCTTGGTGTGCAATAATGAAATCCTAAAATTAAGATACCAACATTGGGACTGGACAGAAGAAGGAAAATTCAAGAAAGAGTAAGGTATTGGTGAAACACAGAAGAATGAATGAAGGGCAATTCTCATAATAATGGTGTCAGATTATGTAATCAAGCTATTACAAGCTATTTGAGGATTTAGGATTACTGAATCCTCAAATCCCATGATAAATGTTCATGTTATGATTCCAGATGCATCTCTGGATGTAATTTTAATTTCTAATGGGAGGAAACATGCTAGTCAGGCTGATTCAAGTAGCCATTATAGTTGGAAGTTACAGTTCTCACTGTAAACTAATACATTTTTATTCTAGTTTCCTAAGTCAGCCTTATAACCTTGTCTAATAAGGCTCTGTCCTTGAGAAGCTTAGTCATTCTTGGCATGCTGGAAGTATCAGATCTTGTGCTACTAACATTGACCCAGGCTGAGGTGAATTTACCAAAGTAATGCAATCCCATGAAGTAAAATATGGGAGGCTTTGGGGGATAATCTCACCATTATTATTCACCTAGTGAGGCACTGTAATCTCAACGAAAAACGTATTCAGTGATACTTGCTAAAGCACGATAAAGACTTTTTCAACACCATTGCGATACGAGTATTGAGGCCATTGTGATAAGCAATGGGATTTTGCAGTGCAGGAGAGACTGGGCTTAACTCTGAATACAGCATAGGCAAGTGAAAATTTATAGCTAAGATGCAGGGTGAACGTTAATGGATGGAAAATTACAGAAAGGAAACATTAGGGATTAGGGAGATTATGGCAAAACCAACCTAATGAGATTCTTGTCGAAGCTGGGTCAGGGTGAGCAGACATCACCTGAAGAATGGTGGAGGATGAGGCATCTAATTGGATGTTGAGGATAAGTGAGTATCAAGGGAGGGGAATTCTTGCCAAAGTATGTTGGATGAAAAACAAACGTGTGAAACAGAAAAAAACAAAAATGTGTTTTTCTACTTTCACACACCACTTAACACAACACTTCTGACACCAGATGTATGTGCATTTTTACCGACATACCAAGCAATTCTTCAGTGGACACCAGCTGGGTGTCTCCTCATTCAATCTACCTGGAGTTCAAATCACATACCAAAGATTAAGTGCTCAGTCCCACAGGATTGCTCCCGATTTTAGACACCAATCACCAGTAGCAGGTTGTCACCCACAATTCTTGAATGACCAGTTATTAATCAGGATTCCCATGGCCACCTCCTCGAGTTTGATTAATCTACTAGAGCAGCTCACAGGACTCAGGGAAACACTTTTGTTTACTATCTTATTATAAAGGCTATTACAAAGGATACAGATGAACAGCTAGATGGAAGAAATGCATACGGCAAGGTATGTGGGAAGGGGCATTGAGCTTTCACACCACTCTCAAGGCACCTTATTCAAGAAAGAGTAAGGTGTTGGTGAAACATAGAAGAATGAATGAAGGGCAATTCCCATAATAATAGTGTCGGATTATGTAATCAAACTATTACAGGCTATTTGAGGATTTAGGATTACTGAATCCTCAAATCCCATGATAAGTGTTCATGTTATGATTCCAGATGCATCTCCAGCTGTAATTTTACTTTCTAATGGGATGAAACATGCTAGTCAGGCTGATTCAAGTAGCCATCATAGTTGCACCACTCTCCAGGCACCTCTGCGTGTTCAGCAATGCAGAAACTCCCTGAACCGTGTCCTTCTGGGTTTTTATGGAGGCTTTATTACATAGACATGATTAATTAAATGAGTGACCATTAGTAATCAACTCAACCTTCAGACTCTCTCTCCTCCCCAAAAGTGAGGCTGAAAGTTTTAACCATCTAATTATATGGTTGGTTCTTCTGGCAACCAGCCCCCATCATGAAGTCATCCAGGAGCCCACCAAGTGTTTTGTCATCAGAACAAAAGATGCTCTGATTACCCAGGAAATTTCAAGATATTTAGGACCTGAATCAGAGGTTCCCATTACTCAAGAAATTATTAATGTCTTAGAAGATTTGTGTTAGGAACCCAGGTCAAAGACCAAATAATAGAACAGATTATTTTCCAACTGCCCTATTATCTACAAGAGTTTCAAGAGCTCTGTGCCAGGAAGTGGGAGGCAGAGACAATACATATTTCTTATTATTTTGTTAGCAAAACACCAGGGGTTTGGTCTGGGTCTTGGTGAAGCATTGAAATCCAATCACTGGGACAATCAGTATTGCCAGGGGAGAAAGGCAATATTTCGGTGACAACAGCCAGAGAGAAAGGAGCTAAATCTCAAATCTGTCTCTCCCAGCCAACTAAAATTGGGAGTTTGTATAGTGGGGAAATGAATGCAGAGCTATATGGTGGATGTCAGGACTTAGGGAAGGGTAAGGTAAGGAAGCAATAATGATGATTGAGGGTTCTGGCATCTCATTGTCTGGATGCAGTGATCTGGTGAGTTTCAGTTGCTTGATACTGAGAGGCATGAGGGTCAGTTTCCTGAGGAAAAAACTCAGATAAGAGAAAGGTAAGTGATATGGTTTGGATATTTGTCCTGCACAAATCTCATGTTGAAATGTAAATCTCAGTATTGAAGGTGGGGCCTGGTGGGAGGTGTTTGAGTCATGAGGGAAGATACCTGATGGCTTGGTGCTGTCATCATGATAGTGAGTGAGTTCTCATGAGATCTGGCTGTTTTAAAGTGTGTGGCACCTCCCCCATTTTGCTTCTGCTCTTGCCATGTGACGTGTCTGCTCCTGCTTCTCCTTCCACCATGAATGAAAGCTCCTTGGGGTCTCTCCAGAAGCCAAGCAGATGCCAGAACCATGCTTGTACAGCCTGAAGAACTGTGAGCCATTTAAACCTCTTTTCTTTATAAATTACCCAGCATCGGGTATTCCTTTACAGCAGTGCAAGAATGGCCTAACACGGAAAACTGGTACTGAGAAGTGGGGCATTGCTATAAAGATACTTAAATGTGTGGAAGCAGCTTTGGAACTGGGTAACAGGTAGAGGTTGTAAGAGTTTGGAAGGCTCTGAAGACAGGAAGAGAGAGATGAGGGAAAGTTTGGAACTTCTTAGAGAGTGGTTAAATTGTTGTGACCGAAGTATTGACAGTGATAATGACAGTGAAGTCCAGACTGAGGAGGTCTAAGATGAAAATGAGGAACTTAATGGGAACTGTATGGAAGATTACTTGTGTTATGCCTTAGCAAAGAGCGTGGCTTCATTTTGTTTGTTCCCTGGGGACCTGTAGAAGTTTGAACTTAAGAGTGATGAACTGGGTATCTGGTGGGAGAAATTTCTAAGCAGCAAAGCATTCAAGAAGTGTCCTGGCTGCTTGTAACAGCCTATGCTTAGATGTGGGGGCAAAGATATTACTCAAAGTTGGAAGTTATATTTAAAGGGGAAGCAGAGCATAAAAGTTTGAAAAATTTGCCGCTTAGCCATGTGGCAAATAAAAAGCTATTTCAGGAGAGGAATCCAAGCGGGTTGCAAAATAACCACTTGCTAGGGAGATTTGCATCATTAAGAGAGAGCCAGTTGCTGATAGCCAAGGCAATGGGAAAAAGGCCTGGAAGGCATTTTATAGATCTAAGAGCAGCCCCTCCCATCACAGGCCCAGAGGCCTAGGAGGACTGAATGGTTTTGGGGGCCAGGCCCAAAGCTCTGCTGCCCTAGGCAGCTTCCGGACGTTGTTCCCCACCCAGCTGTTCCAGATCTAGCCACGGCTCAAAAGGGCCTAGGTGCAGATTGGGCTGCCACTTGGAAAGGTGACCTTGGTGGTTTCTATGTGGTGTTAAGCCTGTGGTCATGCAGAGTGCAATAGTAAAGGAGACTTGGCAGCCTCTATCTAGATTTCAGAGGGTGTATGAGAAAGTCCGAGTCCCCAGGCAGAAGCCTGCTGCAGGGGTGGTCCCCTCATAGAGAACCTCTACTAAGGCAGTGCTAAGGGGAAATGTGGGGTTGGGGGCCCCACAGAGAGTCCCCACTGGGGCACTGCCCAATGAAACTGTGGTAAGGGGCCACCATCCTCCAGGCCCTGGAATGATAGATCCACTGGCAGCTTGCTCCTTGAATCTGGAAAAGCTGCTGGCAGTCAACTCCAGCCTTTGAGGGCAGCTGCAGAGGCTGTACCCTGCAAGGCCACAGAGTTAGTGCTACCAAAGGTCTTGAGAGTTCACTGCTTGTAGCAGTGTGCCCTGGGTGTGGGACATGGAGTCAAAGGAGATTATTTTGGAGCTTTTGGATTTAATGACTGCCCTCCTAGGGTTCAGACATGTCTGGGACCTGTATCCCCTTTATTTTGGCAAATTTCTCCCTTTTGGAACAGGAATCTTTATCCAATGCCTGTACCCCAGTTGCATCTTGGGAGTAGATAACTCATTTTGATTTTACAGCCTGTTAGGTGAAAGGAATTCATCTCTGGTTGAGACTTTGGACTTTTGACTTGGAACTTAGGATTTATGAATTAATGCTAAAATGAGTTAAGACCTTTGGGAAAGTATGATTTTATTTTGAAATGTTAGAAGGACATGAGATTTGGGGGGACCAAGGATGAAATGATATGGTTTGGATATCTGTCCTGCCCAAATATCACGTTGAAATGTAATCCCCAATGTTATGGGGGCCTGGTGGGAGGTGTTTTGGTCATGGGGGCAGATCCCTCATTGCTTGGTGCTGTCCTCCTGATAGTGAGTGAGTTCTCATGTGATCTGGTTGTTTAAAAGTGTGTGGCATGTCTCTCTCCCTCTTCCTCCTGTTTTTGTCATGTGGCAGACCCACTCCTGCTTCACCTTGTGTCATGAGTAAAAGTTGACTAAGCCCTCCCCAGAAGCCAAGCAGATGCCAACATCATGCTTGTAGAGGCTGCAATTAAATCTCTTTTCTTTATAAATTACTCGGTCTCAGGTATTCCTTTATAGTACTCCAAGAATGGCCTAATATAGTAAGTTTCAAGATTTAAGACTGTGAGGGTCAATTTCTGTGTTTATTCAAAAAAAACAAGTTAACTGTCAGTTTTATGGAGAAGTTGGGCTGGTTTTAATTTCACAGTACCACACTGACTTAGCATTATGGTTCCTTTCTAACACTGGATTTTACAAGTAAGTACACAGATGGGCCTAGAAAAAGGTTCAGAAGTTTGCCTGAATTTTGGTTAAGGAAAATATCTTTTTCAGTAAAAATTTCAACAATTGTGAATTCAATTTTAGGCATGCTGAATTTGATTTGTAGAGGGAACAGCTAAGTGAAAGGTCTATGAGGCTGTTAGATAAAGGGCATGTAATAAACCACTAGCTGCTGTAACAATCCTCCAATATCTCAACATTTTAATTCAGTAAAAGTTAATTTCTTGTTCATGCAAAGAACAATGCAGTTGTTCTTGGTTGGCAAGAGGCCTTCCCCAGGGTCATTTAGGGACACTGCTCTACAATCTTAATGACCTCACCATTCGCAAGGGTCCATCTCCTCCCCTAGATCTTCTGTACAAACTGGTAGATGGGGAGAAAGTATGAATGATCACATGGAAGGTGTTTTATGTGCTAATCCTAGGGATGGCTTGTTTTATCACCACCGTATTCCATTGACAGAAGCTACTCACATGGCCATACAAAACTCTAAGGAAGGTTGGGAAACATGTAGTCTAGCAGTGTACTCAAAAGGTAGAAAAAAGTGAATTTGGGTGAATTCATAGTAATATCTGTCACATAGGAGTTTATGTTCAGAAATGAGAGTTAAGTGTTAAAGGGCATGTCATTAAAATATAATGGGTAACTGAGGCTATAGACTGGATGAGAATTCAAAGGGAGTAGTGGTAGATAGAGTTAAAAAGAAAAGAAGCAAAGAGAATGAAAACTTGAAGAATATTCAGTTTTTTCATCTGTAAAGATTTAAGTGACAGGTGAATGAGCATGAGAAATAGCAACCAAAGCGTTTTAACTTATTAAAATGATAGCTAATATTTATGATTGCTGACTATGTATATGGCACTATGTAGTGTTAACAGGGATTCTTTTACATAATCCTTATTGCAACCTGATTGTGCAAAAACTTGTCAGATTCCCTTATTTTTCATGAAGTAACAAAATTGGACAATTAAGTACCTCCCTGGGTCACGCAAGTAGTAAGTAGAAGATCTTGGATTTAAACCTTGTCTGTCTTACTCCAGAGTTCAATCTCCTCATCAGTGTGCCACCATCATCTCTTCACTTTCACCCAATGAAGGTGGGGAAACATGAACACCAAGGGAGGGGTTCCAGGAATGAGGAAATGGTAAACAAATGCTCCAGAGAGTTTCCATAAGAAGTGAATAGTGCCCACGGGAAGGTCATTCTTCCACATTTTTTTTTTTTTTTTTTTTTTTTTTTTTTAGTAAATGCTCATTGAGCATGGGTTTTGTGGCAGTCCCAGTTGGGACAAAGCATGGGTGGAATTCCTTCCCTTATGGAGCTTACAGATCAGTGAACACACTCAGAGGGTGGCAGTGGGAGCCAGATTGCAGAGGATCTAGTGAAACAAAAAAAACTATGGAGAGAGTGTGAATCAGGCATTTGATACTTCTCTCCTCTGAGTTGGGTTCTAGAGAGACAGACACAATACTCCATGGTCCTTCTGTGCTTTAAATACAGCCTTATGATCTGAGGCTTCCCTTTCTGTCCCTATTAAAAATGTCCTGTAGGTAGAAGACTTGATAGACTCAGTAGGATGTTAATGACTGATGAAGCTTAATATACTAGTTTCCTAGGGGTATATGAATTGTGGGAAACACAGGCAGTCACAGCTTAAATGAATAAATCTCTTTCGATTTTTAGATACCATTGAACAGATGGAGATGGAAATTTATGAGGGTCAGAGTTGCCTTTTTGTTGACCGTGAAATTACATCACAAAAGCAGCTGCTAAGATTCCCTGCTGTCCACAGAGCCTGTATTTAAGAAAGACCATTCAAGATAAGACTGAGCTGTGGAATTATAAAACCTTTGGAAAATCTTTCATGTGAGAACAACATGGGGGCAAGCCTCTGACCAAAATAGCTCAAAAATTTGTGTTACGCAGTTACAGTAAATACCCAAGAGCTTGACGCATAAAACACAACAGCCTCCTGGAGACAGAGGGAGGAGAAAGAAAGATAAAGTCTGTGGCTTTAGAAGAAAAGGAATAACTTAAGAGGCTTGTTTGCTGTTCAGGCTGGCCACCAAGGATGACATTTTGGTAGGTTTGGCATGTTCCTGAGACTGTTCTTAACTTTGTTGGTCCCCTAAAATGTACGTAATTGATGCAACATGTCTGAGGAAGTGGATGAGGTGTGAGAAATCATGGTATTCCTATTCACAAGGGACTACTTTACAACCAGACACAATTATTTTACAGAGAACTCTGGTTTGCAAGAGGACCTGAATATTAATATTAGTTGGTCAATGCATTCTCTCCCTGGATGAGAATTTTTTGTGGGAAGCAGCATAATATAAAATGCCATTCAAGATTCTGCATGTAGCATCAAAGAGTCAGCGAATTCTGGCTCTGCCAACTACTTGGCTGTGGGACCTGGGATATATTACTTACTTTCCATAAGCCTCAGCCTTTTCGTATATACAATGGATTTAGAAAGACTAGGGTGAAAGAAGAAAGTGAATTTAGGTATGTAAAATATTTACCATGTGATGGGCAGCTAGCTAGATATTTTACAAATCTATAATCTGGAAACATGAAAGACAGACTAGCTGGATTTCCTAGGCCAACTAAGATTTCCTAAGCCTAGCTGGGAAGGTGACCGCATCCACCTTTAAACATGGGGCTTGCAACTTAGCTCAAACCTGACCAGTCAGATAGTAAAGAGAGCTCACTAAAATGCTAATTAGGCTAAAACAGGAGGTAAAGAAATAGCCAATCATCAATCACCTGAGAGCACAGGGGGAGGGACAATGATCACGATATAAACCCAGGCATCCGAGCCGGCAATGGCTACCCTCTTTGGGTCCCCTCCCTTTGTAGGGGAGCTCTGTTTTCACTCTATTAAATCTTGCAACTGCATTCTCTTCTGGTCCGTGTTTGTTATGGCTCGAACTGAGCTTTTGCTCGCTGCCCACCACTGCTGTTTGCTGCTGTCGCAGACCCACCACTGACGTCTATCCCTCTGGATCCGGCAGGGTATCCACTGTCCTAATCCAGTGAGGGGCCCATTGCTGCTCCCGATCAGGCTAAAGGCTCGCCATTGTTCCTGCACGGCTAAGTGCCTGGGTTCGTCCTAATGGAACTGAACACTAGTCACCAGGTTCCACGGTTCTCTTCTGTGACCCATGGCTTCTAATAGAACTATAACACTCACCGCATGGCCCAAGATTCCATTCCTTGGAATCCGTGAGGCCAAGAACCCCAGGTCAGAGAACATGAGACTTGCCGCCATCTTGGAAGCGGCCCACCACCATCTTGGGAGCTCTGGGAGCAAGGACCCCCTGGTAACAAACAGACACAAGAGAATTAGGTGGAGAATCTTCCAACCAAGTGCTCTTAACCAACAGAATCATACCTTCCAAGGGAGGCTGATTGTCTTGTCTGTTGATCGGGTCTCCATTTCTAAGATGTGAAAGACACACTGACCTGTTTCTGCTTATTGACTTCCTTCTTTCTAGACCTGTGATGACCAGAACACATTCTTTTTTTTTTTTTTTTTTTTTTTTTTTGAGGCAGAGTCTTGCTTTGTCACCCAGGCTGTAGTGCAGTGGTGCAATCTCGGCTCACTGCAACCTCTGCCTCCCTGGTTCAAGCGATTCTCCTGCCTCAGCCTCCCGAGTAGCTGGGACTACAGGCACATGCCACCATGCCTGGCTAACTTTTGTATTTTTAATAGAGACGAGGTTTCACCATGTGGGCCAGGATGGCCTCGATCTCCTGACCTCGTGATCCACCCACCTCGGCCTCCCAAAGTGCTGGGATTACAGGCGTGAGCCACTGCACCCGACCCAGAACACATTCTTAAATAGGATAGATTAGACTGCCTACTTGTTACATGCCAGTTCTAAGCATGCAACAGAGCCACATTGATTGGCCTTGAGTGGCTCCAAACTACTGACAAATGAATTCACAGACCATCTTAAGCACAATTCTTCATGTAGTTGACTAAGTGTGCCATCGTGTGCTCATTCTTGCTATTTTCACATTCAATGGGTGGCCTTATTATACTTTATAGTGCTTTATGTATTGACTATGGAGCTTAGTATATGTTTCTGAAAAATTTAATTTTTGCTTAAAAGGCTGCAATAAGGTTCAGTTGCAGATAGCAGAGATAGTTCCAGCTAGTTTGAGCAAAAAGGGACTTAATATAGGGAGTTAGTTGGCTACAACATTGTTCAAAGTGCTGGAAAAGCAACCCTTAGGCTGGGCCTCTAGAAATAACTGTAGAATAAGAGTTACCCTGCAGAACTTGCCCACCAAGAGAGCTGTCATCTTTGTCACAATTGAAAAGTCAGGGAGTCAGGAAGCTGCTATTCAAACTGCTGGCCTCAGGTTCATACTACCTTGACTATGACCCAGGAAGTCATTGTCAAATTTGTTGGCTCCAACCCATGTGTCTGCTATAGTCTACACCTGTATCAGATGCTTTTTGTACTACTTCTGTTTGCATTTAACCATTTCCAAAACAAATCATTGTGATTGTATCTAACTGGCCTAATCCAAGTCACAATCATAACCATGTACGTAAGGGAGTCTGGGAAATCTTATTTTTAGTTTTTCAACCTTGTAGGATACTATAAGAAGATTGGGATAGATACTGAGTGAGCCTCAGAAAATCAGCTGGATATACCCCAGGCAAGTACTTGTGCTAAGTGATAATTCAGATACTACAGAGAATTCAAAGATAAAGTAAGCCAGATTTTGTCAAGAGCACCTGTCTATAATCTAATAAAGGAGAAGAGACAAATCCAGTGTTTTCATATGGCATTGCTTCCTAATGAGTCTGATGAGCCAAATGTCCTTCCTAGGTAGTCATAAAACATATTTATCCTATCATAGCTTTTAAAACACAGTATTGTAATTGTTGGTTATTTTACCTGTGCACTCAGTGGACTGCTAGCTGTTGAAGGCAGGGACCATGTGAATCTTGCTAGCTGTTAAACAGCCAGTGTTTAATCCAGTGCCAAGCAATATTTGTTGAATGACTGGATACATGAAAACAAGTGGGAGTCAAAATTACAACCTCTAAGGATGTAGGTGTTCATTTATTATAGAACAGAATATTTTCTTCTTGCCAGTCTTATCTCTAAACTAAATTAGAAGACTCTAAGCAATAAATTGAACACTATGTTAAGAGAATGTGTTTCCTCATGACAGCCCACCAGTCCTGCACTCTCCCTAAATGACAACTACATATTAGTGGCTGGAAAAAGTGGCTACGTTTTCTTTTACTATGAAAGAGGAAAGAGGACATTTCCTTTTGCTAGCAAAGAGGAAACTATTGTGTCACATAAATGAAGCATATTGCTAGTTGCTATAAAAATTAGATTTATAGTCAAGGTTGCCCATTCTGAGTTACTTCTTGGGATAGGCAATACAAAATGTTACAGGATCTGAGATGTTTATAAATAATATTTGAAAACCCACTCGCTACTGCTGCTGCTATTAAAATTAGTATTTAGAGTATATAATAAGCATGAATTAGAAGGCTTAATACTGTATGGTCTCAAAACTAAATGGCTTATGAGGTCAGGTGCCATTTTACCCCATTTTATAGCTGATGCTCTGAGTCTTGAAGAGTTTTACTGGTCCAATATTATGGGATTAGTGTTATAACAAGTGGATTCTCAAAGTTAGGCCCATCCGATCCCAAAGTTTATGTTTTTAACTGCTATTGTATGTGAGTTTCACCAGTAGTTTTCCTTATTCTGTAAGAAAACTCTTCTTATCATAAATATGAACAGTGTATAGTGATGTCCAGTATATATGATGCTTTCTACATGGCAACTCTTTGTGATGCTCACAGTAACCATGCAAAGCTTTCTATCTCTATGTTAAAAATTCTAAAATAGAAACTTAGAATGCATAGAGCCAAACCTTCAGTGGAGGCATTCTGACACTAAATGCTGATCTTGTGTCTTTTCTTCAAGCTCCCTCCCACCACATGAACTAAAGATCTGCAAGCTGTAACCTTTTCCGAAGGGCTACCTGGGCCTCTGTGTCCATCAGAGCTGATGAGCTGATCTTCATTCACCATAAGTGCAACTATCATGGCTCATGGAGCCTTGGAGAGAGTAGCACATATATTGAACTTCAGTTTTAAAAAGTCTAATACTTTTCTAAAATGACTTGCTATCTATTTCATCCAGAGAAGATTTATTACGTAGCCTTTCTAGCATAAAATATCATTACTTTTAAAGAAAAATCCAATCTAAATTCCTCTAACTACAATGGAAGTCCCCTTTTCTTATTCATTTCTCACTCAAATATGGAACAACCAGTCACTTCCATTAAATCTAATCTTCCTGTATGCTCTTGAAGATAACTACCAGTTAAACAGAGCTATCTATGGGAATGGTTTTTGAAAGAAAAATTGCGTTGTTTCAGTACTTTGGAGGATGGCTGATGTTTGCCTTTTCAAGAGATGTATCATGGACTGTTTTTGTTAAACTAACTTAGCTTCAAGAATTTGAGACTAACTCAGATTTTCTCAAACAGTGGGGGATTTGATGCAGCAATATGCAGGCATGGGATATCAGAAAGAGCCAGATAACCAAAGGAAGAGTAGTAGCTGAAGCGGGATTCTAAGACCAAGGTGGGTTAAGTTAGCTCGGAAGCTTGGGATATAAGGCTTTTCATTCTAGGGTTCTAACTTAATGTTGCTCTACATGTGGCTTGACTTTCTCATAATTTTAGATTGTATTTTGTGATTTGCCTTATTTTCTTTGTATTTATTGACTTTAATCCTCAGGAGAGACAATATGAATTTATTTAAGACAGATTAGATCCTAGCTCTGGGTCAGATACTCAGCCTTTATCCAATAAGATTCCCTTCCTCCAGTGACCTGGACCTGCTGGGTAATGGCATCACATGTGCAGATTGTAGCTGTTTCTTTAGCAGAGGCTATGGGCAGAGTCACTTCCACTAGAAGGGGCTGCAGGCATTTCAGGCAATGTGCTAAAACAAAGGCAGTTTCTGCAAAAGAGCACATTCTATTTATTCTACCTTCTGGATGTGGCATGAATCCATCTATCTCTCTCTATCCCCACTGTAGCTGTTCCAGTTCAGGTCACCATACCTTATGTCTTAACTATAGTAATAGCTTTCATAAATATATATATATATATATCCCTGCCTTCTGTGGTGTCCAATTCAAAGCATTTTCAATTCTACAGTCAGAGAGAAAACATAAATTAATCTGATTTCTTCTCTTCTAAAAAGTTCCAGTGATTTAGGAGAAACCACATTCTCTAACATAATTTATGAGACCCATGCTGGCTTCTAACTAAATCTCCATCCTCATCTCTAAGCCCCACTTTTACTCTATGGTTTAGTCCATTACCTGTAGACCTTCTACTCTGTTACCTTGGCTTATGAAACACTTCCCTATTTTTATGGCTAACATTCATTCATGTTTAGGTCCCAGCTGATGCTTTCCCAACCTTCCAGTCTAGATTAGAAGTCCCTCTTAGATATACTTCCAGCATCCTGAAATTGTCATAGAGTTGAATTTCAGTGACCTATTTCATGTATTCTGGTGAAAACTCTAAGTGTGTGAGTGCAGGGGCTGTTATCAGTCATTACTGGCTCTCCAGTGCCTGGTATATGATGAGTACTCTATCAATATATGTTAAATCAACAAGAGAAAGAGAGAAATCATTTTTCATATTATAGTGCTTAAAATCCATATAGTTACAACACCAGGAGTGAACCCCAATGTAAACTATGGACTTTGGGTGGTAACGTGTCAATGTAGGTTCATGAATTGCAAAAAATGTGCCACTCTGGTGAGGGATGTTGATAATGGAGGCTATGCATGTGTCGGGGTAGGGGGTGTATGGGAAATCTCTGAACTTTCCTCTCTTCTGTGAACCTTCTCTAAAAGATAAAATCTATTTCTAAAAATTCCTGTTGTGTGTTGTCTCATTTCACATTATACCACCCTTCTCCCTCGTTGGTTTCTGCTCTGGCTTCCCTGGTCTTTTCTCAGTTCTTTGTGACTCTTCCCCTCTCCTTCCACTGTCCTTGTGTATGCCATTTCATCTGCCTGGAACACTCTTCTTGTGCCTGGTTTGCTGCCAGTTAGCTTTCAGATTTAAGCTCAGTTACCTCTTTTTCAGGAAGCCTCTTCTGATTCTATGCCCCAGACTAGATAAAATCCTCCCATTATATGTGACCAGCATCATATACTTCTTCATGACACTAATGACAGTTCTAACTTCGCATTTATTTTTGCAAGTATGTCTGTTTATGGTTATTACAGTCCTAATCTTAGGAAAACACCTGATAAGAGAGGAAAAATAATTATTTGATGAATAAATAATTCATCAAATTTTAGTGTAATATTGTCAGATAAAACATACCATAAGAACATGGTGAATAAGGTGGTGAGAACATCAAAGGTCTTCAGAAATCGGTTACCCGGTGTAGTAAAAAGGACTAGTAACAAAGTATGACATCAAGGGATTGAATCTCTGTTACACAGTAAGCTAGCCATGTGAAGTACATATTACTTCATTTATCTGAATTTCAACTTCTACAATGGTAAAATGGGGATAATTTTTTTCCCTTTCTGAAAATTAAAGGAGATAAAACAGGTAAATATCTCTGTAAGCTGCCATATAAGGACAGATATAGTGGCAAAGTTCAATTTTCTTCAAGGTAAATTATAAGCAAACATAGATGTAGAGCATAATTTTCTTCACAGCCAAAGTTTGCCCTATAAAAAGACAGTAAAAACTGAAAAAATGTTTGAAATTTTTATTTTTTTTTTCATTTTGTTTCTGACAGAAATCATTTTCATGCTGCATTACGGTTGCCAGATTAGTCATTAAATAAACAGTATACAATTCATTGAACTCTCTGTTAGCCCATTTGAAAGATGATGAAGTTAGAATGCTTAATATATGGTCCTTTGTGTTTGGAGCAGATAAAAGCGTTCTGGAAAATTCCCAAGAGGTTAATTAATGGAAAGATCTGCCTCCCTTGGCCCTAAGAAAAACATGATAGTTTCTATAGAACTAGAAATGAAGGATTTGAAAGTAACTTAAAATTAATCCACCTTTAACTTGAAGAGCACAAAGCACATTACGATAAAACAGGTGTTTTACATTATTCATTTAATTTTCACCAGTCCTTTGAGGGAACTACTATTATTCCAATATTACAAGGAAAAGTAGTTGAGAGAGGAAATACATTTACCTGAGGCCACTTACTCTTTGGTGTCTAGGGTTCAGCCCACCTAAGGCAACTGGCATGTTAGGAGTATCTCTGTGTGCCTTCTCTGTGCTGGCTAATGTGAGAGTTAGAAAAGGAACACAGCTTTTGAAATATTAGAATCCTTTTTAAATCAAATCTGACAATTTTCATGTTGCAGAAGGAGAAAATGAAATTTGAGAAATTGTGTCTCTTGATTAAAGTTACACAAAGAAGGGCAGAATATGTACCTGTCTCATCTAGAACAGCACACAGCAGGGACTCTATAAGTCTTAACTGATTGATCCAGTTTTATGTTCCTCTTATTAAAAAGAAAAGGAGAGATCTTTAGGAGAAGGATCTGATGCTACTCTTAAGGGAAGAATTCAGGGTCCCTGGCTTCTAGGTTCTCTGGGAGTATGGGACTTCCTCTATCAGATTCCCACATATCCAGTCTGATGTCAGACTTTTGACACTAACTGCAAAACCTAGGCTTTGTGAGTGTTCCTTGGAAAATACTGTGCAGTTCTGGGGCTCAGTGATGATTTTCACATTAATTCACTATTGGACTTTCAATCTTCTGAGACAATGGCGAGTAATTGTAAGGCAGGCAAGTAGCACTTTGAAGGTGTCATGAAATGTACCTTTATCAGTGTTCACAAGACTAGTTAATGACAGAGTAAAATTATGTCCCAGTGTTATATAAACATGTGAATCCATTTCAGCACTCCCTTTTTCCATTCAAGGAAATATTGAATTATTTTTCTTCAGGGAAGAGAAGTGAGTTTCAGATTTGGTTCTCTTTCTGCAACTGCTTTGTGTCCTTGAGTAAGACATGCATGGAAGGGGTTAGGTGGTGAAGCAGGTAGACTGAAGCGGAAGTGCTCAGGCTCTGAAGTCAGATCTCAGTTCAAATCTCCTGAGCAGTTTATTTATCTACAGAAGACCCTAGTTCCTGCATTTCTAAAATAGAAATAATTGTGATACTCCTGTCATTGGTACAGAGGGTTGGATGATCTAATTCTAGTAAAGTCTCTTAGCACTTGGGAGGAACTGTGTATTGAGTTTCCACTAAGGAAAGGCCAATATTCCTGCAGAGGAAGACATACCAGCTGCCTGAGGCTTCAGTTCTCCAATGGCTTTCTTACTCTAAACCGGAGAGGAATGGGCTGGGTCAACAATATTTTCGCAATTGCCCAGAAAGCATAAGTAATGAATAGTTCTTCCTGTAGTGGCAGGAACATCCATGCTCACCTTTGCACTTCTGGGGAGCTTGGGGATCCCCATCCTTGAGTACCTCAAATCACACTGAGGCTTCCCATGGCCCACCTTTCCTGTCTGTCTAGTTGCAAGGGGCAGGATGAGAATAATTTATCTTTGTCTCCTCTCTCTTCTGCATCATTAATTTTTCCCTCTCTGTTACACCATTCCTATCAGCATACAAATATGCTGCCATTTTCCCCACATTAATATAATGTTTCTTGATCTCATTTTTCAAGTAATACTGTATTTCTTTACTGCCTTTCAGAGCAAAACTTTTAAAAAGACTTGACTTTATTACTTCCAATTCTTCCTTCTAGTCTTCACCCTTAACACCTCTATGAGAAAGCTCTTGATTGAGGACCTCTGCATGGCTAAATCCAATAGAAAATTCTCAGTCTTTTTCTTATTTGAGCACTCAGAAACATTTGGTTAAGCTGATCACTGCCTCCTCCTTGAAATGATTGATTTATTTGGCTTCTAGGACATTGTTATATTCTCCCTCCCTTCATGTTCTCCAGGGCAATATTTTTAGAACTCTTTTCTTTGTTATCTCATCCAGTATTATGTTTTCAGTTGCTTCTATACATTGATAACACTTAACCTGTAGATTCATATATATGTGAATCTGACTGTCCAACAGCTCCACTTGGATTGCAGGTAGGAATCTTGTCTCAAACCTCACATGCCCCCAAACTAAATCCTGAACTTCTTTCCCCAAATCTGGTCCCTATAATTTTTCCCAACATCATGGTAATAATGATAGCAAACATTTACATGGGGCTATGTGGCAAGTACTATTTTAATAATTTTTTTATATTCACTCACATAATCCTCAACACCATGTGAGGTTGGCATTATTATTACTTCTATTTTGCAATGCAGAAT
The DNA here is from genome assembly GCF_029289425.2 of Pan paniscus. NCBI lineage: Eukaryota > Metazoa > Chordata > Mammalia > Primates > Hominidae > Pan > Pan paniscus. The sequence goes on from NC_073258.2 coordinate 107,009,659, forward strand.
GGAGGAAAATACTTACTTGCCTAGTGTCACAGTGGCAGAGTTGGACTGCAAAGCCAGACTGCCTGGTTCTGGTCTTTCTACTAGCATACTTCCAATTCCTGAAGCCAAGCATTTTGAAATAATCTATGACTTCTCTCTCTTACACCCACATCCAATCCAATAGCAAATCTTGTTGGCAATACTTTCTTGATATATTCAGAATCTGACCACTTACCACCCACATTGTCACCATCCTGGTCCAAGCCATCCTCTGTTTCTTCTGCCCACCTTATGCCCATTGCGATCTGTCTTAGCAAAGCAGCCAAAGGGAGGCAGGTCATGTTACACCTGCTGCTCATGGCTTCCCATCTCTCAGAGTTAAACACAGCATTCATACAGTGACCTCCAAGGACTTAAATCCTCAGCTGTCTCTCCTATTACCGCCATAATCTCACCTTCTACTGATCTCCTTGCTCATTCCACTCCACTCACGCTGGGCTCCTAGTGGTTCCCGGAAGATGTACATGCTTGCTCTTGTCTCAGGCCATATGCACTTGCCTTTCCCTGGCATGTTTTTCTCCCAGATTTCCACATGCCTCGCCTCCTACTTCCTTCAGCTCTTTGGTTAAATGTCATCTTTTTAGTGAAGTTTTCTATTTAAAATTGTCATATCTTACCCTACTGAAGTTATTCCTTCTTCCTTGTTTTAAATTTATCATCCTCTGACTTGCTTTTGTTTATATTTTTTATTCCCAGTAGAATATTAATTTCAGGGCAGAAGAGATTTTTGCTGTTTCGGTCGTGGCATTATCTCCAGTATTTATGTGCCTGGAACATATTAGGTACTTAATAAATATTTATAGAGTTTGTAATAAATGTAAAAATATTTGTAAAAAACGAATAAGTAAATGGTTTTTAGAGATAGAGAAATGAAATAATTAGGATTCCCAATACCATAAGTCATGGGTCACAAAGGTACTTTTTGGTACCAAGGACTGGTTTTGTCGAAGACAATTTTTCCACGAACAGGGATGGGGGATGGTTTGGGGATGATTTAAGTGTATTACATTTATTGTGCTCTTTATTTCTATTATTATTATATTGCAATATGTAATGCTTGATGATATCTGTCACTGATATCTGCCATCTGGGGGTGATGGGAGACAGTGACAGATCATCAGGCCTTAGATTCTCATAAGGAACGTGCAACCTAGATCCCTCGCATGTGTAGTTCACAATAGGGTTTGCACTTCTATAAGAATCGAATGCTGCCAATGATCTGACAGGAGGTGAAACTCAGGCAATAATGTGAGTGATGGGAGCAGTTGTAAATACAAATGAAGCTTCGCTTGCTTGCCAGCCTCTCACCTCCTGCTGTACCACCCAGTTCCTAACAGGCCCCTATGAGGCTGGGGACCCCGTGCTGTGAATGATAATTTAATTTGGAGCCAGATGGAATTTACATATCTTTTAGGGACACCTCCTCATTTAAAAATGAAGACTCTAAGGAAGAGAAATAAAGTATCTACTCAAAACCTTGCTGGTTAAACCTCATGCTTCATGAATGAAGTTGTTTAATCATTTAGGGACTACTTTTCCTGTCTCTTCCCACAAGTCAGCTTCTAAAGTTAACATTAGATATTGTTATGTAAAAACAAAACCAAAGAAATCTGCAAACTTATAAACATTAAACATTCTAAGGTCTATTTGCTTAAAGATTTTTTCATATTTGTCATTGCATTTTCTCTGTGTTTGGATTAAAAATAGCCAGCTCGCTGCTGATAGTAAGGCCATCAGTTTCACAGCAACATTCAGTTGAAAGCCCAATTAGTCCGAATCTACAAAAAGGCTGCTATTTAAGGCCATGTAGTATGTTATATCAAATGGTATGTTAAAATATATTCTGGAGGGAGATGAAGAGACAGTGCATGAGGTTTATAGCCCTCAAGTCTTTACTTCAAATAAATGAAATACAGGCTTCTCCCAGGTCTGAGGCTTGACTTTCACTCTGAACTCTGAATTCTACCACTTTCATTAGTTTTAGATAAAGGATTTTAAAGTCCAGAGAAAGAACAATGCTGAGCCCTTATTAATCATAGTGCAAATTTTTGGGTGCTCATTTAGGCTTTTAGATTTATTTTATAAAACTAGAGTTTTATGGGTCAAAGTTTCCTCAAGTTTGTTGGGCTATATCCTGATGTCATATCAAGAACCATCTTCCTTGGATATTTACTTTTATGTGAATCTCAAGAGATTTGCAAACCTTGATTTATATGTGTGTGTTTTTATATAGTGTCATATTCTGGGTAGTAAGTTGGTTCTGGTTCATATTTCTTTCATATAAAGTGCCACAGAATAACATTTTAGTTATATCACCCTAAATTGAACTTTTTTTGACAGTTGTTCATTCCTTAAGCTTGATGGTTAAGCTAACACTCATTACATATATTTTCTGTTATTAGTTTTTCTTTTTAGGGCCTTTAGGCACACATCTCACTATGAGACAATCAATGCTTAACTTTTCTGAAAGTTGCAATTGAAGTTGTAAATGATTATGTGCTGAAGGAATTGGTTTTGAGTCTGCTGCCTGTTTTTCATGGGATCTGTCCTTCTTTTTATTTTTTCCCAAAGGCCTATACTGGAATATTCAGTGCAAAAATTACAGGAAGATTTAGAAGAAAATAATCAACAGTATAGAAAAAACATCAGTGGATCTGTGTGCTATTGTCATCGATGCTTCCAAAGTTATATTTAAGTGGAACCAATGTACTTACCAGTTACTGAGTTAGGACCCATGATAGATTATATGCTGAATCATTTCATCCAAATTCTTTTCAGCAGTCAAGTGAAGTAGATATTTCTCTTCTTGAGAGTAGGTAGGCAACAGAGCCTGAGAGTAGTTAGCCACTCTAAGCTGCATATCCAGTAAGTAACAGAGCCAAGACCTCAGATACAATTCAGATTTTGCTCTAAATGCTAAGGTCTTCTGTTATATTGCTCTGCCTCTTTCCATTGACCTCTCAATTTTCTTTTCAGATCTAACAGTTATTTTTAAAACTATACTAATATAGTAAACTAATATTATGCTTTTTCTTCCTTTCTTTGGCTCCAGTTGCCCATGCTTTGACGAGTGGGATGGCCCTTTGAAGCAGAGAGACACCTTTCTCCCTGGGTGCTACCTGAGCACTTCTTATAAAACCATTTGTTTTATTATGACATTTAGCAGATTGTGTTATTTTTACTCACATGCCAAATGCTGTACTTCAATATGAGCTTTTCAAGAGGTAAAGAATAGTGAATTATTCCTATTTGTAACACAGATATGAGCCACCAGGGGCAACTATATGCAAACTAAATTGATAGCTATGAGGTCATAGTGTTGAACTGTTGTTGCGAATACTTCTCTCGTAGACACCCTGAGAAGTGATAGTGAGTTCATGCTAAAGCTACAGTCTAACTTTCTAAAAAGAGTTGAAATTATCTCATATTTAACATTCTGTGAATTCCATGTCCAGAAGAGTTCAGGGTTATCAATGCGGTATTTTCTCAAAATAGAACCACTCTGTTCTCCAAGGACTTAAAATATAGAAGCCCAGGAAATATTCTGTCAGTTATTAAAAATGTCCACTAACACATGAAAAAGTTGTTTGGAATTATAATATTCAATGTGGGAGAGACATAATCATGACCTTCTTAATCCAAAATCAAAACTGTTTTCCCAAAAGGTTAACTGCCTTGTTTACAATTACATAAGTTCTAGCTACATTATCCTCATTTTTATTCTTGTTTCTTCTGGAAAATTTATTGGGTTATTATGCCTTTGAAAGTCATAATGGGTTTTCTGGGATTACTATGTAAGCACTACATAATAATTTCTGTTGGAATTCCCTGCTTTTATTTCTTCACAGCTGCAGCAGAGCCATCAGAAAACAACTCCTGATTTTAGTTGATCAGATTCAAGTCAATGAAAAAATGATGTTTCTGTGTGTCTACTTTGGGCTAAGCACCAGGGTAGGCACAAGAGAGATCACAGGGATGAATTAGTCCTAGCCCCTTGGGGATTATCCTCTCACCCTCTCCCCACCATAGTTATCTTGGTCCTTTTCACATATATCTTAGCAGGTTCTGTTTCAGGCAAAGTTTCACTTCTGTATATGTTTGTTACTACTGTTCATTTGAGATCTGCCACTAACCCTCATTATGACCTGGGACATGTCTGTGGCCCCTCCACATGCCGGCAGGATAAAAATTGACCAAATATATGATGCTGTCACATAGATGGATCCTGTTATTTGGTGATTACATTGAAATCTTTACTGTAAAAATTGTGTTGTCAAAAATGAAAACAGATGATACTGAGTAACTCACTAGTGCCTTAAAGTACTCTACAGCTTTTCAAACAAAATTGAATATTCTTTTCAACATTCTCTCTGTAAAAAAAAAAAAAATTCTATATTAGTGACCCTATATCCAATAGCCAGTTCAAATTTTGTTTTTCTCATGTCATACATCTCTCTTTTGACTTCTCTGAAGTCATCAATCTACTGGCCACTTACCTTGTGACACAGTGGCAGAAGATGTAGGAAAATCTGTGCTACCCATCATTGACTAGCCACTTTACTATCTGAGGTTTGTTAGTCTCAACTGTAAAAAGAGGATCAAATGATCTGGTGTCCTTTTCCATTCAAAGACTCTTGAGGTCAAAAGAATTGAATAGAATCACATTGGAGAAAAACCCTATGAATGTAAGAAATGTGGTTTGGCCTTCAGTTTTCCCAGTTCTTTTTGAAAACATGGAAGAGCTCATGTGGAAGAAAAGCCTTATGAATGTAAGAAGCATGATAAGGCCTTTAGTTGTTCCATTTTCACTTCATGGCATAACTTATTCTGGAGGAAAATCTCTATGAATGTATGGAATGTGGGAATGTTTTCATTTCTCATATGTATGCAAAGAAACATGGTAATAGACACTGAAGAAAATTTTATAAATATAAGAATGCATACTGGATTAAAGTACTAGTAGTATAAAAAATACAGAAAAATGGCGTGAACCCGGGAGGTGGAGCTTGCAGTGAGCCAAGATTGCATAACCGCACTCCAGCCTGGGCGACAGAGTGAGACTCCATCTCAAGAAAAAAAAAAAAAAAAGTACAGAAAAGTTATCACTTTTAACAATTACTTTAAAAGTCACGTGAAACTTCTACTGGAAAGAAATCCTACACGTAATATGGAAAGCCTGGTGCAAAATAATTATTGTATAATGCTTGTGAAAATTCACAACATGAATAAAATATTACATGACTTATAAGGTGTTTTGTCCATGACTCACTTTTTTAAAATTTTTAATTTTTAACTTTTGTGGGTATATAGTAGGTATGTATATTTATGGGGTACATGAGATAGTCTGATATAGGCATGCAATGCATAATAATCACACCATGGAAAGTGGAACATTTATCCTTCATATTGCAAATAATGCAATTATAATTTTTAGTTATTTTAAAATGTATAATTAAATTAGTTTGATTATAATTACCCTACTAAGCTCTCAAATAATAGGTCTTATTCATAAGTTCTATTTTTTGTTGTACCCATTTACCATTCTCACCTCCCTCCCCAGAGCCCCACTACCCTTCCCATCCTCTGGTAACCATCCTTTTACTCTCTGTCTCCATGAGTTCAATTGTTTTGATTTCTAGATCCCAAAAATAAGTGGGAACATGCAGTGTTTTTCTTTCTGTGCCTGGCTTATTTTACTTAACACAATGACCTCCATTTCCATCCATGTTGTTGCAAATGATAGGACCTCATTCTCTTTTATGGCTGAATAGTACCACATTTTCCTTACTATTCATCTGTTGATGGACACTTAGGTTGCTTCCAAATCTTGTCTACTGTGAAAAGTGCTGCAACAAACATGGGGGTGCAGATATTGATTCAATATACTGATTTCCTTTCTTTTGGGTATATACCCAGCAGTGGGATTGCTGGATCATATGGCAGCTCAATTTTTAGTTTTTTGAGGAACCTTCAAACTGTTCTTGATAGTGGTCGTGCTAATTTACATTCCCACCAACAGTGAATGAGAGTTCCCTTTTCTCCACATCCTCCCAGCATTTGTTATTGCCTGATTTTTGGATAAAAGCCATTTTCACTAGGGTGAGATGATATTAATTGTGGTTTTGATTTGCATTTCTCTGATGATCAGTGACGTTCAGCACCTATTTTCCATGTGTATGTCTTCTTTAGAGAAGTGTCTATTCAAATCTTTTGCCCATTTTTAAATTGGATTATTAGATTTTTTTTTCTATAGAGTTATTTGAGCTCCTTATATATTCTGGTTATTAATCCCTTGTCAGATGGGTAGTTTGCAAATATGCTATCCCATTGATATGGTTTGTCTGTGACCCCACCCAAATCTCATCTTGAATTGTAGCTCCCACAATTCCCACCTGTTGTGGGAGGGACCCAGTGGGAGATAATTGAATCATGGGAGTGTTTTTTCCCATACTGTTCTCATGGTAGTGAATAAATCTCACAAGACCTGATAGTTTTATAGGGGGAAGCCCCTTTCTCTTGGCTCTCATTCTCTCTTGTCTGCTGCCATGTAAGATGTGCCTTTTGCTTTCCACCATGATTGTGAGGCTTCCCCAGCCATGTGGAACTGTGAGTTCATTAAACTTCTTATTCTTTATGAATTACCCAGTCTCAGATATATCTTTATCAACAGTGTGAAAATAGACTAATACAGTAATCAGTATCAGTAGAGTGGGGTGCTGCTGTAAAGATACCCAAAAATGTGGAAGAGACTTTGGAACTGGGTAACAGGCAGAGGTTGGAGCAGTTTGGAGGGCTCAGAAGAAGACAGGAAAATGTGGGAAAGATTGAAATGTTCTAGAGACTCATTGAATTACTTTGACCAAAATGCTGATAATGATATGGACAATGAAATCCAAATTTGAGGTGGTCTCCAATGGAGATGAGGAACTTGTTGGGAACTGGAGTAAAGGGGACTCTTGCTATGTTTTAGCAAAGAGACTGGCGGCATTTTGCTCCTGTCCTAGAGATTCGTGGAACTTTGAACTTGAGGGAGATGATTTAGGGTATCTAGTGGAAGAAATTATTAAGCAGCAAAGCATTAAAGAGGTGACTTGCATGCTGTTAAAAGCATTGGGTTTTAAAAGGAAAACAGCATAAAAGTTTGGAAAATTTGCAACCTGATGATGTGATAAAGGGAAACCCATTTTCTGAGGAAAAATTCAAGTCAACTGTATTTTCTAGGCCAGGCCCACGGCCCCTTGCTGTGTGCAGCCTAGGAACTTGGTGCCCTGAGTCCCAGCCACTCCAGCCATGGCTAAAAGGGGCCAATGTACAGCTCCAGCTGTGGCTTCAGAGAGCTCAAGTCTCATACCTTGTCAGCTTCCATGTGGTGTTGAGCCTGCAGGTGCACAGAAGTCAAGAATCAAGGTTTCAGAACCTTTGCGTAGATTTCAGAGGATGTATGGAAATGCCTGGGTGTTCAGGCAGAAGTTTGCTCCAGGGGTGGGGCCCTCATGGAGAACTTATGCTAGGGCAGTGAGGAAGGGAAATGTGGGGTTGAAGCCCCTCCACAGGGTCCCCACTGGGGCACTGCCTAGTGGAGCTGTGAGAAGAGGGCTACCATCCTCCGCATCCCAGAATGGTATTCCCACTGACAGCTTGCACTCTGCACTGGGAGAAGTTGCAAACACTCAATGCCAGCCCATGCAGGCAGCCAGGAGGGAGGCTGTACCTTGCCACAGGGGTGGAGCTGTCCAAAATTATGTAAACCTACCTCTTGCTTTGGTATGACCTGGACATGAGAGATGAAGTCAAAAGAAATTATTTTGGAGCTTTAAGATTTGACTGACCTGCTGGATTTTGGACTTGCATGGGGTCTTTAGCTCCTTCATTTTGGCCATTTTTTTTCTTTTTGGAATGGATGTATTTAAACAATGCCTATACCCCCCACTGTATCTAGGAAGTAGCTAACCTGCTTTTGGTTTTACACGCTCACAGGCAGAAGGGACTTACCTTGTCTTGAATGAGACTTTGGACTGTGGACTTTTGAGTTAATGCCGAAATGAGTTAAAACTTTGGGGGGCTGGGTACAGTGGCTCATGCCTGTAATCCCAGTACTTTGGGAGGCCAAGGTGGGTTGATCATTTGAGATTAGGAGTTTGAGACCAGCCTGTCCAACATGGTAAAACCTCGTCTCTACTAAAAATACAAAAAGATTAGCTGGGCATGGTGATGCATGCCTGTAATCCCAGCTACTCAGGAGTTTGAGGCAGGAGAATCACTTGAGCCCAGGAGGCAGAGGTTACAGTGAGCCAAGATTGCACCACTGCACTCCAGTCTGGGCAATAGTGTGAGACTCTGTCTCACCAAAAAAAAAAAAAAAAAAAAAAAAAAAAAAAAAAAAAAAAAAAAAACTTTGGAGAAGGCATGATTGGTTTTGAAATGTGAGGACATGAGATTTGGTGGCGGGGGGAGTGGGGCGGGGGTGGAATGATATGGTTTGGCTCTGCCCACCCAAATCTCATCTTGAATTGTAACTTTTATATTTCCCATGTGTTGTGGGAGGGACCTGGTGGGAGATAATTGAATCACTGGAGCAGTTTTCCCATAATGTAATGAATAAGTCTCATGAAATCCTTTGGTTTTATGAGGGAAAACCCCTTTTCCTTGACTCTTATTCTGTCTTGTCTGCCATCATGTAATACATGCCTTTCACCTTCCACCATGATTGTGAAGCCTCCCCAGACACATGGAACTGTGAGTTCATTAAGCCTCTTTTTCTTTATAAATTATCCAGTCTTGGGTATGTCTTTATCAACAGTGTGGAAATGGACTAATACAGCCCTTCTGTGGATTATCTCTTAACTTTGTTGATTTTTCTTATGCTGTGCAGGTTTTTTTTCTTTTTTTTACTTTAAATTCTGGGATACAGATGTAGAATGTGTAGATTTGTCACATAGGTATACATGTGCCATTGTGGTTTGCTGCACCTACCAACACATCATCTAGATTTTAAACCCTGCTTGCATTAGGTATTTGTCCTAATGCTCTCCCTCCCCTTGCCCTCCACTCCCAACAGGCCACTGTGTGTGATATTCCTCTCCCTATGTCCATGTGTTCTCATCTGGGAAGTTTGGGAAATTTTCTGACATTATTTCTTTGAATACGCTTTTCTCTCCTACCCTTTTACTTCATTCTCCATAAGGCCAATAACTCTTAAATTTGCCCTTTTCAGGCTATTTTCTAGATCTTGTAGGCACGCTTCATTGTTTTTATTCTTTTTTCTTTTGTCTCCTCTGTGTATTTTCAAGTAGCCTGTTTTTAAACTCACTAATTCTTTCTTTCCTTGATTAAGAGACTCTGATGCATTCTTGAATATGTCAACTACATTTTTCAACTCTAGAATTTTACTTGTTTATTTTTAATTATTTCAACCTCTTCATTAAATTTATCTGTTAGAATTCTGAATACCTTCTCTGTTATCTTGAATTTCTTTGAGTTTCCTCTAAACAGCTGTTTTGAATTCTCTGTCTGAAAGGTCATACATCTTTATTTCTCTAGGATTGGTCCCTGGTATCTTATTTAGTTTGTTTGGTGAAGTCATGTTTTTCTGGATTATTTTCATACTTGTAGATGTTCACTGGTTTCTGAGCATTGAAGAGTTTGATATTGCAGTCTTTGCAGTCTGGGCTTGTTTGTGCCTGTCCTTCTTGAGAAAACTTTCCAGGTATTTGAAGGGACTTGGATGCCAATCCCAATAATACTGTAGTTTTTGCAGTCTCATAGAGATACCACCTCGGGGGTCTTAGATAAGATCACAGATAATTATCTGCACTACCCAGAAAAAAGAATCTTGTTCTCTTTCCTTATTTTCTCCCAGACAAATGGTCAATCTCTCTGCTGAGCCAGCTGGAACTGGAGTGTGGTGATGCAAGCATCCCAGTGGTCACCATATATGAAATTAGCTGTGTGTTTTTAAAAAATGCCTTAAAGCAGGTTGAGAAAATTCTCTTCTGTTCACTATTTATTGAATGTTTCATTATTAAGGAGTGTTGAACTTTTTCAAGTAGTTTTTCTGAATCTATTGGGAAAATCATGTGGGTTTTGACCTTTATTTTATTTATATGGTGTATTATATTAATTGTCTTTCAGATGTAAAAGCAGCATTGCTTGTATGGGTTAAATCTCTCTTGGTAATGAAGTACAAGTTTTTTTTATTTATGGATAGATTCAGTTTGTTAGTATTTTTTAAATGCTTTTTGCATCATATTCAGAGAGATTCCTATTCCCTAGTAGAGTGTATAACATGTATTTAGTTAGTATATAGTGATCGCACAAATCTAGATGGTGGAGTCTATTACACATTTAGACTATACTATCATATATGCAGTCTGTCATTGACCGAAAGGTTGTTATGTGATACATGAATGTAATATGTACACAAAGTACAGTTTTGTACAGAAATAATAGTGTGTGTATATAGTTCATATTACATATCACTAAAATACATGTACTTAACATCCTTAACAGGTTCTTGGAAATCGTGACTTTAAGCAAAACAACGTATAGTATGTCAAAGAAACTTGACTTGAATTTATATCAATTTGTGTAGGATAACATTGATTTCATTATATAGCATATTGTGTCACTTAAAGTCACAGTTTCTAAGAACCTGTTGACAACATTAAGTGAGAATGTACTGTAGTTAGTATTATAGTATATAGTACAGCATTATAATACCATAGTGTATTATTGTAGTCTTAACAGTTGGTAGTATAATGTGTTTCAGTTCTCTTCCTGTTCATAGGATTATTCAGACAAACCAATAACACCCTACTGTGGGAATCAAAGAGCATCTCACTTTCTTGATCCTGCAAAGCCTTCCCCTGACACCCCCTGCTTGCTTTCTCTGCTTCCAAGTGCAATATCTGTGTGGGCCCATGTAGCTTACAGTACTTTCCTCCTTTTAACTGTGAGTATATGTAACTAGTAAATTGTTGTCAATCTTAAAGATCCTTGAAGTTGAGAGATAATAAATATATTTGATACAAGACTCCATAGCTTCTATTTTTTTTTTCCAATTTTAGTCTCTAAACTGTAAAGCATTCATGAAGACTTAAGCCTGCGATGTCTCAGTTCTGCTCCATGTGTTTATATACAACCAGAGGAAACAGTGGCTTGAGTTTGCCTTTTTAAATCTTTTTTTTGGCTTTTCTCCCCACTTTATCAGGACATCCTTTGTTTTCTCTAAAAGTTATCCAGAGCACTGCTCTCACATTACACATATAAAGGACATAGTGAGGTAGTGACAAAATTCTGGTTAATGATATCTTGCTTGATTTCTGTAGAACTATAGGGTTTAATTCCTAGATCTAGATGCGTTATTCATTGTCACAGGCTGAGCCAATTGCCCTAGATTTATGGAGGGAATAACTGGGGAACTGCTTCTCAGCCAACATCTTGCTGAAGAGTGAAAGGAACAGAAGTTTTAAGACTCCCACAGTATTCACTTCAGAGAGTTTACTAATGCCCCAGAATTCCAAACCTTCTCTACTGTCATTGTACCATGTAGCCTTTCAAGTGGTGGCAAATGGTCTGTGTAGTTTGCATATTTTCTATCAACTGCAAGAGCACCCAAGGTAAAAATGAATAGGAAATGAGTATAGCAGAATGAATATAAATTGCTGCATTTTTGAGAAGAACACATCAAAGTCTTGGCAGTTGTTCTGTGAGGAACCTGAGTCACATGGCTGAAGTCCATTGAGAATAGGAGGATAAAGTCAGTTTGATGAAATGTGGGTTTGGTGTCTGTAATGGTTAATTATAGATGCAAATATTACTGGGTTGAAGGAAGGATGCCTGGATGGCTGGCAAACCATTGTTCTGGATTGTCTGAAAGGGTATTTCCAGGGGGGAGTTGTGTATGCGTTAGTGAACTGAGTGGGGAAGATTTACTGTCAATGTGGGGAGGCACCATCTAATTGGCTGGGGCCCAGATGGAACAAAATGTGTGGGATGCTCTTCTTCTCCTGCTCTTGTACATCAAAACTCCAGGTTCCTTGGCCTGTGAACCATTTGGCCTTATGGCACCTTTCCTGAGGATGATCATCCAGCCACCAGGTGTCAGGTTATTGGCCTGCTTCCATCATGGAAAAGCAGCATTTCATCCTTACTGGAATAGATGCTTACTCTGGATATGAATTTGCCTTTCTTGCATGCAGTATTTCTGCCTAAAATACTATCTGTAGACTTACAGAATGCCTTATTCACCATCATGGTATTCCACTTGGTATTGGTTCTAATCATGTCAGCCAAAGAAGTGCAGCAATTGGCTCATGCTGAAGGAATTCACTGGTTTTACCACGTACCCCACCATCCTGAAGCAGCTGGCTTGACAGAAGGGTGGAATGGCCTTTTGAAGACACAGTTACAGCACCAGATAGGTGATAGCACCTTGTAAGGCTGGGACAAGGTGCTCGGAAGGTTGTATGTGCTTTGCATTAGAATGCAAGATGTGGTACTATTTTTTTTCCATAGTCAAAATTCACGGGTCCAAGAATCAAGGAGTGGAAAGAAATGCAAGTGGCATCCCTCACTATCACTCCTAGTGACACCATAGCAAAAATTTTTTTTCTTGTTCCCATGACTTTGTGCTCTGCTGGCCTAGAAGTATTAGTTCCAGAGGAAGGAATACTCCCACCAGGAGACACAAAAATGATTCCAATAAATTGGAAGTTAAGACTGCCACGTGTACACTTTTTGTCCCCCAAGCCTCTGATTCAACAGTCTAAGAAGGGAGTTACAGCGTTGGTTGGGGACAGTGATCTGGACTATCAAGAGAAAATTAGACTATTATTCTATGACAGAGATCAGAAAGAGTGTGTCTGGAATACAAAAGTTACATATATTATACAATAAAATACAGAAGTTATATATACTATATATTATATAATTCTGTATAATATATAATATAATAATTCTGTATAATATATAATATATTATAATTCTGTATAATATATAATATATATTATATAATTCTGTATAATATATGATATATATTATATAATTCTGTATAATATATGATATATAATTCTGTATAATATATAATGTATATTATATAATTCTGTATAATATATAATATATATTATATAATTCTGTATAATATATAATATATAATTCTGTATAATATATAATATAGTATATAATTCTGTATAATATATAATATATAATTCTGTATAATATATAATATAATTCTGTATAATATATCATTCTGTATAATATATATTATATAATTCTGTATAATATACAATATATTATATAATTCTGTATAATATATAATATATATTATATAATTCTGTATAATATATAATATATATTATATAATTCTGTATAATATATATTATATATTCTGTAATATATAATATATACTCTAATATATAATATGTATATTATATATATTACAGAGTATATATTATATAGCATATATATTCTGTATATAATATTTCTGTATTATATATAATATACTGTAATATATAACACATATTCTAGAATATATAGAATATATTCTATATATTCTATATAATATAGATACAGAATATTATATATTATATATAATATATATACAGAATATTCTATATAATATATATACATTCTATAATATATATAATATAATATATGTTATATATTATATTATATATAAAAGTTCTGTATTATATATTATATAATTATATAATATATATATATAATATATATAACTTCTGTATTCCAGACATACTCTTTTCTGATCTCCATCATGGAATAATAATAGTCTAATTTTCTCTTGGTAGTCCAGATCAGTATCCCCAACCAACACTGTAACTCCCTTCTTAGACTGTTGAATCAGAGGCTTGAGGGACATAAAGTGTACAAATATATAATATTATATATAATATATAATATATGTTATACATATTATAAATAATGTATAATACATGTAATATATAACTTCTATATTGCATATAATTATATGTTATAATTATATGAAATATATGTATATAAATATGTATTATGTCTCCTATTCTGTCTCTCTAAAGGACCTGTCTAATACAATGTCCACCTGCCTTCTTTTTTACTGCCTTCCTTTGGCGCCATACTGTTTATAGTGGCTCATTTTTTTTTTTCAACCCTTATTTTAGCATCAGGGAGTTCATGTGCAGTTTTATTACAAAGCTATATTGCATGATGCTGAGGTTTGGAGTATGAATGAATTTGTGGACCAAAGTAGTGAGCATAGTACCCAATAGGTAGTTTTTTTCAACTCTTAACCCCTCCCTTCCCCTATTGTATTCCCCAGTGTCTACTGTTGCTATTTTTATAAAAATATGCACCACCCAATGTTTAGCCCCCACTTATAAGCGAGAGCATGTGGTATTTGGTTTTCTGTTTCTACATTCGTTTGTTTAGTATAATGGTTTCCAGATACATCCATGTCGCTGCAAGGGATCAGATTTATTTCTTTTTTATGGCTGCATAGTATTCCATGATGTATATGTATCACATATTTTTTATCCAATCCACAATTAGTGGGCACCTGGGTTGATTCATGTCTTTGCTATTGTGAATAGCACTGCAATGACCATATGGCTCCATGTGTCTTTTTGGTAGAATGATTTATTTTCCTCTGGGTATATATCCAGTAGTGGCACTGCTGGGTCAAATAGTAGTTCAACACTCATTTCTTTGAGAAATCTCCAAACTGCTTTCCACAGTGACTGTACTAATCTATATTTCCACCAACAGTGTGTAAGTGGTCCCTTTTCGCTGCAGCCTCACAAACATTTGTTATTTTTTGACTTTTTAACAAAAGCCATTCTGATTGGTGTGAGATGGTGTGCGATTGTGGTTTTGATTAGTATTTCTCTGATGATTAGTGATGATTATGAGCCTTTCTTCATAGGTTTGTTGGCCACTGTATGTCATCTTTTAAGAAGTGCCTGTTGATGTCCTTTGCCCACTTTTGAATGGGGTTGGTTTTTTAAATTGATTTGTTCATTATAAATCCTGGAAATGACACCTTTTTTGGATGCATAGATTGCAAATAATTTTCCCCATTCTACAGGTTGTGTGTTTACTCTCTTGGTAGTTTCTCTTGCTGTGCAGAGCTCTTTAGTTTAATTAGGTCCCACTTGTCAATTTCTGTCCTTGCTGCAAATGCTTTTGTAGGTTTAGTAATAAATTATTTGCCAAGGCTGATGTTGAGAAGGGTATTTCCTAAGTTTTCTTCTAGGATTTTTATAGTTCAGGTCTTACATTTAAGTCTTTAATGCATCTCATGTTGATTTTTGTACAAGGTGATATGTAAGGGTCCAATTTCATTCTGCTGTTATCCCAGCACCATTTATTGACTTGCCAGTTATCCCAGCACCATTTATTGAACAGGGAGTCTTTTCTTTGTTGCTTATTTTTGTCAACTTTGTGAAGATCAGTTGGTTGTAGGTGTGTGGCTTTTATGTGTTTTCTATTCTATTCCCTTGGTCTATGTATCTGTTTTTGTACAAGAACCATGCTGTTATGGTTACTGTAGCCTTGTAGTATAGTTTGAAATTGGGTAATGCGATTCCTCTGGCTTTATTCTTTTCACTTAGAATTGCTGTGGCTATTGGGCTGTTTTTTGGTTCCACATGTACTTTAGAATATTTTTTTCTAATTCTGTAAAATAAACATTGGTAGTTTGGTAGAAATAACATTGCATTTGTATATTGCTTAGGGCAGTATGGCTATTTTAACTATGTTGATGCTTCCAACCCATGAGTATGGGGTATTTTTCCATTTGTTTGTGTCATCTATAATCTCTTTCAGTAGTGTTTTGCAATTTTCCTAGTAGAGATCTTTTACCTATATATTTTTTACCTATATATATTCCTAGGCAATTTATTCTTTCTGTGGCCATTGTAAGTAAGATTACATTCTTAATTTGGTTCTCGGCTTGAGTGTTATTGGTATATAGAAATGCTACTGATTTTTGTACATTGAGTTTGTATCCTGAAACTTTGCTAAAGTTTTTATCAGCTCTAGGAGTCTTTTGGCAGAGTCTTTAGCATTTTCTAAGTATAGAGTCAAATCATCAGTGAAGAGAAATAGCTTGACTTCTTCTTTTCCTGTTTGGATGCCCTTTATTTCTTTCTCTTGACTGATTTCTCTGGCTAACAATTCCGGAACTCTATTGAATAGGAGTGGTGGGAGTGGGCATCCTTATCTTGTTCCAGTTCTTAAGGGGAATCTTCCAGCTTTTGCCAATTCAGTATGATGCTGGCTGTAGGTTTGTCATAGATGGCACTTATTATTTTGAAGTATATGCCTCTGATACCTAGTTTGTTGAGTATTTTTATCATAAAGAGATGTTAAATTTTATCCACAGTTTTTCTGTGTCTATTGAGATGATTATATGGTTTTTGTTTTTAATCCTGTTTGTGATGAATGACATTTATTGATTTGCATATGCTGACTTAATCTTGCATCCCAGGAATAAAGCCTACTTGATCAAGGTGAATTAGCTCTTTGATTTGCTTCTGGATTCAGTTTGCTAGCCTTCTGTTGAAAATTTCTGCATTTGTGTTCATCAAAGATATTGGCCTAAAGTTTTTTTGTTTTTTTTTTTTCGTTGTGTGTTTTTATGGTAGCAGGTACCATTCTTTTGTTTCCATGTTTAGCACTCAAAGACCCCTTGTAAGTCTGGTCTAATGCTAATTAATTCCCTTAGTGTTTGCTTCTCTGAAAGAAATTTTATTTTCCCTTCACTTACGGAGCTTAGTTTTGAGGGATATGATGTTCTCAGTTGGATTTTTTTTAAGGATGCTGAAGATAGTTCTCCAATTTCTTCTGCTTTGAGAGGTCCCTTGCTAGCCTGATGGGGTTCCCTTTGTAAATGACCTGATCCTTTTCTCTAGTTGCCTTTGAGATTTTTTTCTTTCATGTTGAACTTGGACAATCTGATGACTGTGTGCCTTGCAGATAGTCATTTTGTATAATATCTTTCAGGGGTCTCTGAATTCCTTGAATTTTCATGTTGGTCTTTCTAGCAGGATTGGAAAAATCTTCATGGGTTATATCCTCAAATTTATTTTCTAAGTTGCTTACTCTCTATTCTTCTCTCTCATGGATGCCAATGAGTCATAGGTTTGGTCTGCTTACATAATAACATATTTCTTGGAGGCTGTGCATTTAAAAAAATTCTTTAAAACTTATTTTTAATGTGACTGTGTTGATTCAAAGGACCAGTTTTTGAGCTCTAAAATTCTCTCCTCAGCTTTATCTATTCTGTTGTTAATGCTTCTAACTGTATAATGAAATTTCCTTAGTAAATTTTTCAGTTCCAGAAACTCAGTTTGGTTTTCTTAAAACAGATATTTCATTTTTTACTTCTTGGATTGTTTTACTGAATTTCTTGTATTCCTTGTATTGGGTTTCAACTCTCTCCTGCATCTTGTTGAGCTTCCTTGTCATTCAAATTCAGAATTCTACATCTGTCATTTCAGTCATTTCAATCTGACTTAAAAACATAGCTAAGGAGCTAGTGCCATTGTTTGGAGGTAAGGGGACACTCTGGCTTTTAGGACTGCCAGACTTGTTGCACTAAATCTTTCTCATCTGAGAGGACTGTTATTCCTTCCTTTTTCAAGTTGCTGTCATTTTTCATTGGGCTTTTTGTTTTTATATTATTACCCTTGAGGGTTTGATTGTGGTACAAGTTGAATTCAGTCAATTTGCTTAGATTCTGGGTGCTTACAGTAGATTAAGACTCTGTATGGGATGTTTATTTTTGGCTAGATTACTGAATTGGGCAGTGTATATGGGCAATTATTTGTTGGTGTTTGTTATTCAGGCTGTGATCCTGTAGATGGCACTTAAGAGTAATGGCTGGCAGTTAGGCCCCTACCTGCAAGCCTCTTTCCCATTTCAATGCATTTGCAGTGGTGCTTTTTGGTGGAGGAGGCAAAAAGATCAGAGAGATGAACCCCTCACCAGATCCATTCCCTGGCCTTAGGGGAGCTCCCTGCAGTCACTGGAACTATTCCTGCAGTTCTTTAGTTTCAAGGGGTGGGGGTTCTGTCAGACTGTGATACTGCCTTCCTTACAGACAGCTGAAATGGAAAGTTAAGTTGCCAGGAGACCTGCAGCTCCCTGGGAGCTTGTTGTATCTCTGTGTTTGGCACAGTCGTTGTGGGTTGTGGGATATGTCTGCAGGTGGTCTGTTGATGTAGTAGGTCAAGAATGGGGATCTCCAGGCAAGGCCAGTGTTGCAGTAGGTGTGGAACTAATGTGGCACCTGTACCCAGGGATTTTTGCTCAGCAGACAGCTATAAGGACCACCCATTTATTTCTCCCTTGACCAGCTTTCCTTCTGGTGGCTGTCCCAGTAACTGGCCTGATTAGCTAGTTTTGTTCCAAGCCTACTGCACACAAATTGCTGGGCTATTAGGTGTTCAGGGCTGCAGGGATCCTTCAGTCAGAGGCTGCAGCCACTGTGGCAGATAAGCCACACCCTTCCCAGACCAGCCCTACAGAAGGGGGCACACCCAAATCCTGCACTGACCCATAAACTTGGGCCTCACTCTTCTCAGTGTTCTGAGAGTGAAGGCTTTTTCATGCTTGAGTTCCAGCCACTTATCTCAGCTTCACCCTCCAGAGCTGCATGCTCTTTCTAACCCCGGGGTTTAGGACTGGGCCCTTGGCTTTGTCCTCTGTCCCTTAAAACCAAGTACCAGCTGTGCTGAGGGGCCAAGGTGTTCCCAGGCCACCAGCAAACCACTCAGGCCAGGGAGTGGAGGCTGCACTATGTGCTTGCTTTTGCAGCAGTGGCCATGCAGGGACCCTGCCAGGGGCCGGTGAACACAGGGACATGCAGATCTTGTGTACCCCAGTTCCATGGGAAAGACAACCCTGTTGTCTCCTGGTCCAGCAGTCAGCAAAGGCTAGAGGCACTCAGAGGACTATGGAGAGCCCTGGGAGATGGGCACCTATGGCCATATTTTATTGCCCCTATACCCTTGCAAAATCCCATGCAGCCTTGAGTTCTGTCTCTACCTACTCTCCGGGAAGTTGCCCTGGCCAGCTTAATTGTCCATGGGGGTCATATCTCTTGTAGCTAGGATCTCAGAGGTCTATGGTGACAGTGGGTTGAAGTGCAGTCTCTTCACTCATCGCTTCTTTAGGAGCTGTTCAGGGCCAGGAATGAGTTCTGGTGTTCCACAATCCCATACTGGGTTCCTGGCTTCCTCTCTCTTCAGCCTTGGTGTCTGTGTCTCCTCTTTATAAGCTCTCTGTGTTTTCCCTCAAATGATTTGTTCAAAATATGTTGATTTACTCAATATTTTGGTCTCTTTCAGTTGGAGAGGCTCCTACTGGTTTTGTCTAGTTGGCTATCTTGTCCCTCCCATTCTGTGGTTAACTTTTTATCTTAACTGGTTGTCAAATAAATTCTCCAAAGGTGTTAGCTAATACAGGGCTTATGCTAGCAACACATTTTTGTGTACAAAGAACTTTTATCTTTTTTATGTTTTGCAATAAACTTATAAAGTATTTTAGTTTCCACTGTAAGAATATGGAAATAATGCTCAGATGTTATCTACCCAAGATTCACAGCCAGACGTGATCCAAGTCTTTTAACTCTTACCCACACTATGTTGTCTTCTTCTTTGGACCATTTTCAGGGTAGTTTTCATTTCAGAGGGGACATTAAATATTAAGCACTAGTGACTGTGGAAAGGCAAAGAACAAGGGTGAACAATTCTGCTCAGTATTTCTTCAAATCTCTTTGGGTATCTACAGCTCTTTTCTCCACTTCTAGTAGCTGGCTCCACTCATAAAATCTCCACAGGAATTTACTCAGTTACTGGGGCAGAATTAAATCCACATTTTGGGGCCAGTGTTATCATTTGTGCTAGTCTTTGAGACAATTTAGGCATCTAAATACATATATTAGGGATGGCAAATGGATTTCTATTCCAAGCCAACTCTGTTAGATTATTAGTGGCTATCTCTTTGAAAAGGATTCTAAGTTTGCATCTGAGTTCAGCAGACAAGCATCATGATTGGTTATTCATGTCTGCCAGGCTTGTGTGTGGAGGAAGTATTCAGATACCTGTAGTGTAGTTGCCATTCTTGACATACACAGAGGTAGCATGTTAGAATGGGTCCCAGAGATCATCTACTCCAGTCACCTCATTTTACAAATTAGGGAACCAAGGTTTAGAGAAGGAGGGGAGAGTCTTTCTTATCTCAATCTTGCTTCATTGGTAGTGTGCTACTTAAAAGCAAAGAACAGTTTTGATCTGGTATTCTAGTTTGATTTCTTGACTCCATGCAGAAAGTGCTAGCCATTGTATAGGGAGTAGGTGTGATGCCCTGCTTTATGCTCCCATTGAAGATATCTTTTTTGGCTTTCCATACTTATAGTTTAGCTATGTTGAACTCTTCTGTTGCCTTTCCTGGTCACCTGCCTTGGATTCCTCTTTTCTGAGGGTTCTATCTGACCCTGTCTTTAGGTACTGTGCCTCAGTCTCCAGACCTATCCTTCTACCCATCTCACCTCAATCAGCGTGAATCTATTTTATGTCCCTCACTGTTGTTTCATATACAAACCTATTAAAAGATAAGCATTGTTTAATACCTTACCCTCTTGTTGGCTATTTGGGTCATAAAATGGAATTCTTAAAGACACAATTTTTAATCCTAAAAGAAAAATCCCAAATGATTGAAATTTAGAGTATCAGGGGAGGCTGGTTCTTATGTGATATTTTGGCAGATTATTGGCAGCAGCCATCAAGTCAGGGCTAGTCTTGATTTTATAGATATTTATAAAATATTTTGTTTCTTCACCTCACATTCACTGAACCTTCCAACTCTTTGATTTCCTTTTTTTAAATGTGGTTCATGATAATGCTTAATAGTTGCCCATGTTTTAAAGATACAGAAACCAAAGACACACTGGAGTGACGATTTGCCCTCTTTTGGTGGATTATAGGCAGAACTAGGATGAATAATTGCTGTCTGCAGCTCCACAGCTGCCCCTCCCTGCTCCTTAGCCTGAAGAGCTGTCCTGCTGTTCTTTACAGTTTGGTCAAAAGCCGATTTTTCTCATCACCCTGCTTTACAGAGGCTCAGCACACTTCAATAGAATCTGAAGGTATTGAGTTCCCACTAATAATATTTGCTTTTCAAATATACAGTGATACTTTTGTGGATGCATATTGTATCCAGTCTAAACTTACATCCTTTATTTAGTCTCAAACAAAGCTTCGTTCCAGCATGAAGACACGGGATTAAAACATAGCCATTTATCTGCTAGTTCTGGAACATAGAGTACAAATAAACAGGAAGATAGAGTACAAATAAACAGGCATTGTATCACCCTGTCAGCCCTTTGAGCTCGTTTAGATCCAGATGGTGGTCCCAAGAAACATTACACTACATTTCTTCATCTGTGGCTATGGCAGGGCATGTGTTTTGCTCAGGGATCGCAGGCCTTGGGTTAATGGCAAAGATTATAGACATGGTTCTACATGCCACAAAACTTCCCACAGAAGAGTTATGGGAAAGGAGTTTGATCTGCTAATGTTAAAGTCATCTATGGAGCACATCTGGAAGCAAAAGGCAACATTTTCCATTTTCAAAGTAGGTAAACAAATAAGCAACTGTGTAGTGTCTTGCATTGACAGGAGAGATCCCTAAATAATAATATTTTTATTACATGCCAGGCTCTGTGATAGAAAGCACTTACACACATTATTTCAACTTCACATAACAATGCATCACAAATTATACATATTAGGTATATTTAAAAGATCCAAGCCTTAGGTATGTAACCTTCACTAGGGTCTTTCACTACCCATCAAGGATGAAATCAGGATTTGAACTCAGTTACCTCTGACTCAAAAGTCCCTACTTTCTTATACTAAGCTAGTCTGATTTGCAATTTGTATGCAATCTGTATAATCCCAAACTAATGAGACCGAATAAATGTTAGAAATAGTTTCATGTATTACATTTTAAATAACCAATTAATATTCCACAGCATTATATGGGCCAGTATGAGCTTTAAACATAAGTAATAATTAGCAGGGCTGAACTAAGAAGAAAATAAAAGCAGAAATCTATCTGATGTGACTTGAGTGGCAATGGGAAGGTCACTCTTGCTTCAGAATAACCCATCTCATCACCATGCCTGGACTTTCATATAATCATTTACTGTTAGACTGAAAGAAACGTTAGAGATCATCCATTTTATTAGTGAGGAAACTGGGCTTAGATTTGTATAGTGACATCCCAAGAGCTCATAACTACTTAGCTTACAAACAAAGAGTCATAGCTTAATGCATATAAAGCTATTAGGTTTTTTAGAGTCCTGATTGAAAATGGAAACACCTAAGGTAAGCATTGAAAATGGATTTCATCATATGCCAACTCAGATTCACAAGTGGTTGCTACACAACATATGTTGACCAGGATTTGGAGGTTGCACATAGAGTCAGCAGTAAAGAATGCCATGATTCATTATTGATGTCTGTTATACCTACAGGAAGTGGAATTCAATAGAATATGTGCTAAATATCATCTATTTCTGACTTACGGGATGAAAATCCCTCTAATTCCTTATTATCAGAGTGGAGAAAGTCTGTACCATCAGAAGATCTACTTTCACATCCTGACAGCTGTCCCTAATTATTTTCTCATGTATAAAATGGACTAATTTTAGCTGCTTTATCTCCCTATAAAATACCTGTGCTGATGAGACAGCCAGGTGGGAAGGTCTCCCAGGCAGAGCCTTCGACCCACATGCGCACTGGGAGGTATGAACACTGGGGTGGAGCCACAGAAGTTTGAGCCCATTGCAGAGGAGGCAGGCCTCCCCTCTTCCTTTGTGGAACCTGGGATTTAAAGTGTCAGACAGTAAATGCACCAGCAGTGACTCTGGCTTTGTGTAGGGTCCCTGTTTTCCCTTTTCTTCCTTTTCACCCAGTAAAACCCTATACTACACACCCTTCAAATCACCTACGAGCCTAAATTTTCATGGCCACGTGACAAGGGCCTCATCTTTAGGTGAATTAGGGAAAAATCCTGCAAAAATGACTAAAAAGAAGTGACACCTGAGGATGTATACATTGTTAATATAGATACCACTTTTTACAGTTGAAAGCCAAGAAGCTACTGAGCCTAGAAGGAAGGAAACAAAATTCAAATATACAGCAGGGAGACAATATTTTCCATTTTTTTCTTTAGTCATGTTGCAAAAACTGATCTAAAGTGATGTGTTTCTCCAAGAAGGGATGGAATCGCCACTGGGCCTTAGCATGAAGAATCTGGCTCTTTTGAGAATGCTCTGAGTTTGATCTAATCAAACATTGGGGAGAAAAAGGACAACTTTTTGAGAGGCACTTTTAACAGTTTCAAGTTTCCGGGATTCTTTTCAATATAGACCCTAATTTCCTTAGAAAACTGATGTTTCTACTTCTTTCCCAAACTGGGGGTGGTGTGGCTTGCATCCTCTCTAATAAGGTTTTGATTTGAGTGCATACAAACTCTGCTCTGGCCTTGCTTTCCAGCTCCTGTAAGTCTGGCTCTGGCTTTTCTCACACTACTCTCCTTTCATTTTTTTTTACTCCTCAGCCAGCCTCTTCTCTACAGAGATCTCCCTCTCTTCCACCCATTCGTGTCTTTTTTGATGCCACTCCCTTTCCTGGAAACCTGTTCCATTGGAATGCTTGTTTTTAACAGACCTCAAAGTCAGCATATTCAAAACAAAACCCACCATGGTTCCCTTCTGCTATAGACTGAATGTTTGTGTCCTCCCCAGATTTATATCTTGAAACTTTATCTCTAATATTATAATATTTGGGAGGTTATTAGGTCATAAGTGTGGAGCCCTCATAAATGACATATTCCTCATAAGTTAGTACCTTTATGAAACAGGCCCCAGAGAGCTCTTTCACGTCTTTCACCTTGGAAGAACAAGAGAGGGTACCATCTATGAACCAGAAAATGGGCCCTCACCAGACGTCCAGTCTGCAGGCACCTTGATCTTGGACTTCCCAGGCTCCAGAACTGTGAGAAATAAATCTCTGTTGTTTAGGCCGCGCAGTCTATGATTTTTTTTATTGCAACCCAAACAGACAAAGGTACCTCCAATCTTCTTTCTTCTAATCTTCCCTGCCTCAGCAGAAACTTGAGAAATCAGACTCATTTTTGACATGTCCTCATACTGCACCTTCTCAACCCATAATTCTATTAATTATCACCTTCTGTTGATTTTACCACCTAAATATCTCCTGATTTGACTGTTTCTCCACACTGCTATCACTCTGGTCCAGGCCACCATTATTTGTCATCTTGATTCCTGGATTACTCCATAAATCTCATAACTGGTCCCTTTGCTTCGTAGAACTGAAATGCTCCTTTCAGAAATATCCAATCTTTTCATTCTTGATGTATTTCTTCAATAGCTCAATTTCCCTCTAGACATAGAATTTACAAGTCCATCTAAGATCAGGCTTTAGTTACATCTCTGTGATGTTTTTCATGTTGAGCTGGCCACTCTGAGTTTAATTCTGTTCCTGGACATCACATGTTCTCTTTCATATCTGGGTTTTTGCACTCAAAGTTTCTTCTGTTTGAAACACTTTGTCTTCTTTTTCTTTACCTGGCTAACTTCTAGTTAATCTTCAGATTTTAGCTTAATGGTCAGTTACTCAAGTATGCCTTGACTGATGCTGCAAAATAGATTTGTTCTTCCTCCTTCTGTATGTTCTCAAATCACCATGTCCTTCACTGTCATCTTGTTTTATCATAATTGCACATTTATTATTTGTCTTTTCCCTAGTCCATTAACAGTATTATAACTGTAAGCTCCATGTCTTACTCATGTCTGTAATCACAAGTTCCAGGTGCTTATTATTGCTCCATAAGTACTTATTGAATGAACGATTTCCCATCTCAGTAGGTCTCCCAACCTAATCACTATTCAAATTTCACCTTAGAAATCTATTTTATAAATGCTTTCTATAATTCCCCATCTTTATGTGATATTTAAAATTCTTAAGCACATTATTGATACCACTTATACTGTACTCCTTTTTTCCTGGTTTGAGTTATAGTTATTGTCCTCTTTTACATCACCTTCAACCTCCCTGGAGCAAGATTCTATCTTATATACCTTCATATGCTGTCATAGTACCTAGCTTAGAGCCCCGCACATAAGATATTTAAGCAATATGTGATTGCTTAAATCAACAGAAAAACCTCACTTAGGATAAATTAAATAAATGGTAGGCTCTTTACAGAAATTGAACTCTTTTAAGCAATTACTTTTTTAAAATTATTTGAGACAGAGTTTCACTTTGTCACCCAGGCTGGAGTGCAGTGGCATGATCTCAGCTCACTGCAACCTCCGCTTCCTGGGTTCAAGTGGTTCTCCTGCCTCGGCCTCCTGAGTAGCTGGGACTATAGGCAAGTGCCACCTTTCCTGGCTAATTTTTTGTATTTTTAGTAGAGATGGGGTTTCACCATGTTAGCCAGGATGATCTTGATCTCCTGACCTCATGATCTGCCTGCCTTGGTCTCCCAAAGTGCTGGGGTTACAGGTGTGAGCCACCATGCCCAGCCAGCAATTACTTGTCAGTACATTTATATCATTAGAATTAAGGTACTATGGCTAGAGCATTTCTCCTGGTTTTCGCATTTTCATAACTATTTTACAGGATACAAAATAAGAGATGATAACACTTTGAAAATATACCTACCAATGTGCAACGATCTCCCAACTCACAGATATCATGATGATAATCAGCAAGGACTATTTATCTATTCCTGCAGGTTTATTCTAAAGATACCATTGCTGATAACTTTTTTTAACCTGCAAATGGCTATGAACCCCTGAGCTTACACAACATAATCCCATACAGAATGTTTTATTGCCCATATTAATGTGTGTTTGGAAGACTAAATGACAGTTAAGATCACTTCTGGTTCTAAGAGCTTAGGATTCCATACACTAATGTATTCAAGCAGGATGCTACCCTATAGTTGGGAAAGCAGACCAGAATCAGAGGACATGAGTTCAGTTCCCAAATCTGATAATTATTGCCATGTTGATCTTGGCTAAGTTCATGCACTTGACTTTTTTCTCCACATAGATTCTGTTCTGAGAATTGAGGATACAGTACTGTATAGATACAGTCTGTTGACCAAATAACCCAGCCTGTCTGAACCTTAGTTTTCTCATCTGTAAAACAGAGTTAAAATGAGATGTGTGGCTTGTCCACATATTGTCCTCAGAGAGGTGACTAACACAAGGCTTTTAGAATAGGTTTACACATGTTTGGGAATTAATACCTGTAGCTATTTGGTAATTAAAATAGAAACATGATAAGATATAAAACACTGGGCT
Source organism: Pan paniscus (assembly GCF_029289425.2). Classification (NCBI taxonomy): domain Eukaryota; kingdom Metazoa; phylum Chordata; class Mammalia; order Primates; family Hominidae; genus Pan; species Pan paniscus. The sequence goes on from NC_073258.2 coordinate 107,036,096, forward strand.
TGGATCTATTAGTGCTTGTGGGTTCTTCAAGTGAGTAATGTATGGAATCTTTTTCCCACTTTAAGAAGCATAGTCCTCACAATGACATATACACTCTTTTTGAGGTGAGGACTTTATTTTTATTTATTTATTTTGGGGTGACTCTTGTTTATATTGAGTCTTAGTAGGTTAACCTGCATACAGTGAGCCTCTAGTAGCAGGCAAAGAAAGAGCTCAGTTCCGGCATTCATGTGGAGTCAATGCAGAAGACTTATCTTCTCTCGTGCTGCTGTGCACCTAACCCCAAGGATTTGGAAAGCCTGAATCTCCCCAAAGAGACTAAATTACTTCCATGTTCTCATGCCTTATTTTTGTCCAAAAAGCAGCACTTTGAGTAACATATACTCTGCCTCATGACTGTAAAACAACACAAATTGAAACCATTTCAACCTAAAGAACCCTGGCCAGGGTACCACCTTCTATGAATGGAACACTGGAGAGTGGTCATTGTGCCTTGATTACTAGCACTGCTGGGATTGATGCCACCTTCGCACCTATGACCACCGATGGAGGGGGAGACTTTGGCCAAATTTCTGCATTAAACATTATATGCCTAGATTAGCACCTAGAAGGCAGTGCCTCTTGGCAGTAACCAGTTGGTTGGCATGCTAAGATTGCTCATGAAAGTCTTAGGGGACCCCTAGACAGAAACAGGAAGACTGGAATCATAGAGAGGGACAGACTGGACTTTTGGCTTCCGGCCAGCATTCTAGAAGCTCTAGAATGTGTGATGCTGGGAATCACCTAGGGCATACTATTTTTTGCACACAGAACCTTATAAAAAGATTCCTGAGTACAAAACAATAAGAATGTGCTGTACAAGCTATAAAATGGCTTACAAATACATAGTGTTAAGTAGAGATACTGTTCTGCCTTGCTATGATAGCCTCATTCTGTACCTGTCCATGTCCTTCCTCCTCAGGGCATAACTGCAATGATGGACAGACAGACAAGATGTCAAACCTTGCATGAAAGAGTGAAAACCAGTTTCCTGGCATAAGTTATTATTTAGTTCTTTTCCTTTTCTGTTTCTAAGAGTTCATCAAACTTTTGTGGCTCTTAATCTTCAGGTTATCCAAGTGCTTTAGCTTCTGAGTAGTTTTAGTTAATCTCAGTTAACTTTAGCTGTAAGGAATTACATTGACCTATTTCCATCTGTACGGTAAACTAAAAGGAGAAACTAGGAAACTCCTCATTTAGAATTTAAGTTTATATTTTTCCTGCACCTATTTCCATTCCCATATTTGTTGCATTATCTTGTATAATTACTGCAGCAATCCTGATTCTAGGTATTATGTGTGTTTCGCAGGGGATCAAACTGAGGCTCTGAGGGGTGTGGTGACTTTCCCATGGATACAAACCAGCTAAGAAGCTCACACGAGAGACACACATGGCCCTTGTAACTGTGAGTTCAGAGCTCTTTCTGAACCACAGCTGCCTCCTGGTTTATTGTAGTCATTCATCATACATCCACATCAGCCAAAGGGAGACTTCCCATCTGCTCCTTGCCTAGCCTGTCAATCTCTCAGGATATGACCTTAGCTGCAAGGAAGGAGACAGGAGAAATTCTGCCATCACCACAACCCCAGTTGACCTGAATGTCTAGAGAGAAAAGTCAGAGGCAAAGCACTCAGTGGAAATGGCTGTCAGCAGCCTGGAAAAGGAAATTTAGGTGCCGAGGTCTGACACAAACCAGAGAATCAGCAGCTTTGCAAGTTCAGCAGGGGTGCTGGGGCTGTGGACATGTGGCATTCTGTGACAGAGAGTGTCACTAAATTTCTCTGAGGAGCTTACAAGAGATTAGAGACTTGTCAGAAAATGGGGAATGTTTTAAGCCAAATAAAAGGGCTTAGAAAGTAGATGGACATGTATAATTAAAAGAAACAAAGATGCTTTGAAATCAATTTAATGAGCCACATTTTGGGGAAACGACTGTGTTCTCAAGTTTGATAATAAAAATTGCAAAATATGTCTTCTGCTTCAAAGTCATTTGAATTGTCATTTTTTTGAGCATGTTATTAGATTAATTTAGGCACAAAAACAAAATACCATCCTTTCTTTGAGTCACTTTTTATTTGAAACAATTTCATGTATCTTGAAAAGGGAGAAGATGTTCAACCTTGAGAATTCTTCATTTCAAACATCCCTTCTGAAGACCTTTTCTGCATCTTTAATGACTGAGTTTTGAAAATAATTCTCTAAAGTAAGTTTAAAAGCTAGCATCTGTAAGTACTAGGAAGTGCAGACAAAGTGAAAAAGCATCTTTTAAACAGTTGGGGACTCAATTTAGTTGAGGTGAGTTCTGTTCTTAAAATTAGTAGAAACTTCCAGAAATGTGGTACTGCTAGACTCTGGATGATATAAAGGAATATATAATTCCTAACATTATAGTCTTTAGATATACATGCTGAAATAAGGAAAAGTAATAACACAGTAGAATTTGATTAGATTTCACAGAGACTACATGCAGTAGTCTGCCCAATTGGAGAAGTGGCCCAGTTCTTGAAGTAAAAATTAGATAGGGACAAAGAAAAAGAAGGACTTCTCAGGCAGGAGGTTACAGGATCAGGAATGAGAATGTCATAAAATAAGTGGTAGAACAGTTTGACTGAAACTCCAGATTGTCCCAGAGTGGGGAGCTGCAGAAGATAAGGTTACATAGGAGCCATATGATAAGCATCTGTTCTGTGTTTGTTGAATGAATCAGAATATTTCACACATATTCCTTATTATTTTGTGTGTTCTTGGAAAAGTTATCAAGAACTGCAATTCTTTAATTCCTCATTTGCGAATGAGCATAGCAATATAATTAGCTTCAAAGCACTATTGTGATTAGTAAATTCATGTAAAGTACTTAGTACAGTTCTCTGGTATAAAATAAACAATCAACACATGTCTTGCCCAAATATTTTGTTAAATTAATAAAAGAATGCAAGAAGTAAGCAGAGGCATTGACATGAAAGGCATATTTGGATATAGTGAATAAATTAGCCTGGTGGGTAGAGAAGGCTTATAGGGCAGTATGGAAGATCAGATTGAAAAGGTGAGTGGCGAACAGATTTGGGGGATTTGATTTAGAAGGCCCAGGCTAGTGGTGCCACTAAATATTTTTAGCTAGGACATGACATTAATAAAAGAGAATTAACAAAGGGAAAAGTAAGAAAAAAATAAGCTAACAGCTGCTTGGAAGTAGCCTCCAGTGGCACAGGAATTTGTAAAGAGCAGAGAAAGGATGTTTTTATTTCAGAACAGTGTTGATTTCAATTTAGCCTAAATCTCTGCACAGTCACAGCACTCTCAGAAGTCAGCTTCAATCTATCTGGCTCAGGAGGGAAAGTAGAGGCATCTGAACCTCCCTTCAAGAATGAAGCTATATTGTGACTTACCCCTTCTCCTCACACTTAGGCATTCTCTAATTACTTACTCTGGCCCATCACATTGTTTTATGTCACTCTCAATTACACAAGTTTCAAGGGTGATTTACATCGTCCTCCACTCTAGAGTACAGAAGTACTCCCTTGGAGGGAGAGGTGGCAGCTTTCCTGTGCTCCTCTCTGCCTCCTACTGCTGCGCAGTATACTTACCCAGTGGGCAGCCTTGAGCTTAACTTTTAATCACTCTTTCCAATAGGATCAGTCTTTGGCTGGGATTACTGCTCCAAACTTAACAGGGCTGTGGTATTTGTTACTTTCATGTCAGGTTCCCAACTTTCAGCATTTTAAGCATTGTGCAAGATCAGAAACAAGATTGTTATTCATTAATTTATTCATTCCACAAATTTAACAAATATTTATTGATCATATACTGAACCAGGTGCTTGTGCTCTAAGTGATAAATCAGTCTCAAATATTAAAAAACTGAGAAAAGGAATTATGTCTTATACCATCATTAAATTTCTTATGGTGCTTGAATAGAGTAGATAATCAAATTTTGAAAAGATCTGTGTTTTAGTTGGATGAACAACATATACATTGGAGTCCTAATTGGACTCTGTGCTCCATAAATATACATATATATGTATATTTGTGTATATACACATATATGCGTATATATGTGTATATATACATATATGTATACGTAACAACATATATATTTATGTATATATAATATGAATATACATATATAATTCATATTTATGTAATATATTCATACCTATGTAATTATATAAATTCCTATTTCTATACATATACATGTATAGGAATGTATGTATATATGTTAAAAACATATCTCTGTGTGTGTGTGTATATATATTTAAATATACATAAATTCCCAAAACCCACCTTCCTAACCTACTACTTGATATTCATCATCATCTGTAATTTCCAGGTAACCATTCCCCTCCCTTCTTCCTGTCAGGAATTCATCTTCTTCCTTTATGATAGTACCCTGAGAACGTTATGAAAAACCACCTAGTAAGTGGCCAGGTTAGTTTTTATTACAACTTATGGTTAAATTCTTGCTTAATATGTAACTTATTTTCTTCCTAATACATATTAAACAATTTCCGTTGGAGACATGCAGCCTTTTTGTTTATTTACCTTCTTTCTTGATTTTTATAGTTTCTCTCTCACCTTAGTATGCTATGTAAATTTAATGAGCTATTTACTCCAATTTCTTAGGTGGAGTGACAGATCTTCCGCCTCCTGCACAATGGATGTTTTCATGAACACATTTTCTCAGAGGTGATACCCAGCTCTACACTTTCTGTTATTAAGAGTAGCATCCTCAGAGGGTGCCAGAAATGAATTGTTCTTACGGTTTGTTTATGTCCATTAGCACCTAGAACAGCAAGAAACACACATACTCCTTAGCAGGATGATCTCGACAGCATTTTCCAGCTAAAGCTCTTCAAAAATGCCCTCTCATCTTGGGTGCAGAAGAACAGTTAGTTCTTTCCATTGGGTTTCACTTATGTGCAAGCATTCAGATAGAGAGATTACCTCCATTTTTTTTTTTAAGAATAGAAAGGATTATTTATTCCAGTGTTGTTCACAATGATTTACCCATTACTCCTCTCTTCTGCATGATCAGTGATGCCTTCAGGAAAGCAGTTGTCCTAAGTTTGGAGGAAAAAATAAACAGGTAGTAAATGAATCATCTCTAAATAGACCAAAAGGAGTTTGGACTATTGAATACTGGTAAATCAAAGAAAGATTGAATATTTGATGTGCACTATTGCGTTCTCTGTCCATAATCATTATTTTTTCCTAAACATGGTTGGGGTCTTGACTAATTGGACTCCATGCTTATCAGTTCAATGTCTTCTAATTCATATTCTATTCTGGCAGACTCACCTTTCTCAAAATTAATATAATTACATCACTCTCTTGCTTATAACTCCTAATGGTCACATATATTCAAGATATCCAGCCACAACTGGGCCCACAAGGTGTTCCCATTCTCTTTTCACTTATGAGGTGATAGAAGCTTTAAGTTGAGGTCTCCCTTCACCTGCCTGATACTTGCCTAAACCTACCAAGATGGCACTTGAACCCATCCTCTTTTTTTTTCTGCCTGAACAATGGAAGAAATGTTCATCTTCTGAATCTCTCCATTTATGTTTTGTATGCCATCCATTTTCACTTTCAGAGGGAAATAGCCAGTATTTGACAGGCAGTACATCTAAAGTGTCAATTAGACAGTCCAGTAGAGATGTCAAGAAGAACAACTACGAGAAAAAGGAGCTATTTGTACATCTGCTATTTGGAGACATGGTGGGTTGGGTAAATGTAGATGGAAAATAGAAGAACATCTAGGTCTGGTTTGGGGCTATTCTGTCATTCAGCACTTTCACAGAGAAAGAAGTGTGCTGGGACAGAAGGATTTTCCAGGGAGGTGGAATGAAAACCATGAGGTGTGGTGCCATAGAATTCAAGAAATCAGAGTACTTGAGCAGATTAAAATACTTCTAAGTGTTTAAAATGAGAACATAGGTGTGATTTTATGTTGACTTTGATGAGGTAGAGGTCCTTGGTATCACAATAAAGTAGTTTTAGAGGAGTGACTGGGGCAGAATTGCAGTTAAGTAGCAGATATAAGGTGAAGAAGTAGAGACAATGATTATGGATCCTTCCTTTGAGAAGTTCTGTTGTACAAAGGAGGAGACAAATAAGATAATAGAGACATGGGGTGATCAAAAGAGAATGTTTTAAAACAATTTTTACACGTGGGAGATCTGAGAATATTTTTTGTACTGAGAAATGGAGAAGTGGAGAGACTGATGATGCAGAGATCTGCCTTTGGTGTTTCAATCTTTGTTTCTCTTCTGGAAAACTTCTATCAGAATTTATTCCATTTCTACTCTTTTTTTCTGTTAAAGAAGACACACTTCTTAAAAGAATAACTTATACTGTAGTCTCCATCTTCTTACCACCTTATTCACTTGCTCAATTCATTGCCATCTTGCTTTAGTCCCTGTAACAGCACTGAAATCACTTGTTGCTAAATCTAATTGAAACTCTTTGGTCCTTATCTGACTTAATATCTCAGCATTGTAATCTTTCTCCCTTAAAAACACCTGCTTTCTTTGCTTCATTTTCACCCTATGTCTCTGATTCTGTTAGTCTTCTTTGTAAGGGTTCTCTTCTTTAACTGTGATGTTTCTCAGACTCCCTTTTCTCATTTCATATGTTCTCTCTCAATAGAAAAATGGTTTTGAGGACCATCCAACAGCCACAGCCCCCTAGATCTATATTTTAAGCCCATCGTTTTAAGAAGATACTGTCTTAGGTTGTACCTGCTGCTATAATATAATACCATAGATTAGATGTCTTATTTCCCACAGTTCTGGAGGGTAAAAGTCCAAGATCAAGGTGCTGGTAGATCCAGTGTCTGGTGAGGGCTTGCTTCCTGGTTCGTAGACAGTAGTTTTCTGTATGTTTTCTCACAGCATGGAAGGGACAAGGAAGTTTTGTGGGTCCTCCTTTATAAGAGCAATAATCACATTCCTGAGGGCTCCATTCTCACGATCTAATTTATTCACAAAGCCTCTACCTTCCAGTAATATCACATTGAGGATTAGGTTTCAACTTACGATTCTGGGCAATACAAACATTCATTCTATAGCAGATACAGACATATATATTCATTTTCCTACTTGATGTCACTATTCAATTTCACATAAGCATTTTAGACTTAATACATCCAAGACAACTCATCTTTTTCCTCATTGCGTTCTTTCTCTATCTATGACTTCAAAGAGTGACGCACAACCTAAATTGTTGTTAGAAATCTGGGCATTTTTCTTGTCTCCCCTTTACCTCGCACATGTGATCAATCACAGTCTTGTTAAAGCTACCTTGTATATATCTCTTGAATTTGTCTATTCTCTTTACTCTGAATTACTTTACTTTTACTTTTTCTCTGAAGTGAAAGAGTACAAGGGCTACAATTTACTTTTCTAATGTATTCTCTTTAGTTCTGGGCTATCAGAGTTAAATTAGTGTTTAAATATTGCTGGGCTACTCTCATCTATGTGTCTTTCAACTTGAAGAAGGATGAAAATATAGAAAAGGAAAAAATAGATTTTTGTAACTAGACCAGTACATTTTGGGATAAGAGACAGAATACAGCTTAATTAATAGATTTTTGTATTAGTGTAGAACCAAATAAAATTTAAAACATGCAATGGCTTCTTTAGATTTTGAATAATAAGGATGTTATTTGTGAAAAATAGATTGGAATCAGGGTTCAGGGAAAATATGGGAGGTATGAAAGTTATGTTAGCAGATAAGCAAGAGAGTAAGAGAGCCTGAATTAGAATGCAAGAGGACCTTTGGATGTATACAAAGAAAACGGTCTTCTCTATTTATATACTTATTAACATAGAGACTTTAAAGTCTACCTTTCATTTCTGAAATATATTTCTGATAATTTATTTTTCACTAGTTTCCTAAGAAATGGGTAGATCTTATCTTTCTAAACTGTTTAGCTAGATTCCCCTCAGCCACTGGACATAACACTTTAGGTGATTGTTGGTTGTTGAATGAATATATTTTAATTTTCTCAAGAAAATCAGAGTGCTTAATTGAAAACATATAGCTGCCTTGCAGACTTTTGTCACTGCTTCAAAGATACTTCAAGTAAATTACCAGAAAGCATAAATATATTTTTCATCTGAAGTGAACCTATTGTGTAGAGTTTTCCAAGTATTGGGTTCATCCCAGTAATTAGAAATAAGAAGCCCTTCTCAGTACCAATAAGAACTTTTTTAGTTTCAAAAATATGCACAGGTTTTTAAAAACACTGAGCTCTTCTTGTAGGGACTGAGTAGAATAGCACCAAGATTTAAAATAAATCTTGATAAAAGATGCACAATAGAGTGGAAATTACTCCTAAATGTAATGTTGCAAGACCCTGGGACTCCAAGCATTGAAGGGAACTGTAGGAGTCTGGATGGATGAATATTGGGAAAAAATGGGGAGAATCCAGCTGTGTCAGTGCGATTTCTCTGAGAAGATAGAGCAGGTTACATACAGAAAGTAGCTACTTCCTGTCATTTGACATTAAATCTGGACGCTCAGAAGAGTTGCATTACTTAGTGTGAGCTCTAAATTATGGTATAGATTCAAACTGTGCACACCATGGAACTGGAGAAGGTAATCCTATTAGTTCATACTGCGGTTCCAACATAAATACTTAGTGGACTATGCCAAATCAACCCAGGGTATTGGTAATTGTCCCACATTGGGTCTTAGTGCATAGGAAGTGAAGACAATGTCACTTGTCTACCCCCTGGAGTACATGGATCCAAGGAGGGGCTATGGACTTGGGTGAGACATTTGTAGGAAAGGGGGCTTAGGGCAGTAAGGTCTTGAAAGGCTGATATTAGAAATAAAGGGCTGGACCTTGGATGGTGATGACTCAGAAGCATAGGTAACTGTTGAAAATATCAGCAGTTACCTTCAATAAAGAGACCTGGGCAAGTAAGTAATAAGAAAATATAGAACTGTACATTTATCTAAAATTGTATACTTTTTGATATATTTGATTATTGGGTTTTACTTTATATTTGAATTGTATAAATCATTGACTTTAAACCAGCAACATCCATCTCTGGACAGATAAGCTCAGTAAGTGCAATTGCTTGAATAAATCAGGCATAAACAGTAGCACAATTAATGCATTTACATTTTGTTCTTTCATTTTGAACATATTACCCAGACCACCTGTTGCCTTTTGTACTGTGCAAGTTCCAGTTAGGAAGACAAAAAATACGCTAAGCATTTCAAATGAAGGGATTTGATACAGGTAATGAGTTACAAAGGCTTTGAAGGCTGGGGAAAAAAAGGGGGAAGCACTGAAGTAATAAGGAAGCAGCTACTACTCTTTGGAATTGAGGTTAAAAAAAAAAGAGAGAGATGTGAGGTGGATTTAGCAGAATCCAGGCACTCAGCTCTCTGAGGAAGGGGCATCTCTGGCTGTTGCTAGATTTCTGAGAGTGTGATGAGGCTGATTCTAGGAGTGCCAAGGGAAGCTGAAGGATGGAACCAAGCTGACAAGAGCAAAAAAACCAACCAAACAAACAAACAAGAAAGTCCCTTCTCTCTACTTCCTCCCTCCAATCCCCCTATAGCGTCTCCTGTTGGTAGAAACCAGTAGGAACCAGCTAACTTTGCATTCTGGGAAATGTACTTCATATGGCCACAAAGCTGAGTAGAGAAATAAGGATGAATTTGGAGGTAAAAAACAATATGTGACCAGGCGCGGTGGCTCACGCCTGTAATCCCAGCACTTTGGGAGGCCGAGGTGGACGGATCACGAGGTCAGGAGATCAAGACCATCCTGGCTAACACAGTGAAACCCTGTCTCTACTAAAAATACAAAAAATTAGCCAGGCATGGTGGCAGGCGCCTGTAGTCCCAGCTACTCAGGAGGCTGAGGCAGGAGAATGGTGTGAACCCAGGAGGCGGAGCTTGCTATGAGCTGAGATCATGCCACTGCACTCCAGCCTGGGTGACAGAGTGAGACTCTGTCTCAAAACAACAACAACAACAACAACAACAACAAAAACAAAAATATGTAAAAATTTCCCCACCCATTGCTTAAAAGGAAAATAACTGTCTTGAAAACTAGACCATCAGTAAATTACACATAAAGTAGCTTCTGCCTAAGGGGTTATTTTTGGGGTGATGTATTATTAGGCAACCTTTAGTGAATTTGATTGCCTGTGGTATTAAATTCACTGCTTAAGTGATTCTTAAGTACCCTTGTTACCACAGCCTAGACATTGAGTTCTTTGGCTCTCACATAAGTAGAAATTAACACTATGCCAGACAGAAATTTTTCTCAGCCAAGGTTTCACAGGCTTTCATTTCATAGGCTTGTGGCATGAGCACACAAGGGAGCAGTGTACAGCAATGGGATCCTGGTACCAGCTCCCGGAGGGGCTTGGCTCTTGTCATTTTAAGGAAGGTGAGGTGGGAAGAGGAGTGACATAGAAATGTCTCTAGGTGGGGTCTTTTTCTCACTTGTGCAGTGGTACCTCATACTCAAGCATCACATGACCAGAAAATGAGGGTTAAACTCTATCTTGGGTAGAGATTTTAGTATTACAATGAAATTATAATGAAAAAAAAAAAAAGTCAGTGAAAGGTCAGCACTGGAGTCCGTCTTGTGTTCAGGCAGGTGGACTTGATCAGGTTCTTGGACACAGTCTACCTCTGTCACTCAGGCTGAAGTGCAGTGGCACCATCTTGGCACACTGCAACCTCTGCCTCCAGGGTTCGAGCAGTTCTCGTGCCTCAGCCTCCAGAATACTGGGATCACAGGCATGTGCTGCCTCACCCAACTAATTTTTTGTATTTTTTATTGAGACAGGGTGTCATCATGTTGCCAAGGCTGATCTCGAACTCCTGACCTCAAGCGGTCAGTCAGCCTTGGCCACCCAAAATGCTGGAATTACAGGACTGAGCCACCGTGCCTGGTCAGGTTCTTATCAGGGATGCTGGAGTCTTGCTTCAGGGACTTCAGAAGGCACTACTCGAAGAGATAAATGGTTAGATTCTTCCTTTTATGATTAGGAACTCAGCCTGGTCAGCTAAATTAGGAGAGGCGCCTCTTCCTGCTACATGACTTGTTAAGGGAGGCAAAAAGGTAGGGGAGAGATACACCCAGATATGAAAGAACCATCGGGGCCTTGGTGTCATATCTCTGTGGGGACCAAGTATTTTCTCTATAATGTCTCAATCCCCCCTAAGAGATTTTAACCTCCTTATTCTTTTTTTTTTTTTTCTTTTGAGACAGAATCTCACTCTGTCACCCAGGCTGGAGTGCAGTGGCGCTATCTCGGCTCAATGTAACCTCCGCCTTCTGAGTTCAAGCAATTCTCCTGCCTCAGCTTCCTGAGTAGCTGGGATTACAGGCACATGCCATCATGCCCAGCTAATTTTTAAATTTTTAGTAGAGACGGGGTTTCACCATGTTGGCCAGGCTCGTCTCAATCTCCTGACCTCAGGTGATCCACACGACTTGGCCTCCTAAAGTGCTGGGATTAATGCAAGAGCCACCACGCCTAGCCTCAACCTCATTATTCTTAGGGGGAGAAAGGAATGAAAATCTTGTCTTCTATAACTGCTTCATGCTGAGCAGGGTCTGTCATCCCTACCTGCTCCAGAGGCATAGAAATCTCTTGCTATCCAATCTAATGATTTATAGGGACTTGCTCCTTCCTGCAGTGGCTCAGGCTGGTACCCTTCGGCCAGCATCAATTTTATCTGAAACTGTTGCAATCTGGAAGACACGAACTTTACTAAAAGATTAAGTAGACAAGGGCTGAAGATTAGTAATAATAATACAGCTACTTAAGGTTCTAAGAAGGGCAGAAACCAGGTGAGACTTGGGAAGGCACTTTTGGTGATTGATCAGACATAATTTGGGTCAGTTCCCTGGTTAGATCTATGTTACCATGTAGCTTGTTTGGATATTTTTTGTATATTGGCCTCAACCTTTCCAGAGTTATTGACATAAGTGCAACCAGTTTTGTTGATAACTGCACACACACCCTCCCTGGTCAGCTAGAACATGGTCTAATCCTAGCCGATTGTTGACAACACCACCATTTGGTCTAGGGAAGCCTGGAGACCTTATAAGCCTTCTCTTATATTTGTGGTCAACTTTTCTGTAATCTGTGTAAGGTTTTTAAAAGTTATTTCATGTTAGGTGAAGCCCCTCAGGGAGCTACCCTTCCCATAGCTGCCATAATTTCTGCCAGGATTAGCTCAGTTGGTCTCTTATATTCTAATTTTGGAAGTAAGGTTATGGACTGTTACTCTATTGGAGCCCAACTGTCTTACGGTAACTTTTCCTTGGAACTGGGGGTGTCCAAACAAGGATAGGCTAAGGCCTGTAAGTTGAATGGGAAGATGGGGTCTGTTTCTCCGTTGTAGGACCTTGACTGCTACAAAGGAATACATATCCAGGGGCTGGGCCTGCCTGATGGGGTATAGAGGAGTTGAGCCATTTATTCGAACTAGGTTCTCAGGAAGGAATGTTGCTGCTGCATTGGGGTGAAAGAGGTCTTCCTACTGAGTTCTGGGTCTCTGCACCCAGGGAATGCCCTTTCTCCCTTAGGAAATAGACAAAAGAGCCTCCATGTTATACTCTCCATACCTGTCCAATCTGTACGTCATCCCTGTGGAGATGATGGGGTGGAACCAGTCAGGATGTTTTAGTAAATGAGAGGTGCGGTACCAATAGGTAGTATTAGTTTGACATTGTTCAGGGATATTGAATGCCATTGGGTAAATTGAGGGTGGACGCCAACTGTCTACATACATTATATTTGCCCAAGGACTGGTTCTACAAGGACAACAGGGGGCTGTCAAGGATGGACAATTAAGCATGTAGATCTCCTTCCAAATGGATTGGTCATAGATGTCTGTGAGGCACACACATTCAAGTCTTTCTGTTACTTCAATTTGTGTAGTCATAGGTGATGGCTTTTCAACATAGTCAGAGGTAAGATTTAATGTCAAATTGGTCTTAGTGGGGACAAATTGGAGCTTAGTTCCTCCCACCTGTAGGTGTGGTGGCAAATCTAACAGTTAGGTTGTTCCTTGAGGTGATAATCCTGGAAAAATTGATGAGTGAGTTTTCTTCCCATTGGGCCCTAGTAGCAAAGAGTATGTGGAGAAGGAGGAAGAGGAAGTTATTTCTCATTGTGATCCTGCCTTAAACCTAGCAAGGACAGAAAGAAAAGGTCCTTACCAGCGGGAGGGGCTGTCCAGATGGTAGAACAAGAAAACGGTAATTAGGGTGAAGAGAAAAATTAGTTTTCCTATGCTTACTCACAGCATTATGTGTTTGCATCTGACTATTGGTTCTTGTAAACCTGTAGTGGAGGCCTTCCACTCATTCACGGGAGGAAAGGGGGCTTTCTGGATGAGGCTAGAAACATTCTGGTGAAAGCCTTTTAATTGGGAGAGGCTGGAGATCCCTGGTAGCTTGACTGCAGTTGGAGTAGCCAGGATCACCCAGTCCTAGGGCCCTTTCACTTAGGCAACCATCGATCCTCTGGGGAGCCTTCGTTCCAAATCTTAAGAAGGACTTGGTCTCCTGGGTTGACCTTTAGAGGAGATTGTCCCTCTTTTATAGAAGTTGATGGTACTTTATTCCCAAAATGTAATATTGCTTTCTAAATCTTATCCCAATTGATAATACCATATGTTTTGACTCATTTCTCAGTCCAGTAAAATGTCAGTAGTGAGGAGGAGCCTCCTGTAATCCCTTTCAAATGGACTGGGCTTTAAGTTGCTCTTTGAGGCAGTGTGAATCCGAAAGAGTGCAATAGGAAATAGCCTTATCCAGGTTTGCTATGTTTCTTGAAATAACTTTGCCAAAGTTCTTTTAAGGGTATGATTCATCCTTTCTACCTTTCCTCAGGATTGGGGATGCCAACAGTCATGTATTTATAATCTATTCCCAGGACTTCCAAAAAGCTTTGAGTGATTTTAGCTATGAAAGAGGGTCTATTGTTGCCCTGGAGTGACTTTGGAAGACCGAATTGAGGAATTATTTCTTTTAGACTTTTGCAAGTATCAGTGGCCTTTTCAGACTGGGTTGGATATGCTTTGACCCAGCCAGTAAAAGTGTCCATGAAAATGAGAAGGTATTTCTATCCCAAAAGGGAGGGCACCTGGGTAATATTTCTTTGCTAGTCTTCCACAGGGTAGGTTCCCTGGTGTTGGACTGGCTTGACTAGGGCAAGAGGAACCAGTTGAGTCTGGGGATTGTTTTGAATACGTAATTTGCAGGCCATGGTTACTTGACTTACAGTCTTTCTTGGCCTCTTTCCAGAAGAGGTATTTTGTACTAATTCCCAAAAGATATCCCTCCTATAGTGAGTAACTTCATGTAGGTACTAAATAAATTTTCACTGCCAAGTGCGGGGATAAGGACTTTACTGTCCTTAACCAACCACCTGGCACTCCTCTTTTCCTATTCCCACTTCTCAGTGTCATCCTGTTCTTATTGGGAGTACTGAGGTTAGCTGGGAATTCCCAAAGGGTTGATTATTAGTACCATTACCTGGTCATCTTTCTGTGCTTAAGCTGCTTATTTTGTGGTCCTATCAGCTAATTTCCTTGGCTAATAAGCAATCTGTCCCTCCAATGGCCTTTGCAGTGAATGACTTCCACCTGGCCAGGGAATTGTACAGCTTCTAGAAGAGCTAAGACTAGATCCCTATGCTTTATTGGGAAATTTTTAGCTGTTAGCATACCCCTTTTCTTCCAGATGGCAGTGTGGGCATATAAGACATGAAACCCATACTTTTAGTTGTAAAAATGTTTAGTTTGTTTTTGCTTTTCTCAGCTGCAAAACCCTAGTTAAAACAAATAATTTGGCCTTTTGAACTGAGGTCAGAGTGGGAAGAGCTTCTGCTGAGAAGCCTACATTTTGGACACCTTCTTCCATAAAGCTACTTCCATGAGGAAAGCATTCTACTTCTGAATTGTCAAGGGGCTCATCCTGGAGTTCAGGCCTAATGGAATAGGTCTATTCTGTTGTCTCAGTACATTGATGAATTAGGCCTTCATGTCTGCAACAGGGACTAAAGTGACAGGGATCAAAATCTGACACTCTGTGAAACATCCAGAGTGTCTAATAAAAGAGCTTGATGAGTCAATGGTGTTCCTTCACCCCCAGTATAGTCTGGACTTGATTACAACTTTTAGGTACTGACCCAAGGTAAGTTTAGAGGCCTCATTAACCAGGAGGGTAGTAGCTGCCACTGAGCCAACCCTGGGCAATGGAATACTGTTGTAAGCCACTGGCCACTGGTTTGGCCCTAGCTTCTGTGTTAGAACCCCCAAAGCCATTCCCTGCTTTTCATATATATATAAGGTGAAGGGCTCATCCAGGTTAGGAAGCCCAAGTGATGGGATTTGGCTTAACTCAGTTTTTAAGTCCTCAAAACCTTGATGACAATTCTTATCTCTTTGCAGGGGTACCCTTTTCCCCTCGTCAGCACCTTGTATAGGGGCTTAGCAATTAAGCCATGATTAGGAATCCATATTCAGCAGAAACTGGTCAAATCAATAATATCCTGTAGCTGTTTCCTGGTTTATGGGGGCAGCAATACATCAATTGCCTTTTTCTGATCCATAGCCAAGGCTCAGGCACTGGGAGTGAGAACAAATTCTAGATTTTGGGCCCTTTATAGGGAGATTTGGACCTTAGCCAAGGAAACTTTGTATCCCTGTTCTGCCAGGAAGTTTAAGGTCTTAATGATATTACAGTCAGAGTCTTTCTTAGTCAGATTGGCAATCCTCAGGTCATCTGCATATTGCAATATGGCCCCTACTCTGAAATCTAGTTCTGTCAATTTGGCTGCCAAGGCATTCCCAAATAGGTGAAGGCATCCCAGAAGCCCTGTGGGACCACTTTCCAGGTGTGCTGAGTGGTTTCTAAGATATTGGGATCCCTCCATTCAAGGGCAGAAATATATTGGGAATTAAGCTGCAGAGGTATGCAGATGAATATATCTTTAAGGTCCAGCATGGTGAAGTATTGTGCATCACCAGGAATCTGGGTGAGCAGTGTATACAAGTGCAGTACTGTCAGATGAATGGAAGCCACAGCTGCATTTATAGCTCATAACTCTGTACAAACCAATATTCCCCATTTGGCTTTTAGATGGGAAGTATGGGAATGTTACAGGGTCATTGATGGGCCTTTATTAATCCACGTTTTAGGAACTTGGTAAGTAATGGCTGAATTCCCTTTAGGGATTCAGGTCTTAGAGGATATTGTCTTTTCCAAGCGTATTTTACTCCTGGTTTTAGCTTTACTTCAATAGGGGAAACTCTGACAGCTAACCCTGGAACTGTAATGTCCCATACTACTGTGTTAACCTGAATTCAAATTTCATCAGGGATAAAGGAAATGTTAATATCCACTAGCTGTAGTGAGGCTAAGAAATTGATCCCTTGTCCTTTGTCTACTGACACCTTGAAGCTATCTTTTTCTGATGAGATAGAAGCCCCCAATGTGCTCAGCAGATTCCTACCGAACACTAAAGTGGGGCATTCAGGAATATGTAGGGAAGAATGAGTTATAACTTCAGAACCAGCCTCACAGACAGGAGGAAAACTATATTGTCTTACCTTAAATCATCCATCTATTCTTATCACCAGACAGGCATGATTGGAGAGGAGGCTTACAGACTTAGGACAGAATAGGCTGCTCCAGTATCAATAAGAAATTCAGTTTTCCTAGGCTCCCCTGGAGTGCTGATGATGGAGGTGGGAGCTGGGTGGATTCTTGGGTGCCATTAGTCAGTGGCACAGTCTCCCTCATGGGAGAGATTTTCCAAGACGAGGATCCTGTCTGGAAAGTCAGCTGACCTCCCTGCTTTGAGGTGGTCAGGACAATCCCTTTTCCAGTGCCCATCCTTCTGGCAATATGTGCACTGGTTAGGTCCCACATTGGGCAATTGTCTCTTGTCTCTGGTATTCTCTGCTTTTTTGGGTTGCCATGAGGTGAAGGGCTAATCAAGGTAGCCAAAAGCTGTATTTTCTTGATCAGCCTGATATCTTTTTCCTTTGCTTTGTCCTGTCCCTGTTGTTGAAAACCTTAAAAGCCTTCTCTACCAATACTGACAGAGGGGCTTGGGGCCCTGTCTCTGACTTTTGTAACTTCCTTCTAATATCAGGAGTGAACTGGGTGATAAAATGCAAAGTGCGTAGCCAACAAGGCTATCCCCTCTGGCAACTCTGGATTAACATATTAATTAGTATACTTTCTGAAGGCTTCTGTAACACAGCTGAGGAGATTCTTCATCAGCCCAGCCTGAGCTACTTCCCCAACCTTGTCATAATTCACAGGCTTCTTCATGCATTTTCTCATCCCTTCAGCCACGTAGGTAATAAAATGCTCCATCCTACATTTGTCTATTTCATCACTAAGGTCCCACCAGGGGTCCTGCTCAGCGATTGTCTTCCCCAAAGCTTGATGAACAGCATATGAGGCATTGGCCTATACAAATGAGTCAGCATGTGCCCTTGCCCTTTCACGAATCTGGATCTTTTCATCTGGGGTGGCACAATTGTCTAAAATCACCATCACATCCTAACAGGTTAGGGTGAAGCTCAGACATAGTTTTACAAATTCCTCCCTGAACTTATTGGGGTCCTCTGAGAACTGGCCAAACTTTTCTTTACATACTCTCAGATCTGCCATGGAGAAGGGGATGTGAACATGAATTATTCTCCCCACCCATTTGCTGTCTCCTTTAGGGGATAGAGGCCCTGGACTGGGGGTGAGGTAAAAGTAGGTGCCAGCTTGGAACTCAATCAGACCCCCGTAGGGGATAGTGGATAGGGCTCTGGCCTTAAAGCCTCTACTTCTCTATGGGCCTGATCCAGGTATGGTGGAGATTCAGGGGCCAAAGGAGGCCTTGAACCTGAAAGAGGGCTGGAGGGTTACTATGTATCAGGCCTGGGGTCAGGAAGATTAGGCGGTGACTGTAATAGTGGATGAATGGGTAGCTCCAGCACTTGCTTCTCAACCCCAGGCAATAAGCTGGGAATGATAGATGCCATCATGCATATGTGACATGAGTCCAATAATCCAGGATCTTGATACAACTTCATAAAAGTTCGCACGTAAGAGATTTCTTCCCACCTCTGTGACTGCTTATAAAACAAGTTTAGCTGTAAAGTAGCATTATACCTAGGAGACTCATATAATGTTCATTGCTCCTAATCTCCCAGTGGGTTCTGGGGCCAGGTGATGTTACAAAGGGAGATTACTTTCTTTTTCTTTAGGTCTTCTAGCTTAAATTGCCCCCATTTGGAGAGAATATATCCTAGAAGAGAGTCACGGGGAACACTGAGATCATTGCTCATGTCTAATCCTGCCTCTCCTGTTACCTTTGATTAAAGATCCTGGTAGAGGGAAAAGCATCAGGGAGTTAGTCTTGATGTAATTCAAGACCCTTTAAGCCCAGTAGTCAGCCCAGGATTCCCCTGGATGGAGGAATCCTGGTCCTCAGGGATCAGAGAGGAAAACACAGAAATAACAGACATAGTTGTTTCACACTAGCTGCTAAGGAATGGTTGCCCTATGTGTGACTACAAGGCTAGGAATGCCCATGGTGTGTGTAATTGAAAGAGTGCACTTGTATTGTACAGGCCACAAGTGTACAGTGCACTTGTGTTGTGTTGAAGATGGGCAGTAGTAGATGCCAACATAACTCATCCACTCTTGAGGAAGAAGGCCCCCATTGCTCAAAACTGCTTTTACCTCATTTAGAACACAGGCCAAACAGTCAGGAGGAGGGGATGAAAGCTGAAGGACTGAGCTCAGACAATTATAACTGCTCTACCTTTGCCCAGGCCACAGTGGGCCAAACTTGAAGGAGGAAGTGATGGGGGGAAATTAGGGCTATCAAAAAGATCATGGAATGGGAGCTCTTGAATCTCAGAGCAAAATAAAGAGGGAGTGAAATATTGAAAGATCAGTATTTTGGTGAGGAGTTCAATTGGACAAAGTTTTCCCAATCAGAAGCAACGAGAGTGGAGAGTTTCCTATAAAAAAGAAAATGGTTCCAGTGTTCTGCCTGGGAGGTACTCCCCAGGGCAGACAGAAGGGAGAGCACTCGAGTCTCACTGGACAGTGGAATGAGGGCAAGGAGGAAATTTAGGGAGAAAACCTTTTCATTCATTTCAGGGAGAAAATAGGAGAATATGAAATTTCTGATAGTTCTCTGCAAATGGGCCAGGTTTAAAGGGGGTGGGTGTGAGAGAGAAAGAAGGGGAAGAAAAAAGACAAGGGAAGGAAAGGAAGGTTGTGAGGTTTCCAGCCACTGCACAGTGCAGAGTCAATGTCGTCACCACTCTTGCTAGTCTACCATCAGGGAGAGCCTCAGCATCCTAGACCTTCACAGTGTCAGATGAATCCCTCCCACCTTTGCAAGTCACAAGTCAAGGTGAACTGTTTCCAGCCAGAGGAAGCTAAGGGTACTTTTGGCTGAAATGAGTACGACTGTAGGTGGCCCTCTGAGATAATCAGAGGAATAAAGTTGGAAGATGGGGAAAGAGAGGGGGAAGGGGAAAAAGAAAGAAAAAAAACTGAGAGACATAAAGAGCCCAAAGAACCTGGGCATGCAGCAGGACTCATCCCAGCCATTGTTCTTTGGGTTGATCAAGCCCGACTGCCTACCTCCTCAACCAGTCTAGCAGGTTTCTTGGAAACTACTCAGAATCTGATGTCAGCCAGTCTGAGGGGTTCTTAAAACCTAGCACAGAGGTGACTAGGACCTCTTACTCCAGAAATCCCTAAGCCAATCAAGAGGGAAAAGAAAATGAGGGGCAGGGCTCAGAAGGAGAACAAAAGTACCTTGGGCCAAGAGAGGACTCACTGGCTGTAGACACACTGAAGCAAATATTTCAAGTGGCCACTTCATCTATCACAAGGTCACATTCTGGAGGTCTTGCTGACTCTCTGGTGCTTCTCCTTAGGGAAATATCCTCACTTATGGGCTCCAGCAGAGTCACCAAGGCTGTTACTGCAGCCCGGACCCCACATTTATTGGTTCTTGCATAAGTAGAAATTAACACCAGGATAAACAGAAATTTTTCTCGGCCACGATTTAATAGATTTGTGAATCAAACATACAAGGAAGCAGCATATAGGAAAGGAATCCTGGTACTAGCTCCCCAAGGGGCTCAGTTCTCATCATTTTAAGGAAGGTGTTGTAGGAAAAGGAATGATGTACAAGCAATGTTTAGATGGGTTTTTTTATACACTTGCATAGTGGGGCATCATGCTCTAACATGTATCACATGACTAGAAAATGGGGGGATAAGCCTCACTCTCAGTGGAGATTTTAGTATTTCGATGAGATTATAATGAGGAAAAAGTCAATGGAGGGTCAGGACTGGAGTCCATCTTGTCTTCTGGCAGCTGGATATGCTGCCTAAGAAAACAAAAATGGTCCCAGGTTTATATTGGGAATGCTAGAGTCTTGCTTCAGCAACCTCAGAAGGCATCCATCCCTCAAAGAGAGAAATGGTCAGATGCTTCCTTTTATGGTTAGCAATTCAGCCTGGTCAGCTAAGTTACGAGAGCCCTCCCCTACCTGTTACATGACTTGGGTCAGCTTGTTAAGGAAGGCAAAAGGCAGGAGAGGAATATGTCCAGATAACTAAGGCCCATTGGGACCCTGGTTACTGTGTCACTTGTCTGCTGGGACCAAGTCTCTTTTTTATACTATCTTCCACTGACTTGCATTCCAAGTACAATAGTTCTTTCAACAGAGCCAGTAGTCTTTTTCTTCTTGGATACTGCCATCTTCTTCTCTCCATAATGCTGAAATTTTGGTTACAGTGCCCTTAGAAAAAGATTCCCCCGCTCTTCTATCAATAGACAGATAACTTTCCTCCTCAAGTTCTTGCCTTGCCAATGCCTCCCTCTCGTCTTGATTTTCCAGTATTAGTTGGCCAACAGGGTCTGCTGCTTCCTCTCTGGGTCCAACTTGGCTGTTTTAGATATGGTTGCTTTTCAGAGGTCAAGCATCTCTGACTTGAAGAAGTGCACAGCTGAACAGATGGGTTTAATAAAACTTGAGATTATTTCACTCTCCAGAATCTCCAAGTCATTTTATATTGTTATTTCTAGGCCTTCCAAATACTACTATGCCTTGCATAAACCAAAACATTTCTTCCATGAAAATGACTGCCTTCTCAAGCTAAGCGCACATTCTGTCAATTGTCCAGCTTCATGCCAGCAGAGGGCAGGCAGGACAGATAATGTCCACAGGCAATCTCTGATCCTCAGGTTACCTAATACATATGTTGATCCTGTACAGAATAACTCTGGGAATTGTATCAAGATTGTTAACCCTTGGCAAAAGGGTCTATTTGTCTTATCAAGGCATAAATTGATTAGCTGCCTAAAAGCTCTGGTACTTGTAGAATTTAGAAATTTTTTTGTATTAAGCTTTCTGGAAAGAATTGTTTTTCCAAGCCCATCTGATCCCCAGAATTTAAACCAATAATTTAACATCTTGACTAAGCATCAGAATCATACCTGCAGCTTATTAAAAATGCAGATGCATAATCCTCATTCCAGATTTACTAAAGAGATCACCTGAGTGTTGGGCCCGAGTATACCTGTAAAAGCTGTATACATTGTTTTGATATATAATCGGAATTGAGAATTCCAGATTTCCAACCCTGGGGAAATAAAAAGCATTGTTTAACCACTATTGGCTGCTTTGTGTTGTTGGCTTCAAAGAGCTGTTTCGATAAATGTCAGTCTGAGGATCTTAACAAGATTTATTCAGTGTTAAGTACCGAAAATGATTTTCCTTATTGGTTTGCTTATTTATTTATTTATTTATTTTATTTATTTCTGTGGTGCTGCTGTTTGTTTTCAGTCTTTAAAATGGCGAAGAGTTGTTAAGTCATGCTGTAGTATATTTCCATTTGGCTCTGTTGTGTACATTAAAGCTCCCCTCAGATGGGTAGAAAGGATGATAAAACATATTTAGATAGCATCTCTGCACTCCTTGATAAAAACTGTAATTTTGGCTGCACTACTCAATGGGTGGTTGATCACCACACTTATAGGGCTCAATAAAAGCTCGAGGTTTAAGTAAGAGGCCTGAAATCTTGGAAGGGAAAGTTGTTCTGTTCCAGAAGATTGCATTGGACAGAGTCTCAGTGAAATCCTGCTCAGAGTATCCAAAACATGGAGACCATGCAACTGTTTTCAAGATGGTAAAGAAACTGACTTACTATAAAAATAATAACTTTGTGAAGAAATATAGGCAGGTATCTGAGAGAATGAGGGAAGGTAAATAGCTCTAAGGATGAGGAAACAAATTTATTAAAAGTCTGGGTTCTGGAAGGAGAGGTAGTTAGGAGTTTCCTGCGAAGGCTATGATTAGTCATTACCAACTAAAAATTACTGGGCCAGCTTTGCCAGCAGGCATTTGAAATTGTACATTCTATTCAGTATTGTAAAGATGGTTTAATGTAAGAACATCAATGCACATAATATACTATATCAATAGGGAAAGCCAGATTTATAAGACTTTAATAGTTTGCTAAAAGACATTTGCTAAAAGTAATTTACTATTTTTTAAAATATAACAAAAATAATAGTTTTCCACAATATAATAAAGAACAACTAAGATTATGTCAATCAGTGCTGACAAGAGTATACGATGAAACAGGCACTTTCATTAATTGTTTGTGTCAATGTAAACTGGTTCAAGAACTTTGAAAAATAATTGAATCTATATATTTCATGAGACAGATAAACTTTGACACATTAATTCAAATTTTGTCATTCTTTCTTAAAAAAAATCCAAAATGATGATAAAAGCTCCAAGCACAGAGATACTAATTTGAGAATTATTGATTAAAATAAAATTAGAAGTAACTATATGAGGGATATCCAAAATGTCTGAGTGTGCCTGCCTTA
Organism: Pan paniscus; assembly: GCF_029289425.2. NCBI lineage: Eukaryota > Metazoa > Chordata > Mammalia > Primates > Hominidae > Pan > Pan paniscus. The sequence goes on from NC_073258.2 coordinate 107,059,067, forward strand.
AGTTTAAACAAAATTTTTGCATGCATATCTTTTACATGTCCAGTTATTTATGTGTAAATTATACACATGTACTGATGTGTTAATATATTCTATTACATGATAATATATATTATATAGGCATACACACAAGAGAAGTTGAAAAAGGATGAATTAAAATGTCATCAGTAATATTTTTTGGTTAGGACATAGTGATTGAGTATACCTTCTATTTTTGAAAATGTTGATTTAATATTATCTATTGCAGCAATTCCATGGTCTGCATTTAAGACCACTGTTTTTAATACTTTTTAAAAATCAAGCTTATTTTGACAAAATTTGCACAGTCAAATTCATTCTTTTAAAGAATACAGTTTAATGAGTTTTGACAAATGTATGTAGTTCTCTAACCACTACCACAATCAAGATAAAGAATATTTCCCTAACCTTAAGAAGTCTCCCTGTTCCTCTTTTCAATCAATTTCCTGCCCCTAACCCCAGCTCCTGGCAATTACTCAATTTCTCTCCCTATAATTTTTTCCCTTTGGTTTTCACAAATCTAACAAAAATAATTAAAAGAGTCTTCCTCCATATAATAAAGAGCAACTAAGATTATGCCAATCAGTGCTGATGAGAGCCAGAACTTTTCCTTTTCCAGAGAGTCTTATACATTGTAGCACTTTTGTATCTGGCTTCTTTCATGTTGCATAATACTTTTGAGGTTTAAACATCCTGTTGAATTTATCGGTAGTTTATTACTGTTTTATTTATGGGTAGTATTTCTTATATAGATATACAACAATTCATTCATCAGTTGATGGATATTCTGGTTGTTTGCAGTTTTGGGCTATTATGAATAAGACTGCTATAAACAATTGTATACAGTCTCTGTGTGAATATATGTTTTAATTCTCTTGGGTAAATACCTAACAGTGATATTTCTGCTCATATGGTAAGTGCATGTTTTCTAAAGTGGGCAAACCATTACATATCACCACCAGCAGTGAATGAGCATCCTAGTCTTCCACATCCTCACTAGCACTTTATATATCCAATAAAAGTATTTTTTTTTTTTTTTTGGTCATTCTAGTAAGTCTGTGTTATGGGCTGAATGGTATCCCTCCAAAATTCATATGTGGCAGTCCTAACACCCAGTACCTCAGAGTGTGATCTTATTTGGTGATAGGGTCTTTACAGAGGTAATCAAGTTAAAATGAAGTTACTAGTGTGAGTCCTAATCCAAAATGACTGGTCTCCTCATAAGACGAGAAGATTAGGGAAGCACGTAGAAGAAATAAGTGAAGCAGAGCCAGGAGATGGTTCCTGGGGAGATGTAAGGCCACCAGAGAAAAGTGTCCAGGAAATAATGAAGAAGGAAGATGAAATACCAAAACCTAAATCTGTGGTTGTGTCACCATGCACTCCTAAAAGGCACTCAGGCCTGTAATCCCAGCACTTTGGGAGGCTAAGGTGAGAGGATTGCTTGAAGCCCGGAGTCCAAGAGCAACACCCTGGGCCACATAGCAAGACCCCATCTCTTAAAAGAAAAAAAATACCGGTGCATGGCACATGGTGGTGTGCACCAGTAGTCCCAGCTACTCCAAAGGCTGAGTTGGGAAGATCGTATGAGCCCAGGAGTTCAAGGTTACATTAAGCCCCTCATGCCACAGCACTCCAGCCTGGGTAACAGAGAGAGGTCTTGTCTCAAAAGAAAATGCAGTGTACGTTGCACATGTAGATGCTGGCAATTCAACCACTGGAAGACAAATACTGTATTTGACTGAAATGGATGAAAACAGGGTATTTGAAATGTATGAAACAGAAGTTAAAAAAAAACAGAGAAACTTAGTACTTGTCTTGAATCTTAGACACAAATCAGGAAAATTGAGACAAGGATAAAATAATAGAAGCGGGTTTTGCCTATTTTGAAACTGAAAATAAATATTTTACAATTCTAGATGCCTGTGGTCACAAGAGCTTCATCCCAAATACAATTGGTGGTGTCTCTCAAGCTGATTTGGCTGTGCTGGTAATCTCAGCCAGGAGAAGAGAGCTTGAAATTGGATTTGATAAAAGGACAAACAAGAGAACGTGCAATGTTAGCAAAGGCAGCAAGTGTGAAACACTTAATTCTATTTATTAATAAGATGAATGATCCAAGAGCAAATTGGAGCAATGAGAGATATGAAGAATATAAAGAGAAACTAGTGCCATTTTGAAAAAAGTTGGCTTCACTCCCAAAAACTGCATTCACTTTATGCCTGCTCAGGACTAACTGGAGGAAATTTCAAAGAGCAATTGAATTTCTGTACTTAGTACATTGGATTACCATTTATTACATATCTAGGTAATTTGTCAGACTTCAATAGATCAGTTGCTGTACCAATCAGGCTGCCAATTTTGGGTAAGTACAAGGATATGGGCACTGTTGTCCTGGGAAAGCTGGAATCAGGCGGTCTGTTTGTAAAGGCCAGCAGCTTGTGATGATGCCAAAAAAGCACAATGTGGAAGGTCTTGGAACACTTGCCAATGATGTAGAAGCTGATACTGTAGCCCCAGATGAAAAGCTCAAAATCAGACTGAAAGGAGTTGAAGAAGAGGAAATTCTTCCAGGATTAATACTTTGTGATGTTAATAATCATGGTCATTCTGGAGGCACATTCGGTGCTTAGATAGTGATTACAGAGCATAGATCTATCATCTGCCCAGAATTTAATTCAGTGCTGCAAATTCACACCTGTATCGAGGAAGTCAAAATAACAGCCTAAATCTGCTTGGTAGATAGAAAATAAGACTCAACCCTGTTTTGTGAAGCAAGATCAAGTATGCATTGCTCATTTAAGGAGAGCAGGAACCATCTGCCTTGAGACCTTTAAAGACTTCCTCAGGTGCGTCATTTTACCTTAACAGATGAGGGCAAGACTTGCAAATGGAAAAGTTCTAAAACTGGTTCCAGAGAATAACTAAGCATTTTCTTGACGATCTTGCACAATACTGTGAGAAATATTGACTGCAAAAAGCCTATCACATATCACCTTCTCTAATTTTCTGCCCATTGGTTAACCTCTCCCCATATTTACAAAGTGAAAATTCACAGCAGAAGTCCACATTGTGTCACTTTCTTATATTGAGAGTTCTGCTATGCCACTGTTGAATTTTTAAAATATTTTCCCTCCTTTTCATACTCTGCTTCCTTGGATGGACTTGGCAATAGCTTTGTAAGTCCTGTGGACATAATTGCCTGTAATAATGAAAACCCTACAGCAATTTGTTTTTCATTTTCTCCTTAGGCATACTCAGTACTTTTCCCCCAGGCAGATCATTCTGAGTGTGCAAGGATGTGTGCACATGTTAGAAAGACAACTACCATTTTAATAAAGTATTCAATTTGAAAAAAATAAGAGAAGATTGATTAGGACATAAACGGTTACAGAGGGATGAACTTGTGAAGACACAGGGAGAAGACGGCCATCAATAAGCCAAGGGGAGAAACCTCAGAAAAAAACCAACCATATCAACACATTGACCTTGAACTTCCAGCCTCCAGAATTGTGAGAAAATAAATTTCTGTTGTCAAACACATCTAGTCTGTGGTACTTTGTTATGGCAGCCCAAATAAACTAAAACAGTAAAAAAAAAAAAAAAGATATTTTATTGAGTTTTATTTAAATATCCTTAATGATTAATAATACTGAGTATTTTTGTGTTCATTTTGCCATCTGTACCTCTTCTATAGTAAACTGTTCAAATCTTTTGTCCATTTTTTAAATTGAGTTTTTTGTCTTTTTATTACTGATTTCTAAGTATTCCTTACATATTCTGGATACCGGTCCTTTATAGATATGTGCTTTACAAATATTTACTCCATATTTGTGGCCTGTCTTCTTAATAGTGTCTTTTGAAAGAGAAATTTTTAAATTTTGATTAAGTTGAATTTATTATTTTTTCATTTATAGTTTATGCTTTTCATTGATGTTATTTTGATTTTTTACAACTTCATTGAGATACAATTGATGCAAAATAAACTGTACACATTTTAATCATACAATTTGATAATATGTGACACGTATACATCTTTGAATTACCACCGTTAAAATGATAGACATTTCTATCACTCCCTTCAAAATAAAATTTCCTCTTGTCCTTGTGCAAACTATCCCTTCCTTCGTCCCACTCCCAGGCAACTAATGAAATTCTTTGTCACTATAAATTAGTTTAAATATTCTAGAATTTATATGAATTAAATCACACAGTACGTACTTTTTTTTGCATAGCTTCTTTCATTCAGATAAGTGATTCTGAGATTTATCCATGTTGATATGTATATCAATAATTCATTCCTTATATTCCATTCATTATCATAAATTGTTAATCAATTTACCTTGGCTGACATTTTAATGCTTGTCATACTTGAAAAATTTACTACACAAAGACATTGGCTGAAAGGGAATGCAATATTGACCTCACTTATTGAATTGCGCTACTAGTTTTTCAAACTCTCTACCACAAAACAAAGACAATTGGTTTTGTTAAAATCTCAATCTGTCCCCATGTCATTCTGTTGACATTACGAGTTAAATAGATAACATAAGTATGTTATATCCAACTGTAGCTCTTTATTGAAATTTTTTTAACTAAAATATTACTAAATGGGTTACAAAATTCTGCTTCTGTTTTAAGCACATAGAGAAGAGAGATTTTACAAGTGACACATTTATATTTTGGGCATTAAAATCACGTAATATGAAAACGTTTCAAAGCAATCTGTTTTTAAATGTTCTCTCCTTTGTGCCATTTTCTTCCAAAGAGTAGCAGCTACTTTTTCATTTATTGGTAAAATATCTTCAAGTTAAATATTTAGTGTTTGTTTTTCTGAAAATTTCTGTTAGCTAGCAGAATATGGGTGTGAATTTGTCATTACAGAAATTAAAAACAAAATGAACGTGTGCCTTTTTGAAAAAGGAAAATGAACAATGCACCTTTATGTTTGCTTGGCAAATCTCTTAGGTACTTGGCACAAAATGACCAGAAAACCTTTTTAGGATATAAAAGATTTTTAAGGTCAATTCTTATTTATTTCATTACACAATATTGTATGACACTATAATTTGGGGATCTCTTAAAATACATAAAATTAACCATACCAATAACATTCTGTAGCACTTTATGCACGTCTGTTTTCAACTTCTGTGCCAAAAAGACTAATAATCCAATAAATTAATTTCAAATGTGCTATTGCACCTGTAATTTTACTTAAAACAATTTTGTAAAGGAAACTGAACTTAAATCAGGTATATCAAGAATGATTACATTTATATGGTTTTTCCATATGTAATTTTTACTTTGATAATATATCTTCTTCAGTATCTTTAAATAGCTCAGAAAAAGCTGTTTCATTATTAAAACGGAACCCAGAAAATACCATAAGCTGAGACATTACTTTTAATTGTAATTTCAGCCAACTCTATAGCAAACCTCCCACATAATACTCATTTTTTCAATTCTTTAGCAATGTTTTCTATGAATATTCCAACACTAATTACGGACAAAAAATTGACCACATTATTTTCTGCGTATTTCATTTTTTTAAAAATCCTGACACGACAGTGAATGATGTGCTTTCTTAATGATAGTTTATTTTGTCTTCGTTATTAAGCACAAAACCTAGAAGAAGGTTCTAAACTTTATATTCAAATTGGTGTAATTTTGTAAATACAGAATTGGATTTTACATGATTATAAATACTGGTGGGGAAATGTAGAAGTATGTCTTGTATCTTCAGAGTATAGATGCTTTTTAAAAAGAAAATTCTGACTAATTGTGATGGCTTCATTCTATCAGTCAGTACTTGGAGGTATAATAAATACTCAATACACATAGAGGTTTATTGTGGTGGTAGATATAATATAAATCCATCTTTCAGGCAGTCTTCTTTAAAAGTTAGATTTTTTTTTTAAGCTAAATTTTTGTTAGTTTTAATTAGATCATTGTTGGTGATTATGTCCGAAATGAGTGGTGAAGAGCTTATACTAGGAGCGAATTGTCAGTCTTGCCATTAATAGTTGACCACAGATCTAGACCTTCAATAGTGGAGAAAGGTATATTCATTTACTGGCATCCTATTGAACCAATAAAACAATAGGTATGTTGCTACATAAAGAAATGTGTAAAATAAAGTGCTAATTTATAAAATTTTACAGTCACCATAGTAGAAACTACCTAAAAAAGACAGGAATAGAATATAGAAAAATAAAAAGAGCTCTATAAGGGTGTTCAGATTAAAGATAATTTGCTTTCCTTTAGTAGCCAGAATGTTTATATTGTTTTTATTTTATTGTTTAGAATTATAAGAAAACACATTTGTCTCATATTTATTTCTTTTTATCCCTACAAAAATGTTCGAATTTGTGTGAAAGTTAATTTAGTTTCTGTATACAAGTGCTAACTTCCTTACTCTGACAAATACGAATTTTATAGTTTCTTTCAATTATTACTAATTTGATGGGGAAGAAAATTTATCTTGCATTTTTTGCATTTCTATGAATTTTTGTGAAGTGTTTATAAATTGTCCATTCGATTTCATCATTTATTAATTACTAGGTTATGAGAGGCTTCCTTTGATCACTCTGTTCCACATAATTACTTCTTCCTTCATGCCAGTGCCTGGCTTAGGTTTTTATTTTCCATAGTACTTACCTGTCTTATATTATGTGTTTTTTTTAATGTATTCTTCTATTTTCTTCAGTGCTGTCAACATTGAATAACAGCTGCCATAGATTAGATAGTTGACAAATAATTGTTGAATGAATGAGTAATAAATGTCCTTTACCAATTTTTCTAATACTGTTGATATTTTGTGTATTAATCTGAAAGGTCTCTTTCTGTATTAGAGAGATAACATTTAAGCATATGTTACAAATATATTTTTCAATTTGTAATAGACTTTATTTTTTACTTTATTATTTATTAACTTTGGTAAAAAAGAAGTTTAATACAGTTATCTAGTTAAATGCATTATTTTTATGGTTTCTGTATTTGATGTTTTGCCTGGGGATACTTTCTTCTCCCTCCTTCCTCTCTCCCTTCCTCCCCAACTCCCCTCCTTCCTCTCTGTTTTGTACTCCCTTCCCGTGTGTGTGTGTGTGTGTGTGTGTGTGTATGGGTGTGTTTCAGCCATGGAACTTAGTGTGGCATAGGTGAAATATAAGGACCTAATTTATGGAGACTTCACTTTACCAGCATCACTTGCTATTTAATTAGTCTTTGAAATGCTGCCTTTATGGTATACTAAGAATTCATATAGATTTGCTTCTGTTTCTGGGCTGTCTCTGCTCTTCCATGAAGCTACCTATTTGTAGCAGCAGTTTCATTCTTGCTTAGTGTAGTTTTCCTGTAGTTTTGAATATTTCATGGATAAATTCCCCTTCCATTTTTTTCAAAATAATATTTTGAATGTTCTTTTTACTTTTATTATTTCTGATGAGCTTTGGGATCCTTTTTTCCATGAAGATATACATATCAGTTAGAATAAATTTTGTATGCCTGAAATAGAAATTTAAGCCTTTGGCAGAGATTGCACTCTGTGCCCTTAGGCTTTTAGACTAGGGACCACCCTCTGTTGCTACCCCTAAGAACCATGTTAGGAATGAATCACTGTGAGCTCATTCTCTAAGACATGACATATTCTACGGTTTTTTTTTTTAAATGCATTTGTTTTTTAAACTGATAAACTTTCAGGGTTCAGTGAGAGGTTTTTAAATTGAGATTTTAATATTTTTAGTAGGTGCCTATTCTTGTTTTTTAAATGAGGATTTTGAAAACTCTTTTTCTTTTTGCTCCATTTTATTTTATTTTATTTTATTTTTATTGATCATTCTTGGGTGTTTCTCGCAGAGGGGGATTTGGCAGGGTCATAGGACAATAGTGGAGGGAAGGTCAGCAGACAAACAAGTGAACAAAGGTCTCTGGCCTTCCTAGGCAGAGGACCCTGCAGCCTTCCGCAGTGTTTGTGTCCCTGGGTACTTGAGATTAGGGAGTGGTGATGACTCTTAACGAGCATGTTGCCTTCAAGCATCTGTTTAACAAAGCACATCTTGCACTGCCCTTAATCCATTTAACCCTGAGTGGACACAGCACATGTTTCAGAGAGCACAGGGCTGGGGGCAAGGTCATAGATCAACAGGATCCCAAGGCAAAAGAATTTTTCTTAGTACACAACAAAATGAAAAGTCTCCCATGTCTACTTCTTTCTACACAGACACAGCAACCATCTGATTTCTCAATCTTTTCCCCACCTTTCCCCCTTTTCTATTCCACAAAACCGCCATTGTCATCATGGCCCGTTCTCAATGAGCTGTTGGGTACACCTCCCAGACGGGGTGGTGGCCGGACAGAGGGGCTCCTCACTTCCTAGTAGGGGCGGCCGGGCAGAGGCGCCCCTCACCTCCCAGATGGGGCGGCCGGCCTGGCGGGGGCTGACCCCCACCTCCCTCCCGGAGGGGGCGGCCTGCTGGGCGGGGGCTGACCCCCACCTCCCTCCCAGATGGGGTGGCTGCCAGGCGGAGATGCTCCTCACTTCCCAGACAGGGTGGCTGCCGGGCGGAGGGGCTCGTCACTTCTCAGACGGGGCGGCTGCCGGGCGGAGGGTCTCCTCACTTCTCAGACGGGGTGGCTGGGCAGAGACGCTCCCCACCTCCCAGACGGGGTCGCGGCCGGACAGAGGCGCTCCCCACATCCCAGACGGGGCGGCGGGGCAGAGGCGCTCCCCACATCTCAGACGATGGGCGGCCGGGCAGAGACGCTCCTCACTTCCTAGATGGGATGACGGCCGGGCAGAGATGCTCCTCACTTTCCAGACTGGGCAGCCAGGCAGAGGGGCTCCTCACATCCCAGACGATGGGCGGCCAGGCAGAGACGCTCCTCACTTCCCAGACGGGGTGGCGGCCGGGCAGAGGCTGCAATCTCGGCACTTTGGGAGGCCAAGGCAGGCGGCTGGGAGGTGGAGGTTGTAGCGAGCCGAGACCACGCCACTGCACTCCAGCCTGGGCACCATTGAGCACTGAGTGAACGAGACTCTGTCTGCAATCCCGGCACCTCGGGAGGCCAAGGCTGGCGGATCACTCGCGGTTAGGAGCTGGAGACCAACCCGGCCAACACGGCGAAACCCCGTCTCCACCAAAAAAACACGAAAACCAGTCAGGCGTGGCGGTGCGCGCCTGCAATCGCAGGCACCCGGCAGGCTGAGGCAGGAGAATCAGGCAGGGAGGTTGCAGTGAGCAGAGATGGCGGCAGTACAGTCCAGCTTCGGCTTGGCATCAGAGGGAGACCGTGGAAAGAGAGGGAGAGGGACACCGTGGGGAGAGGGGAGAGGGGAGAGGGAGAGACTGAGCCTTTTTGCTCCATTTTAAATAAACTACAGTTGATGGCCTAGTAAAAGGCACAGGTGTGAGGATGGTATATCCTTGTGGAAAAGCTTTGGGATGCCTGGTCTTCTTGCTGGGTAAGAAGCACTGTGTGCTTCTTACATCCCCAAAGCAGATCCCTAACTATGGTCCCAGATGAAGGCTTTCCTGCTAAATGCAGCAGTCAGGAATGGTTACAAGGGACACAGTACAACCAGTCACTAACTTATTACTCGAGACATGCAAAACAACTAGTCCCAGTGTTCTCTGGCAAATTTCATCCACAGTATATTGTCTTGCTTTCACTTTTAAGGTTCAGTCTTAAAACTACAGGAGCACACACTACAGAATGTTCTTGCTGAATTAGCTGACCAAGGGAAAGGGGATAACAATATGTCCCTGTCTAAGTGGATTTAAGGTATCTGTATTCAAACTCTTCAATCGTTTGACCCTTCAAAAGAAGGGACAGCCTTGCCATTGGTCAGTATATCTTGTCATTAATTATGACATGGTGGTTTCTTTTGTTTGGATCTCTCTTTGAGACAGAGATTATAAATATGATTACACAACTTTCAAAATTCTGTCAACAGTTTTGTTTTAGATTGAGCTACTATCTCCTGAAGCTGTAAGTGACATTCTGAAATTTCCTAATCAAATGGGCCTATGGTTTGTGGATTTGCTTTCTCACACTGGCCAAGTGACATAAAAGCACTTTGCCATAAGGGGTTTTTAAAAAGTCTTACATAGTCATCCTTTTCTGGCTTTCCTTCTACACAAAGGCCTGAGAGAGAAAGCAATGGCAGTACAAATGAATGAAATTTAATAGATTGTTTTAATTTAAGAGCAACAATTCCTCTGGAAACTAATCACATTGGACTGAATGTGAGCTAGGAGAGCAGCAGGACTTATTTCCCAGTCTTGAAAGGACAAAGTTAAAATATGTCTGGAGGCCAGGTGCGGTGGCTCACGCCTGTAATCCCAGCACTTTGGGAGGCCAAGGTGGGCGGATCACAAGGTCACAAGATCGAGACCATCCTGGCTAACACAGTGAAACCCCATCTCTACTAAAAATACAAAAAATTAGCCAGGCGTGGTGGCAGGTGCCTGTAGTCCCAGCTACTCAGGAAGCTGAGGCAGGAGAATGGTGTGAACCCGGGAGGCAGAGCTTGCAGTGAGCCGAGATCGTGCCACTGCACTCCAGCCTGGGTGACAGAGCGAGACTCCGTCTGGATTAAAAAAAAAAAAAAAAAAAGTCTGGAACCAGCAGATGGCGCCAAAAGCAACCAATCTCTAATTGTTCTCATTGCTCATTAACATAAGATACTCCCACCAAAGCGTGACAATTTATATTTGTCATGTAAATGACCCAGCATGATGGCAATGATCCAGAAATTACTAGCCCCTTTTCTAGAGACTTCTGAATAATCAGCCTCTTAATTTGCATGTAATTAAAAGTGAATGTAAATGCTGCTAACCAATAGCTCACAAGTGCTGAATCTGGGTCACTACCTATGGGTTGGCTCTGCTTTGCAAGAAGCAGCTCTTGTTGAATAAAAGTTGCTGTCTAGGCTGGGCGTGGTGGCTCACCCCTGTAATCCCAGCGCTTTGGGATGCCGAGGAGTGCAGATCATGAGGTCAGGAGATGAAGACCAGCCTGGTCAGCATGGTGAAACCCTGTCTCTACTAAAGATACAAAAAATTAGCCAGGCGTGGTGGTGGGCACCTGTAATCCCAGCTACTTAGGAGGCTGAGGCAGGAGAATCACTTGAACCCAGGAGGCGGAGGTTAAAGTTAGCCAAGATCGCAACATTTTGCGCCAGCCTGGGCAGCAAGAGTGAAACTTAATCTCAAAAAAAAAAAAAATTAAAAAATTTATCTGGGCACAGTGGCATGTGCCTGTAATGCCAACTACTTAGGAGGCTGAGGCAGAAGAATTGCTTGAACCAGGGAGTCGGAGGTTGCAGTGAGCTGAGATCGCACTACCGCACTCCAGCCTGGTGACAGAGCAAGACTCTGTCTCAAAAATAAAAAAGTTGCTAACACCACTGGCTGGTTCTTAAATTTTTCCTAGGTGAAGCCAAGAACCCTCATGGGTTAAGCCCCAATTTCAGGACCTTGCTTGTCCACCTGCAACAAATGGACTAGTTTTTAGTAGGCACTCATTTTATTACTTCCAGCTTTGGGAGATCATTTTTCATAACTCTCTCACTAGTTACCATTCCATCTTTGCAGACATAGTTTTGTCAGCTCAGCAGATCTAACTTTCTCCATCAGGGTTTCCTGTGGTAGCCTCCTGGCTGAGCTAACTGTGGCTCATACGGAACAAAAGACCTAGCTTTGCAGGTGGGGGTTTTAAAGTTTAGGTTCCAAAAAAATTAGGGCAAATGCTTGACTTTGTTTCTCATTGTTTTCCTTCTATCATCCTTGAGGATAATAGATAAACAATTTGATTTAATTTATTTGCAGTGTACATCTTCCTTTGAATGACTTCTACCATTCTATCTTAATTTGCGGTTTATTGGAAAGTCTTGGTTCTGTTATGGTGGTCTGCGTAACCCATCTCAGATAATAAAACAGCATGGTTTCCTGAATTCAGTGGAAGAACAAATGCTTAAGAGATTTTCAAATATAAAATAATAAAGAAAAAACTATTACTAAATTAAAAAGTCAACATTTAATTCTTTAAAATCCACACTTTTAACAGCTTAGTCACTAAGTATATAAATATTAATTGGCTACAAATTATTTTCTGGGTTTGATTTAAAAAACCAAAGGATAGAAAGAGATATCGAGCAACTTAATTCATCCTTCCATCTTCAGTCAGCTCCACAATTGACTTTCTAGAGTCAGAAGAAATACTTTCTATTATTTATTGCAAATTACCTCAGATACTTCATGAAAGTAGGTGGAATATAAAATGTTCCACATGCATTGTATTAGGCATTTTATCAATTCATTTAAAACCCAAGTCAGGCAGGGTGTGTTGGCTCACACCTATAATCCCAGCACTTTGGGAGGCCGAGACAGGTAGATCACGAGGTCAGTAGTTCAAGGCCAGCCTGGCCACGATGGTGAAACTCTGTCTCTACCAAAAATACAAAAATTAGCCGGGCGTGATGGCAGACACCTGTAATCCCAGCTACTCAGGAGGCTGAAGCAGAGAATTGCTTGAACCCAGGAGGTGGAGGTTGCAGTGAGCTGAGATCGCACCACTGCACTCCAGCCTGGGTGACAGAGCGCGACTCCATCTCAAAAAACAAAAGCAAACTCAAGTCACATCAAATCACTCCCATGCTCATACCCTTCAAGGACTTTCCATATTCCTCAGATGGAAAGCCAATAGCCTTAGAGTGACAGGTGTGCTCCAGGGCCACCTGACTTGTCTCTTCTCTACCTTAGCTTTTCTACTCCTCCTACACTCCTCTTTGACCACACTGATCACCTCTCTCTTCCTGGAACCCACCCAAGCATGCTCTTGCCACAAGGCCTTTGCACTAACTATCCCTGTTGTCTAAAATTCTCTTCCTGCAAATGTCCCACGTTGTTTTCTCCCTCTCTTTGTTTGAGTCTTGGATCAACCATCACTTTTTTAGAGAGATGTCCCATGACCACCCTGGAACCATGTAAAATGACAATCCTGGTACCATGTCCCTGCCAGAAACACACACACCCCTGTTTTTTTTTTTCTTTACATGATGGCGCATATCAATATTGGTCATGATTTAGTATTTACTTATTTATTTGTTTACTGATGGACTCTTCCACAGGAACATAAATTCAATGAGGGAAGGATTTTGTTTTCTTCCCTGTTGTCTCTCCAATGTCTGAAACAGTGTCTGGCTATGCTCAGTATTAAGTTAATATTTGTTAAAAACTTTGTGAGGCAGAGAAAACCGAATACTATGTGATCTCACTTATGTGAAATCTTAAAAAGTTAAACTCGTAGAAATAGATAATAGAGCAGTGGTTAGCAGGGATCAGGGGTGAGAGATGTCGGTGAAAGGGTACAGACTTTCATTTAAAAGATGAGTAAGTTCTGGGGACTGAAGGTACAGCATGGTGACCATAGTTAGCAGCTGTGTCATATACTTGAAAGTTGCTAAGGGAATAAATCTTAAGAGTTTTCACCACATATGCAAAAAAGGATAACTATGTGAAATGAGGGATATGTTAACTAACTTCATAGTGGTTTTGGTAATCATTTCACAAAGTATATGTATATCAAATCATCACAGAGTATACTTTGAACATACATAATTTAATTTCTCTATTATACCTCAACAAAACTGAAAAAAAAAATGTTGCCCTCCAATTATATGCAGTACTAACACAGTTCTAGGCCCATAATAATACCTTCATTATTATTATTATTATTATTATTATTATTATTATTATTATTGAGACAGAGTCTCACTGTTGCTGTTGCCCAGGCTGGAGTGCAGTGGCATGTTCTCGGCTCACTGCAACCTCTGCCTCCTGAGTTCAAGTGATTCACCTACCTTAGCCTCTTGAGTAGCTGGGACTAGAGGTGTGTGCCACCACACCTGGCTAATTTTTGTATTTTTAATAGAGATGGGGTTTTACCATGTTGGCCAGGCTGGTCTCACCCTTCTGACTTCAGGTGATCGTCCTGCCTCTGCCTCCCAAAGTGCTGGGATTACAAGTGTAAACTACTGTGCCTGGCCCCCTTTGTTAATATTAATTGAATAAATAATGAAAAACATTTTCACCAAAAAAACCACTTTGTGAAGTAACTCAGATGTCACTATTGTTTGAAAATATGTTTATCTTACTATATATGTTTTATATATGGCAAGGATGGATTATGATTTTAATAAAAAAATTGATTCAAATAAACGTACATGTTTCTGGGATAGGCCGTGTGATAGCGGACGCCAAGACGAATTCATTTTACTTCTGCTTACTACTTCATGGCCTCAGGAAAAGCATAAAACATTTGGCAGCAGCAAGCAATCTCCAAATAATTGATAGTTATGAATTATGTAGCAAAAGCAGAGGTAACAGCAAACCATTCTTGTTGTTTTTCCCATAGACCTGATTGTTGTTAAGTAGAAAGGAGAAATTGATACAACAAGAATGGAAATAGCATCTATTTGTTATATTAATTAGTTACTTAATATTAACATTTGCCTTTCCTAAATCCTAAATCTGTTCTCACACTGCTAATAAAGACATACCCCAGACTGAGTAATTTATAAAGGAAAGTGGACTCACAGTTTCACATGGCTGAGGAGGCCTCAATACAAGTAATTCATAAAGGAAAATTCTACATGGACTCACAGTTCCACGTGGCTGAGGAGGCCTCAATCATGGCAGAAGGCGACAGAGGAGCAAAGGCATGTCTTACATGGCAGCAGGCAAAAGAACATGTGCAGGAGAACTGCCCTTTATAAAACCATCAGATCTCATGAGACTTATTCACTATCATGAGAAGAGCATGGGATAAACCCACCCCGATGATTCAATTACCTTCCACTGGGTCCCTCCCACAACAAGTGGGGATTATTGGAGCTACAATTCAGGATGAGATTTGGTTGGGGACATGCCAAAACCATATCAACTGATAGGAAAAAACTTGAAATAATTATAGTAGAAACAGAAGATCAAAAACCATTTTGGCTGATGCTGTGGCTTTAGGAGGTTAAGTTGGGAGGACTGCTTTGGTCCAGGAGTTCAAGACTGCGGTGAGCTCTGATTGTGCCTCTACATCCAGCCTGAGCAACTGAGAGAGACACTGTCTCTAAAAAATCAAACAAGAGAAAAAACAACAACAACAAAGTTTGAACATTTATTCCTAAAGGTTTTTGTACACTGACATCTTTGATGATGAGTTATGGGCCTTCTTTCCAGAATAATGAACCTAAACACATAGTACATAAAAATCAAAAAGTGAGGGTGTGGGGTGCAGGGGCTCATGCCTGCAATCCAGCACTTTGGGAAGCTGATACAGGAAGATAGCATGAACCTAGCATTTTGAGATAAGCCTGGTCAACTTAATGAGACCAAGTCTCTACAAAAAATTATTAAAAGTAGCCGAATATGATTGTGCATTCTTGTAGTCCCAGCTACTTGAGAGGCCAAGGCTGGGGGATTGCTTCAGCCCAGGAGTTTGAGGCTGCAGTGAGCTATGATTGTGTCACTGCACTCCTGGGTGACAGAGCGAGAGTTCCATCTCTTAAACAGCATATGAGGGATTCTTCATGGACCCCTTTAAGTACATTCATGGATCCTAGTTTGAATATTTCTGATGTAGAGAAATGCAGAAATATAACCGAGGAAAAGCTAATATAATTACTGTGATTCAGCATTGAATTCTACCTGAAGCCTACTGACAAGGAAAAAAAAAAGAAAGAAAGGAAAGACAAATTATATAAAAGAAGGAAAGAAGTCATAGAAAAGTGAAAGTTATCATGTACTTAGTCTATGCCTCACACTATGCTAGGTTTTTAAAATACATAATATCTCAAGGAATTCCCATCTCACTCATTTGAGGGAGCTGTTGTTATCCACAATTTATACACAGGAAACAAAGAATGGAAATGGAATTTCAATCCAGTACTCTCTAGTTTCAAAAGGCTATAATCTTTTTAACTTTATGATGAAAGTAAGTATACTGTTCATCAATGAGAAAAGACACGTATTTTTCCCTGATGCTAAACTCTAAGAAAAAGAGACTGAAACTTTCTACAGGCTAGAAAGACAATGGTATTCTATGTTTTCTCCATCCTCCTTTTACTGAGCAGATTACAGTCATAAAACTTGGGACTGTTATAAGTGTTTAAAAATATTTTCATTTGGAAAAACTCTTCTAGGGCTGGGAAGTTTTATCTGGCAATTAACTTGTGTGTGCTTTGATGATAGATATTGTGTTTTTATTTCTGATACAATTTCTCCATTTCAAACTATCTTGCTTTGTGTACAGAGGCCACTCAGGACATAGCAGTCAACTGATTGACTATATATAGGTCATTTCAGATGGCTCAGATTCCAACCTATTTTAAATAACTTAGAAATCCTAGTTATATTTGGAAAGGATCTTGAGAAATCCAGATGCTTAGCAATAATCCATTGCAGGCAGCATGCATATTAATAGCTAATATTAATTGAGCACTTACTAAGCTCCAGGCTGTGTTTTAAGTACTCTTCATGAATTTCTCTTTCAATCTTCTCAACAGCTATTTAAATTAAGAGCCACTATTATCTCCATGAGAAAAATGAGGCACAGAAAGTGTTTTCCAAACCGTCTATTAACTTAGCCAAAACACTGGTCAGTCTGTCAAATTTTATTCAAATCAACTCAATCAAAACTATCTAATTAAAATGGAAAATAGACAGAATCTTACATCTGTTTTCTAGAGGCCAGAGTAGAATTCTTCCATATAGTGTACTTCTAGCTATTTTGCTAAGACCCCAGTTTCAAATGATTTGGATAATATAAAGAATATGTAGAAAAGTCACCCACCTCGCCACGCTGCCCTGTCAACATCTTCCTTTGTAGATGTTTTGCATCCTTCTAAGCAGATTGCCAAGGATCAATCAAAAGTAGAACAATTGAGGAATGAGGTTCTAAGGGGCATCTGAAATGACAGCCTTCCATAAGCATAACCTGGCAGATGATGAGCATCCTTTGGAGCATCGGCAACCTTACACAAAAAGGGCAACTGCCCTATTCCATGGCTGATTTCAAAGGATCTTGGCATTTTCTTATCATATTAAGAGTAAATCATTAGTGAGAGTAACTTTTGGATGTTAACATATCCTACAAAATTAATTAATGCTTAAATTCAGAACTCTACATTGTAAAGACGTTTGTCTTCATTTTTGCTAAAAAAGAAAAAAAAAGAGGCAGGGAAAAAGTTCAATTGTAACTGTATTTGGCTTCATGTGAGACACGAGCTCTCACTCTAGAACCACCCACCCATGCTCCGTTTACATACACAAATAGCAATTTAGGATGTGTGATGTCTTTTCAGTTTTACTGTCTCCTGAGATAATTGTTGGGCAGATTCAGGACAGAAGTTGCATAGTTTCTTAGTTTTAATAATGTCTCTAATAATTGGGGTTATTTCTGGCTATACCTGATTTACCTAGGAGGCCATGCACTTACAGGTCAGCTTTGCCTCAACAGATGTGAGCACCAGACCCTCTCCTGCCTCACAATCACAAATGATACTGCACAGGGCACCCTGGGGCTGCATTAAGGGCAGGCAGGGGTGGGAGTAGGAAAGAAGTGTGGGGGCAGTGAGATGGAGGAGTGGAGCTAAATAGAGATGGATGTGCTAGTGACAGAAAGAGTAAGGATTAAGTGAAGAAGAGGTGACAGAGAAGTCACTGGGTAGAGCAATGCTGGCGCAACTGCTAGGCAGGTTCATGGATAAAGCAGTCTAGCTTTTGTGTGAGGGAAGTTCAAAGGGACACTGTCAGGCTTTGAAATTGTGTCAGCTTGAAGCATTGCTGGGATGAGTTTTATAAGAATTTGTGACCATTTCTATACAGCCAACCCAATATCAGGAGGAAAGGATGTCACTTTGTTTTAGGACACTTGCATTGACGTACAATTGCAAAATGTCTGAGTGGATAGTTTAGTTTTTAAGCATAAGAAAGGTAAATGGTTGTTTAAAAATGTACCCAGGATTTCGTTTGTATTCAGGAATAATGAAGCCAGAAGGTGAGAACACAATTGTCATTGAAAAGATAGTTTAGTACTCACAGTTTCCAAAAGGAGGGAA
Source organism: Pan paniscus (assembly GCF_029289425.2). Classification (NCBI taxonomy): domain Eukaryota; kingdom Metazoa; phylum Chordata; class Mammalia; order Primates; family Hominidae; genus Pan; species Pan paniscus. The sequence continues at coordinate 107,077,194 of NC_073258.2, forward strand.
TCTTGCCCTGTAGGGCCACAAGAGAGAACACTGAGGTTGGTCACAGGCAGAGAGAGGGGAGGACACTTCAGAAAAGGCATTATTGTGGTTTTCAGGGGAAGGAATTGGTGGCGCAAGGTAAGCAGGCTAAGCAGGTTCAGGGTTGGCTAGTTTGAATGATTTCAGTCAGCTGGAGTGTAGGCCCTTACCCTGTCTCCAGTAGCCCTGGGTTGACTAATGAAGGGGAATAGTATCCATGGTGCAGGAAGAGGCAGATGAGGGGTGTGGGCTTTTAACTGGTTGGTTTGCATATGAAGGCACACTTGATGAGAAACCCCTTTGCTCTCTCTAGGGGTCCGCTAACCACTGGAGGGGCAGTCTCTCCCTAATCAGCAAAACCTCAGACATCAAAATGTTACTGATAAGGCCGGTCCCCCAAAGACAGGATTTTTCTCTGTTTGGTATCAAGAAGCCAATACATGCAACCAAAAGTGTGCATCAAGCAGAGCAAGATTTATTCAATGGCCATGGAATTGAGAATTGAGAGTATAGCTCAGAAATCAACTTCTTGACTAGTGAGGGGCAAGGGGGTTAAATATAGGGTATCTCTAATGAAGGAGTTGGACATTAATAGCAAGGGGAGGAATATTCATATCTTTTCTGGAAATGGGCAGTGAACTTCTCAGAGCTAGAGTGCTGCCTTCCTTTTAATCTTTTTATTGCTTCTGTTTGTTGTCATGGCAATTGTCAACTGTCATGGCACTGGTGGGAATGTCACTTAGCATGGAAATGAAATTATAATGAAGTCTGAGATCTTTTTGGAGTCATTTGGAGGGCTATTTTGGTTCTAGCCAGTCTCAGCTGGTCTAGTTACACAAGGAAGTTTTTTTTTTTTTTTTATAATAGATATCTTGTTTCTTAAGATTAAGCAGAGTTAAGGCAGGGTAGAAATTCAGCCATGTCACATAGACATTACATCAAGCAACAAATCATCAGATAGAAAAACTACAAAATGTGGTTAATCCAATTATGTACAGGGATGCCCCCATTCTCTCTCTCTACACATGGAAAATAAGTGTGCACTAGCAAAACATCTCCCTGTCTCAACTTCCAAGATTGTCTTTGGGTGGCTCTGGGAGGAGAAAGCCAATGTTGCATGGTTGCATGGAGAAAGAGCAATGGATATTCACTTTGACTTACCCAAAGTTTGGACAGCCTTGATCTGAAGAGACTGTTAAGTCTTTTTCTGGTTGGGTTCTACTGGGTGATTCTCAGAGGAGAGGCCATTCCTAATGGTTGGACTCTTATGTGCTCCAGGAACTGTATGCTGTCATAGATGTGGCTTCAGCAGTAATGCTGCCACTTTGGTCTGAGAAAATTTTTATGAGACATACAAATCAAACCCTTGTATTTTCATTATAAAAATTATTAAGAAGTGTTTGAAAGATATTCTTTAGCAAAGGCCTGCATTTTCCTTTGGCTAATCACCTCCCTTGAGGCTCACTCCTCCGCTCTGCTATCCCATCTTTAAATCATTAGTATAGTGTTTATATTTTTCAAATGGCACTTATGTATACTTACGTGGAAGGGTAATACATTCCATTACTATCTAAATTATATTCATCTTCCCAGATAGAGCTGGAAGTTTCACTTGTCTCAAGTTGTTCTTTCATGTACTTAATGTTAATTAAGCATCTAGTCTGTGCCAGCGTTGCTTTAGGATAAAACCAAGCACAATGCAGACAACATACCTTCATACCTGGTGCTGACACTCCAAGGAGGAAGTCAGGCAATTAAAAAAAAATAAAAATAGAATGTGTCAGATGGTTAGTGTCATAGAGTAAAATAAAATAAGGTGGGAGAATAGAGTGTGAAGTAGATGGGAAATATTGCTACTTTATATATGGTTGCAAGGGCAGGCTTTGCTCATAAGGTGAACATGCTTGTGTTTTAGTAAGTTTCCCATTGAGAAGGAACAGCATATGTGAATGCCCTGAGATGGGAATGCATTTGGAATGTCCCAGGAAAAGTAAGGAGACCAGTGTGACTGAAAAGAGTGACAGAGGGAGAAGCAAGAGATAAAACTAGATAGTAATGGGTGAGGAATTACGAAAAGACACTGTTGGGCCTTGCAAACCAATCTAAGGACTTGAGTGAAAAGGGAAGCTGCAGGCAGGTTTAGAGCAGCAGAGCAGAAAAAAGAAATTCACATTTTCACAGGATCCTGCTGGCTTCAGAGAAGAGTTTGCACAGGTTAAGAGCATAAGAAAGGAGGCCTTTACAATATTCCAGGTGAAGATGATGAAGGCTTGGACCAGTGATGGAAGCAGAAGTGAGGAGAAGAGTCAGGTTGTGGATATATTTTTGAAGGTAGAGCCAGCAGGGTCTGCTGTTGGATCAGATGTGAAATGTAGGAAGACTGAGAAGTCTAAAATAAGTCCAAGGTTATTGACTTAGAAAATGTTAAAAGTGAAATTTTCACTAATTGAGCTGGGGAAGCCTGCAGGAGAAGCTAGTTTTGGTGGAACAGGTGCAGAGGGGGTGAAGGTGAGAAGACGGAGGAGCTCAATTTTGGAGACATTAAGTTTGACATAGTGGTTAGACATGCAAATAGAAATGTTGAGTAGGCAGTTAGATACACAAATCTGGAATTCAGGTGAAATATAAAATTGGAAACAATATAGGTACTATTTATAGGCATGTGACTGAAGATCACATAGGCAGTGAGCAATAGTACCAGTAGCCAAAAGGTAGAAATGACTCAAATGCCTATCAACACAGAGGAGGGCCAAGGACCATGCCCTGGGATCAGCAGCACTTAGAGGTAGAGCAGATGAGAAAAAAAAAAAAAAAAAAAAGGAAAAGAGATTGTAAAGGAACAGCCAGCAACTTGGCTTAAGCCAAGTTAAGAAAGTGTTTCCAGAAGAAAAGAAAAATGTGCATTACGCATTTAAGACAAGTTAGGTGAGGAAACAAATCGACCACAGGATTTAGCAACATAGAGATTATTGGGAACCTTGACAATAGCTGTGTCCAGGGGGTTGCAGAGTTAAAGTCTGTTTGGAGAGAGTTCGAGAGAGAATTGGAGAAGAAAAGTAGAGTGCACGCATAGATATGTAGTTTGAGGAATTTTGCTACAAAAGGGAGCAGAGATACAGGATAGTAGTTGGACTAGAATGTGGATTAAAAAGAGGAAAGTTGTTCAAAATCTTTCTTGAATATTCTGAATCATGTCTCTCTATCCATATAACTGGCCCAGCATAGATGCTTAGTCAGTGTCTATGATTAGGGTAAGTGCATACATTGTGATATATAGACCTGTGGGTATGCTACATCATACTGCTTTGGCATGATTTCATGAATATCTGTCCTGTTTAATCAATGCTGGGTTGAAAGTCACTACTCTGACACCTGACATGAGAAGCAGGAATAAAGTGGGTACTGAAACTGTACATCATGTGCATATTTTGCACATAATCCTCTTAGCCAGTCTTGAAAACAAAATGAAGATGGATTTGTTTACCTGCCTATTTTCTTTCTTAGTCTATGATTCCACCTTGCCAAGGGTGATGTCTTTTGGTCTCTGTATCCACAATAACATGTAGTACCTGGGGATCAGAGGCATTTTTAAAAAGTTGATTGGAAAACATGAATTAAATGAATGAATAGAAAGTAGTACAGAGGTCTGGCGCTGAACGTTATTACCACCTGAAAGCACACAGACTACATAAGGAACAGTTCCTTGAACTATCAGGAACTTATTGCTAATGGTAATACAAATGGGGCAAAATCTTTGAAGAAAAGCCATGCATGAAACTCGAGTAAGTCTTCTTGACTTGAACTGTTTGTGGACATCAAAAATTAAGAAGAAGTGATATTTAAGTTTTTAGACGAGATTGGGCATGTTCCGGGTGATATGGCCAGAGACGATTTTTAACTTTTCAGACATAAGAGAGGGTTTTCTTAAATTTGTCAGACTTTGAAAATTTTGCTAATCTATTAAAGACTACTACTATAATTAGCTTGTTCCTTACAATTCACTGATCATAATAATTTATTATTAACAAGAACATTGCTCACCATGGTTAGAATTCCATTAGGGTTCAACACTAATAAATCATGTGCCACTAGAATTAAGTATCCCCAAAACTTTTAATTAAACAAAACCATCACTTGTAACCAATCTTGGTCCTATGTTGAAAGAATCCTGCTATGCAAGTCTGATTTTATGACTTTGTGGTCAGCTGACAATAACTTCAAGAGGCGGCACTCAGGTTGCGTATTCACTCTAGAGCCTGTGGTTATCTACTCTGACTCTACCAAAACCTAATACTAAGTCAGGAGCTGTTAATCAAAAGAAGAGTAATTTGTCAGTGATGGCATAGCTTTGCTACAAAATCTTAAGAGGATTGCACTGAAATTCTTCTAATAATACTTTCTCCCTGTAACATCCTGTTTGCTCCATATACTTCAAGCTCTATCGGGCCTATGGGCTCCTAAGCTCCCAGTGATGGAGTTGATTACTTACAGCCTGAAATAGCAAGAGAGATCCTCTTGCTCAGGGCCCATTGACTAAGATGTTCACCTCAGTTTGACTAAACTTTAGATAAGTTTCTTCCTTCTTTCTTTTCTTTCCTTTCCTTTCCTTTCTCTCTCTTTCTTTCTTCCTCCTCCTCCTTCTCCTCCTCCTCCTCCTTCTTTCTTCTTTCTTCTTCTTCTTCTTCTTCTTCCTTCTTTCTTCTTCTTCTTCTTCTTCAGATAGGGTCTCATCCTATCACCCAAGCTGGAGTGCGGTGGAACAATTTCAGCTCACTGCAGACTCCACCTTCTAGACTTAAGCAACCCTCCCACCTCAGTCTTCTGAGTAAGCTGGAATCACAGGAATGTGCCACCATACCCAGCTTATTTTTTATTCTTTAATTTTTTTGTAGAGATGGGGGTCTCTTTATGTTGCCCGGGCTGGTCTCGGACTCCTAGGTTCAAGTGATCCTCCTGCCTCAGCCTCTCAAAGTGTTGAGATTACAGGCGTGAGCCACTGTGGCTGGCTAGATACATTTCTGCTTCACTAGTGGACCCTAATTTACTTATTTTCTTTCTTTCTTTCTTTCTTTCTTTCTTTCTTTCTTTCTTTCTTTCTTTCTTTCTTTCTTTTCTTTTCTTTCTTTCTTTCAGCACATTTACTTTCAAAAACTTGCAATTGTTAATTCTTTTTCTGGTACTTTGAGATATAAATCTTCTCTTAACCTCTTGCCAGCTTTACAGCTTTACAGTAAGACTTTACAGGAAAGTCTTACTCAAGTACTTGGGAGGCATCCCCTTGAAAGGTAATTATTAAAAGACATACCACCACTATCTTTGGGAGGGTAGGAGCTTAGCAGTGATGCTCCTACAATCAGCAAACACAGACGGCCCAATCCCATTCACCAATTCCCCCCAACATCCTTCAGTCGTCAGTACTTCCACTAGCTTACCTAACTTCTTAAAAATCCTTTTGCCTACCGGACACGGTGGCTCACGCCTGTAATACCAGCACTTTGGGAGGCCGAGGCGGGCGGATCATGAGGTCAGGAGATCAAGACCATCCTAGCTAACACGGTGAAACCCCGTCTCTACTAAAGATACAAAAAATTAGCCAGGGGAGGTGGCGGGTGCCCGTAGTCTCAGCTACTCCGGAGGCTGAGGCAGCAGAATGGCGTGAACCTGGGGGGCGCAGCTTGCAGTGAGCCGAGATCGGACCACTGCACTCCAGCCTGGGCAACAGAGCGAGACTCCGTCTCAAAAAAAAAAAAATCCTTTTGCGTTTTGTTTTAGTGTAGGTGAGTTCAATCTTTGTCTCCTATCGAAATAATCTGGAATAAAGTTATGCTTGCCTATTTAATTCTATCCAGTGCATTTTCTCTTTGACACCACTGAGAGCTTATGAATTACTTGGCACATGGGTCAAAGTAGCACCACCAAATGCTGTAAATATTGCTTAAAAATAAAAAAAATGCTGTCAAGTATTGTAAAATAATTACCAGCTGTTTGAGCAAGCATAATGAACACAGAATTTGTGCTAAGTACATCCATACAGATAAACTGCCCAATATAAAATTATGCTTCTTCTTCCTTTGCCTGACATTCTTAGGATCTATTCCCACACATTCCCTAAGTTTTTGTTGATATATATTAGAAAAATTTTACTATATTTTTGTACAAATCTTGTCTGTAATAATGTGTTCTCACATGGTTACAAAGAGCTACATGAGACTGGGTGGTTTATAAAGAAAAGAAGTTTAATTGACCCACAGTTCCACAGGCTGGACAGGAGGTATGGCTGGGGAGGCCTCAGGAAACTTACAATCATGGTGGAAGCTGAAAGAGAAGCAAAGACATCTTCACATGGCAACAGGAGAGAAAGTGAGCAAAGGGGAATGGACTACACACTTTCAACCAACAATATCTGGAGAGAACTCACTCACTATCGCAAGAAAAGCAAGGGAGAAATCCACCCTCATGATCCAATCACTTCCCACCAGGTCCCTCCCCTGACATTGGGGATCAAAATTCAACATGAGATTTGGGTGTGGCCAGAGAGCCAAACCGTATCATTGTCCTTACAGAATGAACTCTGCATTTGCTTTTCTGAGGTACGTTTTCGTCTCACTCTGGATATACAACTGGAGACAATAAAGGGTAGTAATTTTTAGGCATAAGGACAATTGACATCCTAAGGCAAGATAATGATCATAGGTGAGGTCCTTACAGAGTTTTCAAGCAGGATAAGACCATGCTATTCACATAGGGGACAAGGAGTTGTTTCTGCTGACAAGGGGGAATTCTTTGGCTTTTGAAAGTTTGGGATATTCAGATTCATCTACATTTACCTTAATCACAGATTTCCATTCTTTTACAATAATTGTCTCACTTTTCACATACGAGACTTGGCAAGGCTGTAAATTCCACTTATATTGTAGTTAAGCAATTCCAGATACAACTCTTCATGTAATTTTAAAATTATACCAGCCCTATAGCTGCAAGAAATAAGAAGTTTTTTTGGGTAGTCATAAAACTTCCCTGTACTTCTGACTATGCCTTGAAGCAAGAATATTAAACACCTTACATTTTTTTAGTTCTCAGTGCAGTTGTGAAGCAGCTACCCTACTCCACAGCATTTATATGTCTCCTTTACATAATAATTGTCCAGCCAATGTCTTATTTAAAGCACACATTTAATTAATGTAAAATACAGGTCATAATATAAAACATTGTTTTGCCACTTTATGGCTTAGACTGCTAGTGTCTTCCTATTCATCAATAACTGGACTATCACTGCTTTTAAATCCAACCAAGTAAAATAACTGAACCATAAAAGAACATTATTTATTTATTTATTTATTTATTTATTTATTTATTATTATTATACTTTAAGTTTTAGGTTACATGTGCACAATGTGCAGGTTAGTTACATATGTATACATGTGCCATGCTGGTGCGTTGCACCCATTAACTCGTCATTTAGCATTAGGTATATCTCCCCAATGCTATCCCTCCCCCCTCCCCCAACCCCACAACAGTCCCAGAGTGTGATGTTCCCCTTCCTGTGTCCATGTGCTCTCATTGTTCAATTCCCACCTATGAGTGAGAATATGCGGTGTTTGGTTTTTTGTTCTTGCGATAGTTTACTGAGAATGATGATTTCTAATTTCATCCATGTCCCTACAAAGGACATGAACTCATCATTTTTTATGGCTGCATAGTATTCCATGGTGTATATGTGCCACATTTTCTTAATCCAGTCTATCATTGTTGGACATTTGGGTTGGTTCCAAGTCTTTGCTATTGTGAATGATGCCGCAATAAACATACATGTGCATGTGTCTTTATAGCAGCATGATTTATAGTCCTTTGGGTATATGCCCAGTAATGGGATGGCTGGGTCAAATAGTATTTCTAGTTCTAGATCCCTGAGGAATCACCACACTGACTTCCACAATGGTTGAACTAGTTTACACCAACAGTGTAAAAGTGTTCCTATTTCTCCACATCCTCTCCAGCACTTGTTGTTTCCTGACTTTTTAATGATTGCCATTCTAACTGGTGTGAGATGGTATCTCATTGTGGTTTTGATTTGCATTTCTCTTATGGCCAGTGATGGTGAGCATTTTTTCATGTGTTTTTTGGCTGCATAAATGTCTTCTTTTCAGAAGTGTCTGTTCATGTCCTTTGCCCACTTTTTGATGGGGTTGTTTGTTTTTTCCTTGTAAATTTGTTTGAGTTCATTGTAGATTCTGGATATTAGCCCTTTGTCAGATGAGTAGGTTGCGAAGATTTTCTCCCATTTTGTAGGTTGCCTGTTCACTCTGATGGTAGTTACTTTTGCTGTGCAGAAGCTCTTTAGTTTAATTAGATCCCATTTGTCAATTTTGGCTTTTGTTGCCATTGCTTTTGGTGTTTTAGACATGAAGTCCTTGCCCATGCCTATGTCCTGAATGGTAACGCCTAGGTTTTCTTCTAGGGTTTTTATGGTTTTAGGTCTAACGTTTAAGTCTTTAATCCATCTTGAATTGATTTTTGTATAAGGTGTAAGGAAGGGATCCAGTTTCAGCTTTCTACATATGGCTAGCCAGTTTTCCCAGCACCATTTATTAAATAGGGAATCCTTTCCCCATTGCTTGTTTTTCTCAGGTTTGTCAAAGATCAGATAGTTGTAGATATGAGGCGTTATTGCCGAGGGCTCTGTTCTGTTCCATTGATCTATATCTCTGTTTTGGTACCAGTACCATGCTGTTTTGGTTACTATAGCCTTGTAGTATAGTTTGAAGTCAGGTAGTGTGATGCCTCCAGCTTTGTTCTTTTGGTTTAGGATTGACTTGGTGATGCGGGCTCTTTTTTGGTTCCATATGAACTTTAAAGTAGTTTTTTCCAATTCTGTGAAGAAAGTCATTGGTAGCTTGATGGGGATGGCATTGAATCTGTAAATTACCTTGGGCAGTATGGCCATTTTCACGATATTGATTCTTCCTACCCATGAGCACGGAATGTTCTTCCATTTGTTTGTATCCTCTTATTTCACTGAGCAGTGGTTTGTAGTTCTCCTTGAAGAGGTCCTTCACATCCCTTGTAAGTTGAATTCCTAGGTATTTTATTCTCTTTGAAGCAATTGTGAATGGGAGTTCACTCATGATTTGGCTCTCTGTTTGTCTGTTGTTGGTGTATAAGAATGCTTGTGATTTTTGTACATTGATTTTGTATCCTGAGACTTTGCTGAAGTTGCTTATCAGCTTAAGGAGATTTTGGGCTGAGACAATGGGGTTTTCTAGATATACAATCATGTCATCTGCAAACAGGGACAATTTGACTTCCTCTTTTCCTAATTGAATACCCTTTATTTCCTTCTCCTGCCTAATTGCCCTGGCCAGAACTTCCAACACTATGTTGAATAGGAGTGGTGAGAGAGGGCATCCCTGTCTTGTGCCAGTTTTGAAAGGGAATGCTTCCAGTTTTTGCCCATTCAGTATGATATTGGCTGTGGGTTTGTCATAGATAGCTCTTATTATTTTGAGATACGTCCCATGAATACCTAATTTATTGACAGTTTTTAGCATGAAGGGTTGTTGAATTTTGTCAAAGGCCTTTTCTGCATCTATTGAGATAATCATGTGGTTTTTGTCTTTGATTCTGTTTATATGCTGGATTACATTTATTGATTTGTGAATATTGAACCAGCCTTGCATCCCAGAGATGAAGCCCACTTGATCATGGTGGGTAAGCTTTTTGATGTGCTGCTGGATTCGGTTTGCTAGTATTTTATTGAGGATTTTTGCATCAATGTTCATCAAGGATATTGGTCTAAAATTCTCTTTTTTGGTTGTGTCTCTGCCTGGCTTTGGTATCAGGATGATGCTGGCCTCATAAAATGAGTTAGGGAGGATTCCCTCTTTTTCTATTGATTGGAATAGTTTCAGAAGGAATGGTACCAGTTCCTCCTTGTACCTCTGGTAGAATTCGTCTGTGAATCCATCTGGTCCTGGACTCTTTTTCGTTGGTAAGCTGTTGATTATTGCCACAATTTCAGCTCCTGTTATTGGTCTATTCAGAGATTCAACTTCTTTCTGGTTTAGTCTTGGGAGAGTGTATGTGTCAAGGAATTTATCCATTTTCTTCTAGATTTTCTAGTTTATTTGCATAGAGGTGTTTGTAGTATTCTCTGATGGTAGTTTGTATTTCTGTGGGATCAGTGGTGATATCCCCTTTATCATTTTTTATTGCGTCTATTTGATTCTTCTCTCTTTTTTTCTTTATTAGTCTTACTAGCGGTCTATCAATTTTGTTGATCCTTTCAAAAAAACCAGCTCCTGGATTCGTTTTTTGAAGGGTTTTTTGTGTCTCTATTTCCTTCAGTTCTGCTCTGATTTTAGTTATTTCTTGCCTTCTGCTAGCTTTTGAATGTGTTTGCTCTTGCTTTTCTAGTTCTTTTAATTGTGATGTTAGGGTGTCAATTTTGGATCTTTCCTGCTTTCTCTTGTGGGCATTTAGTGCTATAAATTTCCCTCTACACACTGCTTTGAATGCATCCCAGAGATTCTGGTATGTTGTGTCTTTGTTATCGTTGGTTTCAAAGAACATCTTTATTTCTGCCTTCATTTCGTTATGTACCCAGTAGTCATTCAGGAGCAGGTTGTTCGGTTTCCATGTAGTTGAGCGGTTTTGAGTGAGATTCTTCATCCTGAGTTCTAGTTTGATTGCACTGTGGTCTGAGAGATAGTTTGTTATAATTTCTGTTCTTTTACATTTGCTGAGGAGCGCTTTACTTCCAAGTATGTGGTCAATTTTGGAATAGGTGTGGTGTGGTGCTGAAAAAATGTATATTCTGTTGATTTGGGGTGGAGAGTTCTGTAGATGTCTATTAGGTCCGCTTGATGCAGAGCTGAGTTCAATTCCTGGGTATCCTTGTTGACTTTCTGTCTCGTTGATCTGTGTAATGTTGACAGTGGGGTGTTAAAGTCTCCCATTATTAATGTGTGGGAGTCTAAGTCTCTTTGTAGGTCACTGAGGACTTTCTTTATGAATCTGGGTGCTTCTGTATTGGGTGCATATATATTTAGGATAGTTAGCTCTTCTTGTTGAATTGATCCCTTTACCATTAAGTAATGGCCTTCTTTGTCTCTTTTGATCTTTGTTGGTTTGAAGTCTGTTTTATCAGAGACTAGGATTGCAACCCCTGCCTTTTTTTGTTTTCCATTTGCTTGGTCGATCTTCCTCCATCCTTTTATTTTGAGCCTATGTGTGTCTCTGCCCGTGAGATGGGTTTCCTGAATATAGCACACTGATGGGTCTTGACTCTTTATCCAATTTGCCAATCTGTGTCTTTTAATTGGAGCATTTAGTCCATTTACATTTAAAGTTAATATTGTTATGTGTGAATGTGATCCTGTCATTATGATGTTAGCTGGTTATTTTGCTCATTAGTTGATGCAGTTTCTTCCTAGTCTCGATGGTCTTTACATTTTGGCATGATTTTGCAGTGGCTGGAACTGGTTGTTCCTTTCCATGTTTAGCGCTTCCTTCAGGAGCTCTTTTAGGGCAGGCCTGGTGGTGACAAAATCTCTCAGCATTTGCTTGTCTGTAAAGTATTTTATTTCTCCTTCACTTATGAAGCTCAGTTTGGCTGGATATGAAATTCTGGGTTGAAAATTCTTTTCTTTAAGAATGTTGAATATTGGCCCCCACTCTCTTCTGGCTTGTAGAGTTTCTGCCGAGAGATCTGCTGTTAGTCTGATGGGCTTCCCTTTGAGGGTAACCCGACCTTTCTCTCTGGCTGCCCTTAACATTTTTTCCTTCATTTCAACTTTGGTGAATCTGACAATTATGTGTCTTGGAGTTGCTCTTCTCGAGGAGTATCTTTGTGGTGTTCTCTGTATTTCCTGAATCTGAATGTTGGCCTGCCTTGGTAGATTGGGGAAGTTCTCCTGGATAATATCCTGCAGAGTGTTTTCCAACTTGGTTCCATTCTCCCCGTCACTTTCAGGTGCACCAGTCAGACGTAGATTTGGTCTTTTCACATAGTCCCATATTTCTTGGAGGCTTTGTTTGTTTCTTTTTATTCTTTTTTCTCTAAACTTCCCTTCTCGCTTCATTTCATTCATTTCATCTTCCATCGCTGATACCCTTTCTTCCAGTTGATTGCATCGGCTCCTGAGGCTTCTGCATTCTTCACGTAGTTCTCGAGCCTTGGTTTTCAGCTCCATCAGCTCCTTTAAGCACTTCTCTGTATTGGTTATTCTAGTTATAAATTCGTCTAAATTTTTTTCAAAGTTTTCAACTTCTTTGCCTTTGGTTTGAATGTCCTCCCGTAGCTCGGAGTGATTTGATCGTCTGAAGCCTTCTTCTCTCAGCTCGTCAAAGTCATTCTCCGTCCAGCTTTGTTCCGTTGCTGGTGAGGAACTGCGTTCCTTTGGAGGAGGAGAGGCGCTCTGCTTTTTAGAGTTTCCAGTTTTTCTGTTCTGTTTTTTCCCCATCTTTGTGGTTTTATCTACTTTTGGTCTTTGATGATGGTGATGTACAGATGGGTTTTTGGTGTGGATGTCCTTTCCAAAACAGAACATTTAGTAACAGAAAACTAGAAACAGAACATTTATTAACAGAAAACTAGAAAGTTATTTTAAAAAATAAATTTTGGGAATAAGGAAAATGATCTCAGAAGGAAGTTTATATGTAATACAAAAAGAAATAGAGAACGATAATGTTTGTAAATTTCTAGAGAAATTTAAACATTCTGTGAATGATAACAACGATCACAACAATAAGTATATGTTAAGGAATTAAGAATTGGAAACAAAAATGATAACAACTAAGTCATAAGGAGGGTGATTAGAATTTTATGTCCCAATTCCCTTACCTATTCTGGGAGGCTAAAACATTAATTAGTTTCAGACTTCATTAATTATGCATGTCAATATTTGAAAGGTCTGAAGTGTTTTGCATCACCAACAAAAAATTTTTCAATTCTCTGGACACCTACTGGGGGTTCAACCATTCAACCCAAATAAAGTTAATTTAATTCAATACAATCCAGTTCAACTCAATTCAATTCAGATTTGGCATTACCTAGAGTTAGTGTCAAATTCCACAGATTTAAGGGTTTGGTCGCACAAGACTGCCCCACTTCATGTGTTAGTCAGAAGACTCAGGCCTTATATACTTCTTACCAACCAGCTACAAATCAGGAATTCCCACAACTCCTTCTCAGTCTTGATTCTAGCAAGAATGCATCAGCGAACTCAGGGGAACTCTTTACTTCTGTTTACCAGTTTATTATAAACAATGAAATTCAGGAAGAGCCAGGTGGAAGAGATGCTTAGGGCAAAGTAGGTGCAGTGAGCGGGGCAGCATGAGGTGTCCATGCCTTCCCAGCCCCAGCACAGAAGCCCATTAAATCTCATTGTCCAAAGATATTTATAATGCTTACTCTTCCCTTTCCTCAGGTGGGTGGGCTGAAAGTTCCAATCCTCTAATCACTTGGTCTTTCTGTTGATAAGCCCCCACCTGAGACAATCCAGGAGATCTATCCTCAGTCATCTCATTAGTACAAACTCAAGTGTGATTGAAAGGAGCTCATTATGAACAACAGAAGACCTTCCTATTGCTCAGAAAATTCCAAAGGTTTTAGGAGCTCTGTGCCAGGAAGCAGGACAAAGACAAAATATAGTCATGTACCACTTCATGACATTCTGTGTCAGCAACAGACCACATATGATAGTGGCCATATGATATCTATGGCCCCATAAGATAGTGGAGCTGACAACTAGTGACATCATAGACATAGTAACCTCAAAGTTGTTGGTACTCAGTAATCCATACCCCAAAATATGGTGCTTTGACATGCTGAACTGATGAAGCCTCAAGGTCTCAATGACCTGTTTAACCCCCTCACCTTGTCTCTTAAAGCACAGGATAAAGTTGTTAAATTCCTTTATCCACCTAATGTCTGGACCCACCAAGGAAAACAGTTGTTTTATTTTTCCTCTCCCTGTAGGACCAAAAACATAACCACACCTGAACAGGTTCTTTCACAAGATACTGTACAAGTTAATCTCTGTTCCCTGATTCATTTATTTTCCCTAGTAATTCCCTCAACAGAATTCCTCTTCTCTCCCATCTCCCATTACCTGTTTTGTCAGGATTGTCTATAAGCTTCTGAACCACTTTGGGGCGGGGGGGTGGTAATCTCTCTGTAGTTCTCCCAGTGTACATGTTAATATATTTTGTATGCCTTTTCTCCAATTAATCCAGCCTTTGGGAGTTATTGTTTCAGCAAACCTTCAGAGGGCAAAGGTGATGCTTTCCCTTGATCCCTACATACTGCAATGCATTATTCATGTGTTTGTGGTGATGCTGGTGTAAACAAACTTACTGTGATGCCAGTCATATAAAAGTATAGCACATGCAATTATGTACATATAAGTACATTATGCTTGATAATGCTAATAAACTACTCTGTTACTGGTTTATGGATTCACTATACTACACTTTTTTATCATTATGTTAGAGTGTACTCCTTCTACTTAAAAACATAGCCTCAGGCAGGTCCTTCAAGAGGTATTCCAGAAGGCATTGTTATCACAAGAGATGACAGTTCCGTGTGTGTTATTGCCCCTGAAGAGCTTCCAGTGGGACAAGATCTGGAGGTGTAAGACAGTGATTTTGATGGTTCTGACCCTGTGTAGGCCCAGGCTAGCGTGTGTTTGTATCTTAGTTTTTCACAAAAAAAGTTTAAAGAGAAAACAAATTACAAATAGAAAAAAAGCTTATAATGACAAAAAAAGTTTTTTGTACAGATGTACAATGGCTTTGTGTTTTAAGCTAATTGTTATCACAAAGAGCAAGAAGTTTAAAAATATTAAAATGTTTATAAAGTCAAAGAGTTACAGTAAGGTAAGTGTCATGGGTGTGCGTGGCTGGGGCTGGCGTTGTGGGTGGTCAAAGAATTTACAAAGACAGTTATGGGTAAAGAAAGGCAGATTTATTAGAGAAAGTAAGAAAATACGTTGCAAGAGAGCAATGGGCAGTACAGCAGGGAGAAAGATGTCTGCCAAGAGATAGGATCTAGAGGGATGTTTTATATGGTTGTGCTGGAGAGGTTATGTGCAGATAGGGTCATGCTCCTGGGGCTACATACAGAACGAGGTATTTGGGAACGGGATGCTGTGCAAGTTGGTTGGTTGTGGTTAGCCATTTCTCATAAGAATTGTTCTCCCCCACCCTGAGGCCCCTTCTTCATTGTTGCTAACTTATCTGGACTCTACACTAAGGTTAACATATTACTGAAGAAAGAAAAATATTTTAAATAAATTTAGTGTAGCTTATGTGTACAGTGTTTATAGCATCTACAGTAGTGTACACTAATGTCCTAGGCCTTCACTTCACTCTCCACTACCATACTGACACCCAGAGCAACTTCCAGACCTGCAAGCCCCATTCATGGTAAGTATCATATATAGGTGTAGTATTTTTTATCTTTTATACCATAATTTTACTATGCCTTTTCTATGTTTAGATATGTTTAGATAAATAAATACTTACCATTATATTACAGTTGCCTACGGTGTTGAGTACAGTTACATGCTGTAGAGGTCACTAGCCTAGAAACAATAACTTTTTCATATAGCCTAAGTGTATAATAGGCTATATCATCTAGGTTCACGGAAGTAAACTCTATGATGTTCAAACAAGGACAAAATCACCTAACTGTGCATTTTTCAGATGTATTCCTGTTCTTAATTGGTGCATGACTGTACATTTTTGTAACATGCCATGAAGAGTAACTAAAATAGTAGTTGGACAACTATTCAAAACAGTAGACAACCGTACAACTTCCAAATCAGTAAAGGAAAAAAAAGTATGAAATTAAACAGAAACATACTTAAATTATTCCAATAAAGGCGAGAAAGTGAAGAAGAGAAGCATAAACAACAAGGAAAACAGGAAGTGCTAGCCAAGATAGTAAAAAATATCCAAATATGTCACTAATTACAGTAAGTACAAGAAGACTATGCTCACTAGTTTATGTAGAAAGATTCATAAAGATTTTTAAAATAAGTAACTATATTCTACTTAAGAAATAAATAAACATAAAGATGTAGAGAAACTAAAGCAAAAGGAAGGAAATAAAATATAATAGACAAATACTACCAAAAGAAAAATTCAGTTACTATATTAATAGCAGGCAAGATAGATTTCAGGGAAATAAACATGTAAAAAATTTGCTACATAATTATATAGGATTCCCCTCAACAGGAAGATATCACCATACTAAACATATAATTTTTAAATAAGTAGCCTCAAATAAGAAAATCTTGATAGATTATGGGGATGACTGGGCATATTGTCCACACTGTGGTGTTTTAATGTACACCTACCCCACTTACTGCAGGTCTTAGATTCATCTCTGTGAGCTGGGGCTGGACCTGGACTTGGTCTGTAGATCCCAAAGCTGGTTATCAGCTTTATCTTTCAAAAAGCTCCCTGCTCCTGACTCTTTTCAGTTTGCTGTCTTCTCTGTCTTTTAGTTTTTGACAATTTTCCTTTCTGTCTTGTGATCCTAGTCATTTTATCCAGTTTCTAGTTGTACTGGAGCAGGAGGGGCTTTCAGAGAATCTCCTCTGCCCCTGCTGCTGGAAACAGATGCCGCATTTACTGTGTCTTCTTGCTTTCAAACATTTCTCCTCACAAATTTAATCCTCATTCTAAGGCCAAAGTGATCTTTCTACAATATGACTCTAACCACTTCACTAACCTGCATTAAAGTCTTCTGTGTCTTACCATCAACTGAAAACAGTTTGATGATCTTAGTCTGGGGAAAAAGGTTCTTCAGGAACTGGCCTCTGCCTGTCTTCTCAGCATCATCTTCTTTGGTCTCAGTTCTGCAGGGTTTAAACTTGGAGCAGCTTGAGACTCTCCATGGTCTCTTGGCACCCTGTGTTTTGTGCAGATGGTTTTGGCTGTCTATAAGTTTCTCCCCCAAATCGGGATAGATATTTAGTGAACACACACGAGCATGGATACACTGGTTGTTAAAATATCAAAATGCTTTTGTACAAATACATGAATTATCACAACTATTTCTTTTTCTACAGGAATTTTTGCTCCCTCCCTGCTAGTCTAACAAATCAGACACCTGTCATGGTGGGAGTGGGGTTTCAAGACCCTGCTCCAGACTAAAGACTTAATCAGTCAGTGCCTAGGTTGTGCAGCCTGTTAAATGTCTTCAATGTTACTCCTGCTTCCACTCCCTTTTTTCTGGGCAAATCCTACTTGTACTGCAAGATTCCTACAAAGCATTGATTTTTCTATAAAAAATTCCATGCCCTTCTTTCCTTACCCCTTTTTCTGTGCTACACTAATCACTCTGTGTATCCCTCTGCCCTGTTCTGTCCTCTGCTATGTCATAAATGATTCTCCTGCACATCGGACTCTGTGCTCCTTAAAGGCAGAGCCATGTCTTAATCGTCATGGTATGTTCTGTTGTTAGCAGTGTTTTGGCACGTGATCAAACCTCAGTAAAGCCTAGGATTTGGCACTGAGCATTTAGATTGGCCTACTCTTTCTCTAACTCTACGAGAGAAGAGAGGGACTGAAAACATGTCTAACTTGGTTTATGATCTTGATTTCAGCATGAGGCATGAGTTCAGCAGCTGCTAGTAGCCCTGAGCCTTCATTCTCCTGAAACAAAGAGCATCAGAAAGCAGAAGAGGAAGTCCCTCTTTCTGGGTGGGAGACTCTCCCATCCCAATTTGAGCAGGAAGAGTCCCAAGAGAGCATACTTTGTTTATATTTTCTTTATACAAATATTTTTGAATGACTTCTGATTATTTATTTCTGGCTGATTGTCAACAGTCAGGATGAAAAAGGTAGACTGCATGCAAAAACATTATTGTAGTAGAAATTTTGATTCTACTTTGGGAAGGTTTTGAATTTTGAAGATATTCTCCTTAGATCTCATTCCTGACTGTAATCGAAAGGCTGTAACACATTTTTTTACATTGCTTTTATTTCTGGTTATTGCCATGGTAACACAGACTTATTCCAACATATATGCATTTTGGGCAAATCTCTTACTTAAGAAAAATGCCAAGGAGAATAAGAAGTAAGGGAAAGATGCAAATGACTTCTGTCAAATACATTTTGTGATGTTCAGTTGTTAACTTGTTATCAAATGAAAGCAAGCAATTTATTCTTCTGGTGATTAAAAGAAGGGCAAAAATGTACCCATTTGTAAAGAACTTGTGCAATTCACAAGAGTTAAAAAAGAAACAATCTGGTACCTATGATTATAGAGGAGAAAACTGAGTAAAGATGAATAAATTACAGAGATAAATGACTTGCTTTACAGTCACATGACTAGTGAATGGTAGAGCTCAGTTGAGGACTTTTTTCTTTAGCAAATGACCTTGTGAATGGCAAAGAAACACCTAAGGAGGCATGGCTAAATTTGTATGACAAACAGAGTCATGCTGATTTATTTGTGTATTGATTCATTTATATTAAATGCTTGTTATGTGCCAGGCCCTATGCTAGGTTTTGGGATTAAATAAAGAATCATATATCCATGAAACTTTATGGAGTTAACAGTTAAGCGAGAGAGATAGACATTAACGTATAATTACTCAAATAAATATATCATTAGCTACTGTGAAAAGGACATGAAGGTAAAGCATGGAGCGCTATGAAAGCAGGTAACATGTGGACTTAATATAGCAAAGTGGTTAGAAGACGTCTCCTTGGTAAAGTTACATTGACCTGAATCCAGAAAAATTATTTGCTAAATGTGGAGGAGGCCAAAGAGAAGCCAGGCAGGGGCACTAGTGCAGGGTCCTTAGGGGAGACATGTGGTGTGTCTGTAGAGCAAAGAGAAGTCCTGGACTGCACGCATGATGAGTGCCAGAGAGAGTGCTGAAGATGACATTGGTTAATATGAAGCTGAGGCATAGGAGAGCACAGATCCTAGAGCATCCTTGAAGTCATATTAAGAATTCTGATTTTGATCTTGAGCTCACTGGGAGACCATTGACAAGTTTTTATTAGGAGAATACTAGCACTAGAGTGCTCATGCTGGCTGCAGGTAGGTGTGGGAATGGAGCGCCGATGAGGGCATATTTTCAATAGTTTATGTTCCTGATACTAGTTTTCCTTAAAGAAGTAACAGTGGAGACCAAGTTCAGTGCATGGATTAAATACACATTTTGGAAATAGAATAAACAAAACTCTTGGGGAGTAGGGGAAAGAAACGTTTCAAAGATGACACCAATAGAATCTTTTTCGCAATCAAACCACCTGGACAATAGGACCAAAGCTGTTCTTGGTTCTCCAGGACTCTTGACTCTACCGTTTGGGTGCAGCAGAGAACTTCTCATAAAAACTTCCCGATAATTGCTATTTAGAATCTGAGTTGGCGTTGTTAATAAGTAAGAGGAAAGATTTGGCAGTGTTTATAAATACTGTTTAGGTAGGAGAGTTGTTAGCAAAAACTTGTTATTGATGTATGGACAAACATGTTATCAATTCACTTATAGAATTCCTCTATAGAGTTCCTTTAGGAAATACTAAGCCAAACTATAAAATTCAGATTATCATCTTCCCTTTGATGAAAGTCAAAGTTTATTAAGGTCAACAGTCATGCTACTACTCCGTATAAGACTTTTCAGTGGCTTCCTAGTCTCTTTAAGTCAAATGCCTTAACATGTTTAAAGGGTCCTTCATGATCTAGTTCTTATTTTTTCTCTAATTTAGGATGACTTTTGTTACAAATATCAGATACCTCAGAACACACTGACTTAAACAATGCTGGGATTCATTTACTCACTTTACTGTAAAACCTAGAGTTAATCAGCATCTGGTCTTGTTTATCTGTGATTTTTCTCAGTACCTGCCTCATCCTTAGGCTTGCTCTCTCTCTCTCTTTTTAAAAAAATTGTAATTGACAATAATAATTATATATATATTTATGCAGTACAATGTGATGTTTTGATTTATGTTTATATTATGGAACGATTAAATCACACTAACAGATCCATCTCACATACTTATTTTTTTGTGGTGGAAACATTTAAAGTTCACTTTTTGTAATTTTGAAATATACAATGCAAGGCTGGGTGTGGTGGCTTATGCCTGTAATACCAACATCTTGGGAGTCTGAGGTGGGAATATTACTTGAGCCAGGAATTCAAGACAGCCTGGGCAACATAACGAGATCCTCACCTCTCCAAAATAAAAGTTTTATAAATTACCTGGGTGTGGTGGTATGCACCTATAGTCCCACCTACTTGGGATGCTGAGGTGGGAGAATCACTTTAGCCCAGGAGTTTGAGGCTGCAGTGAGCTATGATTGAGCCACTGCCCTCCAGCCTGGATAACAGGGAGAGAACCTGTCCCTAAATTTAAAAGAAATCAATATACAACATAGTATTATTTATTATAGTTATCATTCTGTGCAAGATATTACTGCAGCTTATTTCTCCTTTCTAACCGAAATATTGTACCCTTTGATCAACATCTCCCCCTTTCCCATCCACCTGCCTCCTCCAGCCTCTGGCAGGTAATTGCCAAAAGCTTGTTCTCTTGATGGTTGCAAGATGGTAGCTAAAAGAAATAAGATGGCATTCTTTCTCAATCATGTTTAGGAGATTAAGAGGACATTGATTACTTCAAACATGAAACAAGGGCCCCAAGCTCTTCTGTGCTGGGACTAACCTGAACAAATTTCATTGAGTGGGCAGTTAGGCTCTTCTGATAGGCGTAAGACACTCTAGGCTCACAGAGTCACTTTTAAATACATTTGTTTAATGAATGAATGAAATATGCTTGGAATTTTATGTAATTCAGATAGTACACCCCTCTGGAACCTGTGTAAAGCAACAGCTTCAATATTAAATGGATGTTGGCTTCACGTTTTCAGCATGCCAGTTCTTAAATCCTGGAAAGTAATTTTCCACTGGCCTCCTGCCTTATGTCCTTTGATTTTGACCTGACTTGATTTTTACTTTTGGAGCCTGTTAAGAAGTTATTTGAGCATCACTCTTGAACGTCCTGTGGGTGATAAAATAAAAGCGCTAGGCTACGGAAAGATGAGGTGTGGTGTACCTAACCTTATACAATCTATATGTGAGAAACTTGCTATGAATTGCTTTATTTTATAGACTCTGATAACTTCAAGAGATCCTATGGAAAATCCACTAACAAAATAGTAACCTTTGTGAAAAGTAAGTAACTGCTTCCTATCTTATCTGTTATGCAAATCTGGATACTTACAATAACAGATAATGACAATAACACACTTACTCTATGAAGTCACACCAGTGACAATATATCCATCAATTTCTGTTGTATTTTTTTGTGTATAAGTCACTTGATTTATAAGTATCACTAGACTGTAAGTTCCTCTGAGTGCTAATTCATGCTTATTTCCCCAGTTTAATACATTTTGTTAAGCTCTTACTGCATATTTATAAATTGAAATTATCCATTTATTCCTCATCTATTAACATCCTGCTAGGAGCCAGGCACTAGGCTAGGTGCTAAAGATTCAAAGACAAAATATAATGTTTCTGTCTTAGAGATCCTATTTTTAAAAGAGGGGAAGATAACTAGATCTATAATTGGCAAATTTTAGTGTGATTGGTACTTCAATAGGGCATAAAAACAGATGGAGATGCAAAAGAGGAAATGCTCAACCTTCCCTGGTAGTAAGTGGCAGACAAAGATGAGGTATTCAAGGAAAGCATCCAAGAAGAGAGAAGGAAGAGTAGAATTTTTGAATGTAGAAAAGGGGAGTGAGGATAGATGACAAAGAGCACATGGGTAAAGGCATGAAGCCATGCAATAAAATGGTGTGTCCTCAAAACTTTACATGCTCCAAATTGCCGAGGAAGAAAAGGCAGATGATGAGATTGGAGAGGTAACCAGCAGCCATATCATAGAGGGCCAAAGTAAGCATGCTACAGACTTAACCTTAAAGAAATGATTACAAAGTTAACTTTAAAAAATGATAAAGATTTAATTAGGGTGGTAACACAATAGAACAACCTCAGGCAAGATGGATTGGCGTGGAAGATAGATTGGAGCAGGCCAAGAATGAAGCCAGGAGTATCCGTTAAGGAGTTCCACAGCCCAGTTAAGCAATCACGATGACTGATGGAACACCTTTTTTGGGAAGTCGACTTGGAAAAACTTTATGATCAATGGAGTACAAAGGAGAAAGAGAAACCTAGGATGACACCTGGCTTAGGTGACTGGTTGTCAGATGGTAATGCCAGTACTCAACTTAGATCCTAAGAGGAAAGATAGGTTTAATTTTGGTTCTTCCTATATTGAGCTGAAGTATCTCCAGGATGACCTATATGGGCAGTTGGATATTAGTTCTGAATATCAGGAAAGAGATCTGTTGAGTAGCAATGTATATTATTTGAAGATCATCAAGATGGAGGTAATAGTTAAGTCCCTGCACTTGAATGAGGTTGCCCAGGGAGATTATTAAAGTGAAAAGTTGGCACAGGAGAGAATGTTGGGTACCACCAACATTTATGTGGGAAAATAAAGCAAAAGAATGTAACTATGAACATCAAGAAAAAAAAAGAGGCAGGAAAAGCACCTAGATGCCATGGCACAATGGACTCAAAGGCAAGGTAGAGCATCAAAGAGGACATTTTTATTTAGGTAAATAAGTAGACTAAGAATGAAACTAGGTCCACATTAATTAGCTACAAAGTATACATGAGTAAAATGGATTGGTGTCCTTGAAAAGAGTAATTTCAGTGGTGTGTTGGGTTAATGAATGGGGAATTGGAGGGTGGAGGTCATGAGTCAACTGGTTTTCCAAGTGGTCAGGCCATAATGGGAAGAAGAGTGATGAGATGAAGTAGATAGTTACCGAAGTGTCTGTCCCAAAGCAGTCAAAATGTATATATGTGTGTATTTCTTTAAAACTTGGAATAAAGTTTTAGCTATAAAATATGGAGAAGTTCAGAGAGACAGAAAGGGAGAGGGAGAGAGGGGGAGAAAAAACATAGGAGAAGAAAGAAATATTAATGGAATAAGTCTAATGGCAAGATGAAAAAACAGAATCGAGGCTCAAGGATATAGGCGAAGAAATTATCTCGAAAAGGGGGAAGGTCATTTCTTCATAAAAACCAATGTGAAAGTATCGGTATAGAAACTGATATGAATAAATTCACAATCATTTAGCCTCATTTGATTACGAGTAAATTGAAATGCCGTATATTCACTTGCTATTTTTTGGAGGAAGTTTAAAAGATGTTAGAGGTAGACTCAACCTTTCACTTTTCTTTTTCTAAGATACAGTCAGGTTGATTAATTTCTTCCATAAAAGCAAGTCAAATGTTATTTCTTTGACAGCTCCCACTTGTTTTCTCATTGTTACACAATCTGAAGAGGTGGCTTGTATCTTTGTTGATGTCAGTCAGCAGAGATTTAAGTTTGGTGGAAATCTTGAGCTCTATTAGGTTCTGCCCTCAAAACTCAGGCTTGTGACTTAAATTTACCTTGTTCAGGTTTCCAAAGGAATGACTCATAGCCAACAAAAGGATACTCTTTCCTTCTCCAATTTTCCAAGGACAGAGTTTGGGGATGTGTCCACAGGATGCTTAATACCCCTATTCTGTTCTTCAGCCTTAATTATCCATCTGGTTCCTCAGACAATTTATTAGACTCTGACAAATCTGAACAGATGGGCTGTAGCAATTGAAATGAGGATAGGTAATGGAGAGGTTAAACAATGGCAAAAACAGAACCTAAACACATAATTTTATTTAATTCTTACACCTCTGAGAAGTGGGCATTATATTATTATTGCTGGAATCCACTGTGGTCAGGCTGGCATTGATACAGTTTGATGATGGGGGATGAGGCAGGCATGTGTTTTGCATGCATTGGTTCACATGCAGGGAATAGAGCATGTTAGAGGAGGGTGTATTTATATTAGAAGAGGACATAGTTGTACATATTAGAGGAATACAAGAGGTGTAAAAGTAAAAGAGTCATATTTAGCAATTTAGCATACAAAATATGGTACTTTGGACTCATCAACCAAAGAATAAAAAGGTAATTTCTGGTTCCCCATTCAGAGGATTGGACAATCAGGGCCCATAGTCTGGATTTCTGCGTGTTCACGCCCCAGAGGAATATTGTCTTAGTCTGTTCAGATTGCTATGAAAAATACCATAAAGTGAGTAGCTTATGAACAGCAGAAAATTATTTCTCACAGTTCTAGAGGCTGGGAAGTCCAAGTTCAAGGCACTGGCAGATTTGGTGTCTGATGGGGTCCCACTTTCTGAGTCATAAATGGTGCCTTCTCACTGTGTCCTCAGAGGTAGAAAGGATGAGCTGGCCCTCTGGGTTCTCTTCCATAAGGGCACAAATTTCATTCATGAGGGCAGAGCCTCTAAAGGCATCATCTTCTAATACCATCACACTTTGTTGATTACATTTTAACATATGAATTTTGGTGGGACACAAGCATTCAGAACACAGAAAATATTAAAAGTCTTTTTGCATTTCACATCTGAAAGTTGCCAGATACAGTGACACCAAGTAAAGAAAATCTTGCTGTATAGTTTTTATTGGTAAGGTCCAGGCCAAGGGTTGCAAACTCTGATGACTACAACAGCCAAACAGTTACCATAAAACAATGAAGAGAGCTAGGTGTAACCAGTTAGGAGTGGTGAGGACTGTAGGAAACTGTTGAGTGTGTGCCCTATCTAAAGTGCTACTCAGTTACTGCCCACTCTTGACATGCAGGAATGTGGACTCAATTCATCAGATTTTTTTATTTATTAAGAGAAGTTACAAAAATTCTAAATGTATAATCTTCTAGTTTTTGATGTTGGCATAAATGTTATAAACTAACCAACATGTCGACATTTAAGGAACTGATTCTATGACTCCTGGTCTGGGCCCTTCAAGTAGGTAAACCTGGATTATCTGAGAAAGGAAGGAAGTGGTTATAATGCCATTTCTGGGGGAAATGAAATGAAAAGAGAAGAGAAGGGGAGGACAACAGAAAGAGGGAGTGATAATGGGGCTTCCTAAGACTGGGAAGCCTGCAGAGTGAGAGTCTCTGCAAGTAGCTGAGATCCATGTCCTGTTGCTCTCCATGGGAGCCTTTAGAGATTTGGGGACCAAGCCCTATTGGGGTGGAAATGCCAGTAAAACTTGTACAGAGACTTGGTAAGACTGGAGCTACTACAGGGAAGCAGGCAACCTTCTTCATACTGACTCTAGGGACATGAGCAAGACACATTGATTTTGACTCATGGTCCTGAATTGGAAATTATTTTCCCTAGTTTCTCTTGAAGTGTTGAAGCCCCCAGGTTAAGAAGCAACCTGAGAGAAGGAAAAGTGGGGCCACAAAATGACTGACGCACAATTCTAGAGAACTTTGGGTAATGGTAGATGTTCTGTGACTAAGGAAAAGAAAGAAGTGTGGCATTCTTTACACTTCAAGTTTAGAGAGTAGACAGCAAAGGGTTGTGACAACCTCTGGGCAGTTCAGCTCCACAGAACCCATGTCTGAGCCCTTTAGAGAAAGCAGTGATGGCAAAAGCTGAAGGAGTGATTTCTTCTAGAGTCCATGAGACATGTAGCCACAGGGCAATGTCCAGGGTAGTAACAATTGGGTGGAAAGGTATTTGCCATGGTCTGAATGTTTGCATGCCTCTGAATTCCTATGTCAAAATCCTACCCCACGAGGTGGTGCCATTAGGAGGGTGGGCCTTTGGGAGGTAAGTATGGAATGGGGGTGCAGACCTTTTGAATGGGTGGAGTGCTTTTATAAAAGAGGCCCCAGAGAGCTTGCTTTCCCTTCCCTACTTGGTGACACAGTAAAAAAAGTACCATTTATGAACCAGAAAGCAGAACCTCACCAGACACTGAGTCTGCCCGTGCCTTGATCTTGGATTTCTTAGCCCCCAGAAGTGTAAGAAAAAAATAAAATAATTCTGTTGTTTATAAGCCACCCAGTTTATATGACTTTTTTTTTTTATAGCAGCCCAAGCAAACTGAGATAGCATTCTTCTCAATCCCAATTAAAATGCCCTTGAGGCACTGATGCCTTGATTACCTGACTCTATGGAATAATATGCTGGTAGCTTGATCCTCTGGATATGCAGGCAGTTTGAGAGGAGGCTTTTTGCAATGTTAGGAGTGAGAATCTTTGGAATGGACATCAAAGTTTGATTGTCAGCCGTGAATGTGAGGAGCTTCAGGAGTTAGGAATGACAGAGCAGCATACCATTTACTATGCTGTAACTAACAGACATGTTCTTGATCTTATTTGAGACCATCTAGGAACTTCCTAAAATAATCGGATGAGATTCTGAGAAGTTTTTGTAAGATAGAGACAAAGCCAATGAAATTTTAGTGTTCATGCAGACCAATTGTACTCACACCCTAGTGACAACTGAGGACACTGTAGTTATATGAATCACACACATTAAAGTTAAGAGCCTTGCCCGTGGTCTCCCCAATCTTTTGTGATGAAAGTAAAATTTAAATTATGGACTTAACTTCAAATTTACCACCTACTTTATTATATCATCACTGCCTTTCACCCAAGCTTATCAATAAGCTTCTCAGGGAATGTCTTATAAGGAGAGAGATGATCACAAATACTTTGAGATTACTTAAACACCCATTGGTTGTACCTATTTTAATGTAAGTTGGTACAGTTTGTTTTTAAATTTTTTTACCTTTAAGCTTTTTTTATTTGAAGTTTATACAGTTTGAACACTTTAAACAAAATGCTTTATTTACAATTTAACAAAATAAAACCCCAGAAACTAAATGGAGTGTCAGAATACAAAGGCCCTGTTTCCCCTGCAAAAATCACAAAAAACGTGAATTGTCACATAAACATAAATAAGGTGGAAAGTAGAAAATAGGAATTCTCAAATATTTCATATGGTGAGGAGTTATGATGAGTATGCAAACCTAAGCTCATCTTTTGCAAGAAAAGAGAGTTTCTCTCTCTCAGGCTACCTGGCAGTGGCTGGGATGCTGACACTCTCTCAGGTAGCAAATTCCTTCCCTTCAAGTTAATAATGCCTAATATTTCCATGAGTTTACTCAATATCTACTCTATGACTCAATACTCTCCATTCTCCAATATCCCTGCCTTCCAATAGCCCTGAACAAAAACTTTTGTTGTTGTTAATGTTCTGCTGTCCCCTTACATGTTTTCTTCCTCTCATTCTTCCTATATCACTGACCTTGGTCATCCATCAATTCAAGTCATTAGAGCATAAAACTTCTTGACACCCAGAACTGGCTTAATACTTGTTTTGTACCACTAGCACTTTGCACTTGGCTAAACACTCAGTAGGTGCTTTGGATTCATTGTTATACTCCTTAGATTTGTGATATTAATCAGTATCCTAAAAGAGAAAAGTATTTAGAAGAAATCTGGTAATAATCTATACACTGGGAAGTTATGCAAGGGAAATAGCTTCCTATGTTTCCAGGTGTTGCTGTTACCGAGGAACATTGCTTCTATATAAATTCACAAACTATAATCAGTCTCATATTGTATATAGGAGATTAGAAGCACCATTTGTATGTAGCCTCAGTCTACTGCTCCTAATTACTGAGGACTGCTATTACTCAGGCTGATAAATTACTAAACATTATGTCTCCTATGAAAACATTCCATGACAATACAAATGTCTGAATAATTAAATTGCCTTACTCTGGGTTGAATATAGATAATCAACGTAAGATATTTTGAAAAATGCAAACAACAGGAAGAATGCAAGAAATAATCTCATTCAGAAGATTTAATTTCTCTGGACCTAAGTCTCTGTAACCACTAAAGTATAATGACTAGTACATAGCAGGCACTGAGTAAGTGTTTGTTGAATGAATGAATGCGTGGTGAATAAATCAGTGAATACAACAATGGTTGCTCTGCTTAATTCCAGGGTTGTTATAAGGATAAACTGAAGTAAGAGTTGAGTATATACTAGAGAAATAAATTTATCATCAGACAGTCTTGGTTTTGGATCCTGCCTCTGGCATTTATAAACCATGCCATTTTGAGCAAATCACTTAACCTTTGCATAGGACCTCATGCATGATTGGTTCCCAATAAGTGAGCACTGTCACTTGTGGAAAGGATAGTGTGTAATGCAAAGTTTTCTTTCTCATTATTTGTCATTTGGCATTTGGTACCTTTTTAACCTGATAAATGTTTCTTTGTGGTTCTAGCAATCCATATTTTATACTTTCTTAGTCAAGTCACAGGGAAATCGTGTATTTTATACTATGAATATTGCTCCCCCTGAGGACAAAAGCAAAATATTTCAAAAATTCATAAGATAATAACTAGTATATGCAAACCACTGGTGATCTGGTGTCATTTGCTGGCTATTGGGGTCTGGTAAATAATTCTTCACAAAGTTCATTTTGATCAGGGAGCTGCCAGCCATCTTCATAGCTCGTGTTTAATAAGCTAAGTTTTGTGATTTAGCATCAGGCATTTAATATAGGGCCAGCTATATGGTTCTGTGTAGTTGCATACTCATAAATATCCAATATCCATTATCCAGTGTTGTTGAGTAGAATGTCATTCACATGAACTCATTTGTCATGTTTGGTAGTTTTTAAGACAGGGATACTTTTTTTTTTTAACCTATCCCATACATTTATTTATTTCTAAGCACAAAGGGCACTTGGAAGAAAATGGAGCAGCTGGTAAACACTTATGGAGATAAACACTATCTTTTTCTGTCCCTCTCTAATGTCTCATCAATTCTTCAATTCTAATTGAGGTCTTTTAAATCTTAATGGACATTCTTTCTGCTTATTATTACAGTTATCTGGAGACATCAGTAAATAGGCTGCATTATAAATAATGTTTCTCATGTATCTTAGCTTGTTTTGTGTTGCTATAACAGACTATCACAGACCGGGTAATTAATAAAGGATTTATTTCTCACAGTTTGGGAGGCTGAGAAGTTCAACCTCAAAATGCTAGCATCTTATTGGGTCTTCTTGCTGTGTCATCCCACGGTGGAAGTAGAAGGGCAAGATAGTACAAGACAGCATGAGAAAGTCCAACTCCTTTTTATAACAAACTCACTCTTGAGATAATTAACCCATTCCCATCACAACGACATTAATCTATTCACAAAGGCAGAGCCCTCATGACCTAATCACCTGTTATTAGGTGCATTGGAGATTAAGTTTCCAACATACGCACATTGGAGAACGCATTCAAATTTTAGCTCCTTATATCTAAAGTGAAGCCCTTTAGTGGCCAGTTTTTAGAGAGAAAAAATGGGTAAGCCTGTGAATGTGAATTTCCATATCCCATGGCATTGGAAATTCTACTCTTAGCATAATTTTCATGGGATAGTTGTAACGTGTCTAGTTGTTTCTCCCTATACTAAAATAATCTAACAAACAAAAATCCCAAACAATTCAAATGCTATAATTTTAGAATAATTAATTCTCCCTTATTTTTTTCTGACTACTCTCTTAAAGTAAGACTGCAAATTACCACTTTTTGCTTCCACTAGGCTATTTGCCTCTAGTCTTAACCACTTTTCCTTTTCTATTTTACTACTTCTTGTTTCTCTTTGCCTCCCTCCCTCTTTTTTCCCCCCACATTTTCTTCTTTTTTCAACAAACTTCAGTGCCTACAGTGGCTATGGGCAGTGTGCGGTGCTGATGGTACAGTGATGCATTAGGCAATATTCCTCCCTCATGGTGCGCATAATCCTGGGGGGAGCAGACTCATAATAGAGAATTAACATCTGATGTGTTAATTTATTCTGGAGGCAGCCTAGTGGGATAGAGGATAGTAATAATCAAAATACCACAAATTAGTTGATTTTAGAAGGGCACATGAATTTATAAAGCATCATATGGAAGACAATATATTTGAATAACATGTCAAATAGGAATAGAGAGGTTTAAGTAAAGAAATAAAATTATTTTCAGATTAAAACGTAATACCTTTAGCAAATAGATGTTGTGACAGCTATTTTGTCTGCTTTATCTGCTTTGTTTTGCTAATTTTGAGTGTGCTAGGTTATGTGGTTGAGCAATTGTGCTGTGATGTTATACTATTTGTTTGCAATGGAGTTGTAGCTCACTCCTTACTTTTCTTTCCCATTACCTAATGGAAATTAAGAGTGGTGCCATTAACGAGTACACCTGCCTCAGGGAATGATGTGTTTTGCAGATACAAAGTCTTGAAACCATATCGTTTGTCACTTATCTAGGACAAAAAATATAGTCACTGAGAATTCTGATAACTCCTTATGGGTCCTTGAAAATGTAATAAATAAAATATAAATTTCATTTCCTCCCATAGTATTTTACATTTTAGATGTGGTCTGAAAGGTTATTTTAATTTTACATATCTGTGTCTATATAGCTTTACATTTTGAAAGTACAGTTATATTTGGGAAAACCAGTATCGGACACCATCCTGATAGGAAATCATTTAATTATGATGTTCAGTTTCAATGCCTTAGGTTTGTTCTTTCAAATTATGTTGAAATAGGTGTCTTTAGAAATCCTCTGCTCCTGCAAAGAAATCTCAGGCTCCTTGTTGTTAGACTCAGTTCTTATTCCTGAGATTCCAGCATCCCTAAAAAGGAGATGAGTAAATGGGGACATAGAATAATTGTATACTTTTTTTTATGTTCTACCTTCTCCTTTTTTTAGTTTTAATCTGTTATTTTCAAACTTAACAGTTTGCTCTTCAGTCATCTTGTATTTTAATATTTAAGGTGATACATTCCTTTATGACTTTAACCTCATTTCCAAAGTATTGATCTTCAGTGTTACCATTGTCATTTAATTCTAAAGGTTAATTTTTATTAGAATTTCTTTGATATAAAGGTTTTTCAAAGAAGTGCTCTAAAATTTGTGTTTGGATTTTTTAAAATTTTCAATTGTATTGTGTTTTGTTCAGACAACATTATTTCATGACATATCTTCTTATTTCTTGAAATTTTGTTTTGTGGACAAGTATACACTTAAAAAAGTTCCATGTATGCATACAATGAACATGTATCTTCTATTTGGGGTACAAACTTTCACATATATTAATTGTGTTCAAATATTTTATAACCTTACTATTATCAAGACCTTTAAATTTATCAAGCATGACCTTAATTAGGTGATATTAATCGTTTAATCATTAATTGATCATTAATCAACCTTTTTGCTGTGAAATTTTGCTGATCAATGTGAAAGAAACTTTGAAGGTAATAATGAAGGGGTCATTTTGTAGCGTGGTAGTATCACCCTGGTCCTAGGACCTGGGTCTCAGCTCCTTTTCTGACTCTCTCAGTGACGTGAGGCTTCTCTGAATTTTACCTCTAAAATGGAAATAATGACATATGCTCTAGCTTTTTTACATAATTGTGAGAGGAAAGATGCACTACATAAGTCAATGCTATGAGGATTGCAGAACTTCCAAAGCAAGGATGGTTGAGGAATTCCCTTTATTACTTTACACGCTTTAATTATGGAAAACAAGATATAACAAAATTATATGCAGACTTTTTCCTTAGGAAGTTTTTTATACGATGTTTTCTACTTTGTTTAGTGAGGAGTCGTACAATTAGTAACAATCAAATTAATATAAGCAATATTAAAATCAGCTGTTCCCATGAGGGACTAGTGATAAGATATAATTTTGTTGTAATGCAAGCGGCAATGACAATTCATTATATGTAAATTACGGGATGTTTTAAGTTCCATAAAGCTCATGATATTTTATCTTATTTAAAAAAATAAATTTAGAAAATAAGAAATAGGGTTTCACCATGTTGCTCAGGCTGCTCTTGAACTCCTGGGTTCAAGTGATCCTCCCACCTCATCCTCACAAAGTGCTGCGATTACAGGCATGAGCCGCCATATCTGATCAAGTCCATGATATTTTAAATTCTAAAATGGAATTCCAAAATAACTTCTTTCACAACCTACCTATGTACCATGGTTTTACTTTCAGCACCTGAGGGTAGTTTTACATTTGCAATATCAGATTAGGTAAGACAACAAATAAAAAATTACACCAGAAAGTCCTAAACTACTTTAAGGCAAGTTGAAATGTGGTGACTTTATTTTTATTAAATTAACTTATAAATGTAAAAATATTTATTAAATTTTATAGAAATTACTGTAAAATGTAAAATTAAATCATGTCTTCACCAAAGAATTATGATGACCATCTTCTTTACCTAGTAGCCATACCCACTCTTTTTCTTTTTCTCTTTGCACATCTAATATCGGCATTCTCAGTTGTAGCGGGTAGAGCTGAGTGCTGCCAAAATATGTTGATGTCTTAACCCCTGGTACCTGTGAATGTGACTATTAGGAAGTAGGATCATTACAAATTTAATAAAACTAAATTGAGGTCATACTGGTTTAGGGTGGTCCCTAATACAATGACTTATATCCTTATAAGAAGAGAAAAATTTGAACACAGACAGGAACAGGCACTGAAAAAGTCTGTATGAAAACTGAAGCAGAGTTACGCTGCCACAGGTCAAAGGATGCAGAGGATTGCCAGCCACCATCAGAAACCAGATGAGGCAAGGATAGATTTTTTTCAAAGAAATTTTAATTGTCAAATAAAAACTGTATATTCAAGATGTACAACATGACAATTTGATAAGTATGAAATGATTACACAATCAAACCATTAGCGTATGTGTGTGTGTATGCATGTGTGTTGTAAGGACACTTAAGATCTACTCTCTTAGCAAATTTCAAGTAAACAGTACAGTATTGTTAACTATAGTCCTTATGCTGTACACTAGATCCCCAGAACTTATTTATCTTATAGCTGAAAGTTGTACCCTTTACCCAGCATCTCTCCATTTCCCCCCAACTCCAGCCCCTGGCAACCACCACTCTACACTCTATTTCCATGAGTTCATTTTTTTAGAATTCAAATATAAGTGAGATAATATAGTATTTGCCTCTCTATATTTGGGTTATTTCATTTAGCATGATTAGAGAAGGATGGATTCCCAAATTAGGAAGGGATAGATTCTTCCTTAGAGTCCTTGGAGGGAGCATGACCCTGCTGACCTCTTGATTTCAGACTTGTAGTCTCCAGTACTATGAGAGAATAAATTTCTGTTGTTTGAAGCTACAAGGTTTGTGGTAATTTATTATGGCAGCCCTAGCAAACTAATACACCAGAGACCTGCCTTCCACATCTTCTCCGTTTTCAAGGTGTCTTTGGCAATCTGTTCCCTTCTTTTGAATTCTTCTTCTTCTATCACAATTGCATAAGTAACTTCCAAATCATGATCTATCTATCCAGCTCCAGCTCTGTATTTCTTACTCTATTCTCAACATCATCACCAAGGTTTCCTATGGGGGCATCACATCCAGTATATGAAGTCCATCATCTTCCTGCTAAACTTGAGTTACCCCTTTCTGGTTGTGGTCCCATCATCCTTCCAGTTACCCAGACTTAAAGTGAAAGGGCCATCCTTGGCTTCTCCGCCATCTTTTGCCCATCCTGTCCACCACTATCCCATGGACGAGGATGGTTTTCAGGTCCCTGTGGACCATAACACACATAACACTCTGTTTTTTAATACCATCTTTACTGGGCTAGCCCAACAGCCCTCTGATGGATTCATTTCTGTTAGTCTGTTGAACATATTATTCACCTTATGCAGTCTTTAAAAATTATGCTGTGCAAAGCTCTGATTGTGTTATTCCATTGCTTAAATGACTTAAACATTTCATCACTGTCTTCCAAATAAAATCAGACTGATGTGAATGTTCTCCCTTCTCAGAAGCCACTTCCTTTTAACCCATTTTCTTCTAAAACCCCTTAGGTACATTATTTATCTAAATCAATGTTGTTTTCTTTCCTTAAGTTTTTATACCTCAATGCTTTTTTTGTAGCTGTTGATCTTATATCTTTCTACCTGTATTGTTCTTTCCTTTATTATCCAAAAGTTAAACTCTGGCCTCTTAATCAAGTTTGAAGATCACCTCCTTTGGTTCTCTTTTTTTTTTTTTTTGAACCAGTTCCTGGGTTCACACCATTTTCCTGCCTCAGCCTCCCGAGTAGCTGGGTCTACAGGTGCCCACCACCACGCCCTGCTAATTTTTTGTATTTTTAGTAGAGACAGGGTTTCACTGTGTTAGCCAGGATGGTCTCAATCTCCTGACCTCGTGATCCGCCCTCCTCGGCCTCCCAAAGTGCTGGGATTACAGGCGTGAGCCACCACGCCCAGCCTCCTCTGGTTCTTAATCAACATATTCCTATCTGAAGTTTTGTGTACACTTTTTTTTTTTTTTTTTTGGTAGAGACAGGTTCTATGTATGCTCTGTCACCTGGGCTGGAGCGCAGTGGCATGTTCATAGTTCTCTATGAACTATGAACTTGAACTCCTGGGCTTGAGCTATGATTTGAACTCCTGGGCTTGAGCAATCCTCCCACCTGCACCTGACCTATGTACTCTTGTGTACTCTTTCAGATTACAAGCTCACTGAGGGGAAGGACATGATTTATCTAACACTGCACCTAACTTAGTGCCTTGGACACAGCAGACACTCAATAAAAATCTTTGAATGAATCAGCACCTATTAAAAATGAAAGCATAATCATTTAAAATCATTGTGGCTCTGATTATTTAACTCTGATTACATCCTTTCCTCTCTACTGACTCTAAACATTTTTTAAAAATCTGTGTATTTTTGGCAGCACTACCCCCTCACATCCTCCAGATCATATTATCTCCTTGTCCCCAATTATGATAGAATAAATTAAGGAAGGCTTCTCAGTTAAAGGATGCTACTGCTTCTTTTAAGACACCATGCATGCATTGTGTTTATTAAGTATTCTTGGAAAATTTTGTGTTTATGTCAAATTGTTGGACAACATACAAGTCATGTAAGAGATTTGCTTCCAATGTGTTTTACTTGCTGAATGTGTTTACTTGTATGCAGAACATTCTTGGAGACTAAATTGTCAACTCTTCTACGGTGGAGGGGCTGGTGCTATTTGCATAGCTACAGAGGACAGGGAAAGTGTCTGGCATGTTCCGGGTTTGAAAGAGCCCTTTTGCCGCTGAGCCAGGCTTCCATCCCACTGTCCTTGAGGACATACCACTTGGGAGTAGCTGAGAACAGGGAATGCCAGGTGTTGGCTGGGAGCTACTCAGAGAAAGATGTCCTCACACCTGAATCTTTCCTAAGAACCTCTAGAACTGCTCTGCCTTCTTAAAATCATGTTGGTAGTCTCAAAAGTGGTGAAAACTATCTGTACACAACTCAGAAACTGAAAGGCCAGATCTCCTGTACTTAACACATTGCGTATAGCTTAATACCAAGAACTAGTGGATTTTTAATGAAATGCATATTGATCTTATAGTTTATTTTATGTCTTTTTTTTTGCTTATTTGACCTTTCTTACTATGAAGAGACACTTTTTTTTATAAAGCTAATGCATATTCATTAAGAGAAATACCAAACTGAATAAAATGACTTTTCTTTTTTTTTTTTTGAGACAGAATTTTGCTCTTGCTGCCCAGGCTGGAGTGCAATGGCGCCTTCTTGGATCACTGCAACCTCCACCTCCCCAGTTCAAGCAATTCTCCTGCCTCAACCTCCCAAGTAGCTGGGATTACAGGCACCCACCGCCATGCCCAGCTAATTTTTGTGTTTTTTAAGTAGAGACAGGGTTTCACCATGTTGGCCAGGCTGGTCTTGAACTCCTGACCTCAGGTGATCCGCCCACCTTGGCCTCCCAAAGTGCTAGGATTACAGGCATGTGCCACTGCTCCCGGCCATAAAATGACATTCTTTATGATGCTTCTTCAAAGATGATGCTTCAAGTGCCGAATGACATTAGAAAGGTCAAAATTAAAAGAATAAAATTATTTTAAAGTGAATAATATTTATAGAGAAAAGGCTCACGTTTCCAGAGGCAAAGAAGGGGTGACTTAGGATGACTGTATGTTGCATTAATGTTCACAGAAAACTTTTTGTTGTATATCATGTTTATTTGAGTGTCTCAAAGAGGCTTGTAGTTCAGTGGAAGAAAACAAACACTGGACTTTGTGTCCTGAGAGATTCTCCTCCAGGCCACATGATCAGCTTCCAGTGTAATGTTGTCAAAGCATGTCACCTGCATGGGTGGGCCTAGGTTTCATCACCTGTGCTTTGAAGCCAGTTGCAAATCTGAAAATCTGGATACAGATTGAAGGGCAATGGCAGCCCCTCTCTCCCTGAGTGCTCATGATATGCCACAACTTGCGCTAAGCACTTTACATGCATCAGTGCAATTTATTTTCCCAGCAGCCCTCAGCTTCAAGAGGTGCAGCAACCTGCTCCAGTCCATTCAGCTGGTAAGTGACAGAGGCGGAATTTGAATAAATCTGTCTTATTTACCAGTACACTATGCTGCAAGGACAATGAGGGAGGCAGTGGAGTTAGAAGGTTTTTTTAAAAAGCCAGGACTCTTTTTCTCTCCTTTTCTCACTAAAATAAAGTATTTCAGAATATATGTTATCCTTGAAAAATTGTATTTCTCAAGGAGTTAACGAGAACTAATATGTGCATGAGACTCCGCAGCAGGAAAATATAGTTGAGTAGGATTCAGGACACCTCATAGCTACTCCTCAATCTTGCATTAGATACCTCGGGCAAATCACATAGCTCCTCCCTGCCTCAGTTTCTTCATTTGCAAAATTGAAATAATACTGTTCTGTTGAGCTAAATGAAACATGCCCACAAAATACAAAAAGTATAAAGTAATTAACAAGGTAAATTATTTCACATAAACTTCCTCAATTACCAACCCAACTTTTCTCCTCCTCACCAAGGGCGGCAAGGAGAAAATGAAGAATTTGCATCAGTGGTCTTAGCCAGTGGTATGGATATCTGAGCACTTAACTCTAACTTTAGCTGTGCCTCTGATAGACTGATCTCAATGGCACAGGAATCTCTGGAGAGCTTTGAATTTGGATCATAATAATTTGCTGGAATTAGCTGTCTAGGGATAGGATAACCCAATCTTTTGACAGGGAATAATTTGACATTGCTGAATCAGGGCTGGAAATGCCAAAAATGCTGGGAGGTAGGGGGTAGGATGTGATGATATTACTACATTGCAAACATTCATGCAATTTCTCTATTTCTCTTCCTTCTTTGGAGATAATTTGTCATAAGGTGATACGCAAAATCTCTTCAATGCAAATAATGGTGTTTTTCAAGTGGACTTGGATTACATATTATACATACTTAATAGAATCATATTCTTCAACCATGAGAGCTGGAGATAAAGTTAATCTCAATCAAATGCTGCTCTGAATTAACCAGTGAAAAGTAAGACTCAGCTCTAATAGGGGAAAGAGGGATGTTGCAAAACACACCATTTGTACCATTTTCTTCCTTACATTTTATATTTGTTTGCAGGAGCTGCAGTAACAAATTACCACACACTAGATGGTCAAAACAAGAATGTATTCTTTCACAATTCTGGAGGCTAGAAATCCTAAATCAAGGTGTTGGGAGAGCCGTGCATTCTCCAAACCCTCTAGGGATGGATTCTTTCTCATATCTTCCAGCTCCTGATGGCCTCACACGTTCCTTTGTTTGTGGCAGCATAACTTTAATCTTTGTCCTGTGTTCACATAGCTGTCTTCTCTATGTCTGTATCTTCACATGGCATTTTACTCTACGTGTCTCTGCTCACATTTCCCTCTTCTTATAAGGACACTAGTCATACTGGATTAGGGCCCACCCTAAGGACCTTAACTTGACTTAACTTTGTCTGCAAAGACCCTATTTCCAAATGAGGTTATATTCACTTGTATTTACAGGTACTTGGGGTTAGAACTTCAGCATATTTACTTTGATCCAACCTATATATAGCTTTTTGGAAGTGTTTTGTTTGAGAAGGCATGGGAGAATTTAGGCAAGTTAATGAGGAAAGGAGAGATCATGGAATTTCAAGGTAAAACTCTATTTTTGCCAGATAGTCATATACATTTCTTATGTATCATTTAGCACCACTCATCTTCTCATAATGCAACAGCAAGAGGGTCTTCAGGCTGGGCACGGTGGCTCCTGCTTGTAATCCCAGCACTTTGGGAGGCTGAGGCAGGCGGATCACCTGAGGTCAGTAATTTGAGACCAGCTGGCCAACATGGCGAAACCCCGTCTCTACTAAAATTACAAAAATTAGCCGGGCATGGTGGTGGGCCCCAGTAATCCCAGCTTCTCAGGAGGCTGAGTCAGGAGAATCACTTGAACCTGGGAGGCAGAGGTTGCAGTGAGCCGAGATCGCACCATTGCACTCCAGCCTGGGCGACACAGCGAGACTCTGTCTCAAAAAAAAATAAGAATAAAAATAAAGTCTTCTATTCTACAAAACGTCCAAAGAGAAGATTTGTAGAAAATATTCAGAGGTAGATAGTTTTCTATGAACAAATCACCAGAGCAGTCTAGGAAGAGATTAAGAACAGGAAACTTGGAGTTAGGTAGATCTGGAGTTCAGCACTGCCCTGTGCTAACTGCCTGACTTTGGCCAACGTAACCACTTTTCCAAGCATCAGTTTACTCATCTGTGAAGGGGATGATAACATTATGTACCTCTTGGGGTTTTTATAAGGTTTACCTGAGACAAAGCATATAAAATCCTTACAATAGTGCAAAAGTACATATATTTAAGCACTAAATATGTTGTGCATGATTATTTCTCTGGATCCTCTTCCAGGATATGGATTTCACCTTCTTAACCAGACCCTATACATGTGTGTTTTGGAATTCATTAAAATAATGACTGAAGTTATAAGCAATAATGTTTTGAGCATTTTAAAATATAAACATGGCTGTTAAAATTCATAGGATCCACTTTGGGAGGCTGAAGTGGGAGGATCACCTGAGGTCAGGAGTTTGAGACCAGCCTGGCCAACGTGGTGAAACCCCATCTCTACTAAAAATACAAAAATTAGCCTGGTGTAGTGGCAGGTGCCTGTAATCCCAGCTACTCAGGAGGCTGAAGCAGGAGAATCGCTTGGATCCGGGAGGCGGAGTTTGCCTTGAGACGAGATTGTGCCGCTGTGCTCCAGCCTGGGCAACAAGAGTGAGACTCCATCTCAAAAGAAAAAAAAAAATCATCGAATCATAATTTTTATAGGATGTCTCAGTGTTAAAATAGCATATGCTATTAGTTACATGTGAATTCAAAAAGCAAATAAGATAAACAACTTTTAAAGCTATTTTTTCTTGAGTAATTCTTAAATCAACAGTAAAGCAAACAAAAGTAATTTGGCAACAAATATTTCTGTAGAGGTATTATGTCAATTTCTTCTTCCCTATAATTTTGAGAACCAGTGTTATGATTTTCTCAATTTTCACTTTCTTGGGCTGCATTATGTGAATGACAAATACCATTTCATTGTGATCTTTATTCTGTCAAATAAGAAAGACAAGCTTTACAAAATTCCTTTCAAGTAAATGATTTCCAGAGAGAAAAAAATGAGTGAATTCTAAAATTTTAAATTACTTTCCTGTATTGAAAAGGCTAATCTAGTCTAAAGCATAAAATATTTTCATTCATAAGGTTTAAAAAACTTATTAGAAAAATATATTCTGACCATATTTTGGTCTAAAGAAAAATTAAATTTGTCAGAAGAGAAACATATAATTCTAGATAAATAATTAATAAAGAGAAATTCTTTGTGTATCCATAAGGGACTACAGAGAGGAATTTTAGAAGACAGAACAGACTACCAACTCAAATTATCTAATTCTGTTTGAGCACATTAAGAAGTCATTGGTATTCTCTGCATTCTCTGAAGCCAAAATTGCTTTGAGCTAAAAAAAGAGTCATATTTCCCATAGTGATGTGTTCTACCAATTTTCTTCTTGTCGTTTGCTGTCTTTTCACTTGCAATGCAGAGATGTTCATAATACAAAGAAAAAGAAAAATTATTTGCTTTTTGGAAAAATCCTTTACTCATTAGTACCCCTTGACATGTCAAATATATTGTATCTTGATTAAGTAAAATACACATTATTGTTTATTTTTTAATTTTTCAACTTTTATTACAGGTTCAGGGGGTGCATGTGCAGGTATATTACAAAGATATATTGTGTGATGCTGAGGTTTGGAGTATGAATGAATCTGTCACCCAGGTAATGAGTACAGTACCCAATAGGTAGTTTTTCAGTCCTGCCCCATTACTTGCTCCCTTCTCTTTTATTCCCCAGTGTCTGCTGTTCTCTATGTCCATGTATGCTTAATATGTAGCTCCCACTTCAGAGAGTACATGTGGTATTTGGTTTTCTGTTTGTGTGAGTTTGCTTAGAATAATGGCCTCCAGCTGCATCCATGTTGCTTCAAAGAACACGATTGTCTTCCTTTTTGTGACTGCATAGTAGTCCATGGTGTAAATATATCCATATTTTCTTTATTGAATCCAGAGTTGATGGGCACCTGGGTTGATTCCATATCTGCTATTGTGAATGGTACTGTGATGAGCATATGGGTGCATGTGTCCTTTTGTTAGAATGACTTATTTTCCTTAAAAATATAATTTCCTGTCATTTCTTTTGATATCTTGGTTTAGGATTACGGAGAGATTTTCCCCACTTAAACCCACTGTTTCTCCTTTGAGAAGAAAGAAAATTTTAAGTAAGGTCATATTACTTTTACAGAAAGATACTATTAGGAACAAGTGCAGCCCAAAATGTTTTTGTGCATAGGGAGACATTTCACATGTCCCTCTGTGTTCAGAAGAGAGTAGGTTCTTTCCATACTCCTAAATCTTCCTCTTTATGGCCGCTAGCCTGCATAATTCATGAAGGCAGGGAATGCATCTATCATGTTTACTAGCACAGTGCCTCACACAAAGTAGAATCTTATTTTTTTTAAGACGGAGTCTCACTCAGCCATCAGGCTGGAGTGCAGTGGCATAATCTCGGCTCACTGCAACCTCCAACTCCCTGGTTCAAGCAATAGCCCTGCCTCAGCCTCCCGAGTAGCTGGGATTACAGGCATGCACCACCACACCCAGCTAATTTTTGTATTTTTAGTAGAGACAGGATTTCACCATTGTTGTCCAGGATGGTCTTGATCTTTTGACCTCGTGATCTGCCTGCCTTGGCCTCCCAAAGTGCTGGGATTACAGGCATGAGCCACCTCACCCAGCCACAAAGTAGAATCTTTATACACACACACACACACACACACACACACACACAGTAAATTACATCTGTTAATTACATCTGTTCTTTATTTAGGAAAAGAATGCATGAGCACAGTGAGACTGCCTTAAAAGTAATTTTTGCAGGAGATATTATGTTATAAAAACAGTTGTAATAACAGAGTATCACATTTCTTAATTACCTTCAGTTTACCTGACTTTGTAATCCATGTAGATATTGGTAGTCAGTGACTTGCACCAGGTGAATTATAGTGAGGATAGGAGCCAGTATGTGAAGGACTGTTCCTCATTTTGACGTGAAAGCCAAGGAAAAAGTCAGATCACATTCTTGCACATTAGACTCCCAGGGGCTGTAGTTGTCACACAGCTGAATAATAGAATGTGAACTTCCTATTTCTTCCCTGCTAATTAGTAAAATTAGATAAGGGACATCCATCCCCTCTGGAGGACCAATGTCCTGTGATAAATAGTGATTTCTTGAGCAACTCCATACTATGCTCTGCAGATAGAATGAAGAAATACATTTTGGAACACTGACAAAATTCTTTTGTGATGTACAGTTCCCTAATTTTCCATTTCACTAAGTACTTCCTTATTCAGTGAATGCCAGCACAACACCGTTATAGCATAATACTTGCATAGCAAAGTTGTGACTCCCTTGGTGTTTTGATTGGAAAGCTTAAGTCAGAGTATCTGAGCCTCTTAGAGGATGATCATCAATTTTCACGGAGATATGAGTCACATTTTTCCTTTCCTGGCAAAGCTTCTTTCAGAGGTAGAACACAGTTAAAGAACACAAAGAAAGAACTGGGCGAAATGATTAGCAAATATAATCAATGTAATACACACACACACACAATCACAAATTTTTTTCCAGGTGGTGTTTTTTTTCTGTTTTAGGCACCTCCAGAAATCAAGCATCCAATACAACAACAAGCAAATGCTCCAGGCAGTTACCAGATTAAAGGTAAAACCACTGCTATTTTCAATAGATAAAATTATATCAGAATATACTTTTATTAAATAGAAATTCTAACTTAAAATGAAGCAACGTATCTTAAGAATCATCCTACTGGAGAATACCATTTATTTATAGCTCCCTCTAGCTTTCCTACTTAAGCTCTTAAACTGGAAGCTTTTCACAGAGGGAAAAGTTTTTACCTGGGTGAGATGATACCAAATCTTGCTCAAAGACTGTACTGTTTTATGTCTCCATGTTCTCTGAGCCTGTCGCTTTAACCATGATACTCAAATCTAATTGGAATTTGAAAACCTGCTGTGAGTTCCTTCGTGATTTTTTTTTCTCTTAAACAGTTAATAAAAGAAAGGTGTTGGGATTCTGTCTTCAGATATCTAACATTTTGTGGATTTTTTTTTCCAGGTAGCAGTCCTTTGAATTTTCTTTGTCATACAATGCAACTTGTCTTTTAGTATCCACTGGACAGTGGGGTTTGCCAGTTTCCACAGTAAATTATGATTCCTTGAAGCTTTGAATGCTGTTTTCCACATTGGAAAATGGGGGCATATAAAAAGGCTTGAGATTTTTAGAGCTCTTAGAGATATTTCTGTACCTATGGACCATTTTGTGGAACCCCTGGAAAGGTTACTTGAGGGGTTAATATTGAGGATGATGACAACTTCTCCTCAACTCAACAGAAAAGCATTAGTAATACTAGAAGGACATTCTCTTGGCTCCAAGAATTTAATGTTCAAACTGGAAATTACTAGAAGTCATATAATTTAATAGAAGAAGATACTGAATCTCAGAGAAGTAAAATGACTTCTCAAAG
Source organism: Pan paniscus (assembly GCF_029289425.2). Classification (NCBI taxonomy): domain Eukaryota; kingdom Metazoa; phylum Chordata; class Mammalia; order Primates; family Hominidae; genus Pan; species Pan paniscus. Next base: position 107,120,176 of record NC_073258.2, read on the forward strand.
CTCCACTAGTTAGAAAGTGCAGCCAAGACTGAAACCCAGGCATGCTGACCAATTAAATGTGTTTTTCAGATAATTGCCATAGATAGCAGGATATGGACTCATCCTTTCATCAAATTGATGAGATTATTTATTGTGCTTAATTTGTAATCTCTCCATGAGCTTTGATTGGTCAACTTTAAGGTAATTCTTTGATATTGATTAGTTAGCAGCTAGATTAAAATGTCCAGAAAAGTACCAATGAGAACTAGGAAGTAAAAAACCCAGAAAAGTCAGAGGCCCTCTTGTCAAAGTCAGTTACAGATGAGGAGATGACCAGGTTCATAGGGCCTACACCTAGATGTTGAATGCTGCATTTTGAGTTTATGTTTTTTCATTCTATTATATGTTAACAAATTTCTCTCTGTTATGGCTGTACCAAGATTCACTCTCACAAACCAATCCTTATGTGATCATTACATGTCAGACATTGCACTAATTATTTTATGCACATTAGCTCATTTGTTTTCACAATCATCTTACACATTGAAGTGCTGGTATGGTTATCCTTGCTTTAAAGATAAGAAGTTGGAGGCACAGAGAGATCAAGTAACATGTCCGAGGTCCTCCAGCTAGAAAGTGGCAAAGCCAGGGTTTCAACTCAGTCTGAGTCTCACATGCACACACTTTATTTACTTCTCAGTACCAGCTACTTCACATCCTCCCCAACATTATTATGACAAGAATTTAAAATTTTTGTGAATATGATGTTTGTTAAATTGTATGTCTTTAAATTTTGCACGGTGCTGGTTAATAATGAGGCTGAGTTTTTTTTTTTTCTGTGTTTTGGCTTCTTATATTTTTGTACTTGTGAGAGTTTTTTTCTTTGTATCCTAAATATTCATTTCTTCTTGGTAGTGAGCATTGTAAATAATTTCTACTCAAATGTGGCTTGTTTAATAAACTTGTTTATAGTGATTTTTGTTTTATATAAGTTTCATGTAGTTGAACTTGTCCATTTTTTTTTCCCCTGAGTGTTTTGTGCTTTTTGGTCTTATTTAAGTAATTTTTCCCTGTTTCAAGGTTTTGAAGATATTCACTCACCTCTTTTTATGAAAAGTTTTAACCTTTTTGCTTTCACACTTAGGAAATTAATATATATAGGATTAAATTGTATTTATGTTGTGAGGTTAAGAATCCAGTTTTTAATTTATGTATAACCAATTATTACAGCAGGATTTATAAAATAAATGATCATTTCCATGCTGATTTGTAATGCTACTTATATACATATCAGTTCTCCTGCCTATCCTTAGATCAATGATACATTGTCCTCTTATACCTTTATATTAACTCTTGATATCTGTCGGAGTGAGTTCCAACCATGTAGCTCTTTAAAATTGTCTTGGTTATTCTTGCCCATTTGGTTTTCCATTTAAATCTCTGAAACTGTTTATAATTTCCAATAAAACCTGCTGATATTTTGATTGGAATTATATTGAACATGTAGAATAATTTGCAGAAGATTGACATTTTTATGTTACTGCATCTTCCAGATTTCTGTTTTATCTCTCCATTTATCTAGGTCTTTTAAAAAGTATTCCCAAAGAATAGTCTACATTTCTATATGAAAGTCTAATACACCTTTTATTAGTATTATTTTTGTTTGCCTCATATTTCTATTTATACTGTCATTCTATCTTTATAAAATTATATTTTATGATTACATATGATGTGTAAGAATTTAGTTGAGTTTTATAAATTCATATTATTGCCTAGTATTTTTGCTAAGCTCTTAATACTCTAGTAAGTCTTGGGCCTGGGAGTGGTGGCTCATGCCTGTAATTCTAGCACTATGGGAGGCTGAGGAGAGTGGATAACTTGAGGTCAGGAGTTCAAGACCAGCCTGGCCAACATGGAGAAACCCCATCTCTACTAAAATAAAATACAAAAATTAGCTGGGCTTGATGGTGCACACCTGTAATTCCAGCTACTTGGGAGGCTGAGGCAAGAGAATCACTTGAACCTGGGGGGTGGAAGTTGCAGTGAGCCGAGATTGTGCCACTGCACTCCAGCCTATCTGACAGAGCGAGACCCTGACTCAAAAAAAAAAAAAAAGATAAAACTATAATAAATTTTTATAGAGTCTCATGAATTGTGAATAATAGCAATTTAATTTTTTCTTTCTAATTTTTTTTTTTGAGACAGGTCTCACAGTGTTGCCCAGGCCGACCTCAAACTCAGCCTAGGCAACATAGTGAGGCCCCCCCTTTTTTTTTTTGGTTCCTTGCTTATAACAAACTTTAACATGTACAGGATTTATTATCATTGCCTCACCTTGGACATAAAAATTAAGTCAATAGGAACTCAAATAATTTTATTTGCTGTAAGTAAATGATAATCTGCTGTGTTTCAGAAAATGTGTGTATGCATTCAGTATATTAATAAATTGAGATATAAAAACTTAACAACATGTTATCAGACTAACAAAATTCCCTTTTAGTCCTAGTTTGTTGAGAATTTTTGTCAAGAATAGTATTGAATTTCCATAAATGCTTTTCTGAGTCTATTGAGATGATCATAGGTTCTCCAGAATTTAATACCAGAATTTCAGTTTCACTTGCTTGTATACTCTCAACATTAGTCTTAAAATAATTATATTGTATTTTTGAGGTTTGGATTTTTCAAAAAAACTGTTCCTTAGCTCATCATTCTAGTTTGTACCTCAAATTTTACTTATAGATTCAATATCCTGTTTCTCTAATTATATCTTTTGGAGGGTTACTCAGAAACAACTGTTAGTATCACTCTTTCTTAGCTTTGGTTGATTTTAAAATGTATTTATTTGTACTCATTTAAAAATATGTTATAGTTTTTCTGCTTTTAAATCAGATTGATAATTACTTTCTCTTAACACTTTAAAAATATTCCATGATCTTTTGGCTTCTAATATTGCCGTTTAGAAAGAAGAATACTATCTCAATTTATTACTCTTTTTTGGAAGTCTGGTTGTTTTTATAAACTTTATGTCAGTGGTGGTGTGCAATGTCAGTCGATGGGTCTAGATATAGATTAGTTCTGTTTTTTCTGGTTGTCATTTTTTGTGCTTCATGAATCTGAGTTCATCAATACCAGAAAACTTGCAATTATTTTTACAAGAAGTGCTGCTCCCAAATTTTCTCTGCTCCATCCTTCTGAAATTATCTTTATTCAAATACTAAGACTTCTATTTCTTGAACTCCTGACCTCAAGGAATCCAACTGCCTTAGCTTCCCAAAGTGCTGGGATTACAGGCATGATCCACCGCACCCGGCCCTAGGACTTTTATTTCTGTTAACTGTGTCAGTCTAAACCTCTGGCATATTTTCCTCCTCTTTGTGTTTCTGTTTTTCCTCTGTTTAGGTATTTTGTCATACATTTTCTATATCACCATTTAGTTATTTTTAAAATATGTCAATTCTTTTTCCATTAAGACCTTATTTTATATCTTCAATCAATAAGCATGCTTGTTTTATATCTGTATCCAGTGATTCCATTATCTGAAGTACATAAGAGTATCTATACCTGGTCTATGTGGGGTCAGTTGTCATTTGTTCATTTAATTTATAATTTATTTTATTTTCAACTTGTCCAAAGAGGCTTTATTCGTGTGAATCCTGTAGGTCAGACTTGAGTCTTATTCCTCAGAGAAGGTTTACACTGGGTTCTGCTGGATTCTCTTATTATCAATTCTTTCATTCCATTGACTAAAATGTTTATACTGAGAACCTGCTATGTACAAGGCACTTTTCCAGTTGATTGAGATATATAAGCAAATATAAAAGACAAAATTCCTGCCCTCCTTGAGCTCACAATCTAGTGGGGTGGGGGGTATTAAGTAAGTTCTAGTGAGGGTGGATAATAAGTAAGTTTTTTTTTTTTTATTTAGAAGGTGATAAGTCTTTTGGACAACAGCAAAAAGTGAATGAGGATCAGGAGATTAGAAGGAGTGGATAGGTTGCAATTTTAAATTGGGTGGTGAGAGAAGACTTCATTGAGAAGCTGACATTTTAGCAAAGGTTTCATTGGGCAAGGAAATTTTCAGTACACATATACAGAAAAGAAATTCAAGACAGAGAAGAGAATGAGAAGAGAGAGAAGAGAACAAATATGGCTGATATTTTCGAGCAATAGGCAAGAAGACAGCATGGATGCTGTCTAAGTGAGGAAAAATAAAGATAAATTACTAAGTGAGGAAAGATAAAGTCAGAGAAGTAACAAGTTTCTTTTGATTAATTTATTGGTTTGGGGATTCCTAGATCCCATAGGTAATATAAATGCATATGTTAAAATTGGGTAAGAACAGGCCTACAATTTTAATTCTCAAGAGAGGCCTATATATGCTTTTTATGACCAACTGCACTGTTTAAACAGACAGGCTTCTCATACCTCAACTGTTGGTGGTGGATGACTTTTCTTTTCCACCTTTTCATGAAGTTATAACGCTTCAAGGGTTGAGAAACTTTTCAGGCATATCAGTTCCAACTCCCCACATTGCTCAAAACCAAGGCCCATTTTTCTGTCCCTAAGTGGCCATTGAAACCTAAAAATCTTTGGTTTCTGAGGCTGAGAAACTCGATAACCCCAGTGTTATTTCACGCTTCCCACTCTTTCAGTTTCTTCTTTGTTTCCGATCCCTGAGGACTTCCCTTACTTTCTTGACAACTGAAACGTGCATTTAAAATACTGTCTGTAATAGTTTATTTAACATTTTCCTGGTGCCTTTTAGGCAGTTCAGTTTTCACATTTTTGAAAACAGAAGTCCAAAACACTTTCTATATACAAGTGGGGAGACAGAGGTAAAGGATATATCTTTCCTGCCTGAAGGAACTCACATATTAGAAGTAGATATAGAAACACATGATTATGTTTAAGTATAATCACCACTCTGATAAAAGCTAGTAAAAACTGCCATGAAAACAGAATGTAGATAGGTATTCATTTGAGTGGGCTGAAATGGAGAAGGCATCACTAATGATGCAATAGATGATGTGAGCCTAGAAGAATTGATAGTAGGCTGACATGTGGAGGGAGAAAGCTTTTGTGTTCAAAGGCTTAGAGGAGAGTAACGAGGCTTGTGGGGCCAAACGGTGGTGCCTTGGGAAAGATGGAGGTGTGGGAATATTATGTGCTTAAGGATGTAAAAAGATGGTTAAGAGGATGAACTTAAAGGAAATTTTCTTATTTAAAATTTTATCTCAGCTGGGCATGGTGGCTCACACCTGTAATCCCAGCACTTTGGGAGGCCGAGGTGGGCAGATCACCTGAGGTTGGGGGTTCAAGACCAGCCTGACCAACATGGAGAAACCCCATCTCTACTAAAAATACAAAATCAGCCGGGCATGGTGGCACATGCCTGTAATCCCAGCTACTGCAGAGGCTGAGGCAGGAGAATGGCTTGAACCCGAGAGGCGGAGGTTGCTGTGAGCTGAGATCGTGCCATTGCACTCCAGCCTGGGCAACATGAGTGAAACTTCATCTCAAAAAAATAAAAATAAAAATTTTTATCTCAAGCCCTCCGTGAGTGCCAGGTACAAAGTTAGGGTTTAAAGGAAGCCAGTGTTCTTTATAGAGTGAGGTTTGTACACATGGGCCAGTACCTATGAGATTTTCCCACAACAATCAGTTTAAACTATTACTGAAAAAGACTTCCTGAGCTCCCCTACCAGAGTTTTAAGACTTATTTTCTATAAAAGTCCTGTTGATAAACAAATTCTCTCTAGGATGACCATCTTAATTTGCCCAGGACTAAGGGAGGGCCCAGGACACAGAACTTTGAGTTTTAAAACTGGTGGATGTCCTGGACAAACAGGGAAGAGATGGGCACTTTAGATATCCCCCTAGAATTTAAACCTCTACAAGAGCAGAAGAATGTTTAAAATGTTACTTGGCTTGTGGTAGATGATTAGCAAATATTTAATGAAAGAATTATACATGAATGAATATTTTTGCCATACAAGAAGGTATCCAGCTACCTCAACACATCCAGTTGACATTTAATAGGCATATCCAATTTTACATATCCAAAGTTGACTGTGAGAGGCCCCATCAAACCTTCACCAAAGGGAAAAATAGACAAGTTTTCAGCTCTGGTGTCTGGAACAGTACTTAGGCCATTGTTTCTAGTGGAACAGGGTCAATGTAATGGAAAGGAAAGACAAATAGGACCTTCACACTCAGAGAAAGTTATGATGAGCAACACTGGAGCAAAATTCCCCGTAGACTAGGCACATTATTTAGAGAATAGGCTATCCCTCTTAAAGAATTTATGATGAAGGCTCCTGCTAGTTTCCTGGTGACCAAAATGAGGCATACATCCACATCTTCTGGTTTTTCTATTTTTTGGAAAATTTTATGGCTAAGGAAAATAGAAACTATTGCAAAATGTATTGTCTTCCTCTGAAATGTAAAGATTTAAGGATTGTTGTGCATTTTTCTCTTTCCAGACAACTTGCATTTCTACAGCCTTATATTAAGTGCTTTGGGGATATGAGCATATCTGAGTAGAATAGAGTGAAGCAGAGATGGAGGGGATCTTGCCTATGCATAGTGTACATTTCCTGGGCTGTTTAGAAGAGGGGGTGTTATCTGAAGGGAGGTGTTTCAAAACAGGGAGTTGGGCTTTTGAAATAAGGCATGGTAAACATGAGAGACACACATTTGATCCCACAGTGTATTTCAAAGACATTTTATAAAGGTGCAAAAGAGTCAAGAGAAACATGAAAAAGGGAAACAGGATTCATTCTGGCCTCCTGTTATGCTGCCTAATGCTGAAGAGACCTCTTTTCCCAGCTCTGCCATTGTTTTCATTTTGGAAGTATTGATATCCACACTAACAGAATTGCCAACTGGGACATTTTCCTGCCTCTTAAAAGAGGGGCCAATTCATTTGAATGGTATTCTTAAGTTTGATTTCTATAAATAGGATTCTGGAATAGTCAAAACAAATATTTATTTTTTTAATATTAAGTGGGAAATGTAGCATGGTTATTCCAAACTCACCTAACCTGCATTGAGGGATCAATCCGAAAGTTCCTATTTGTGCATCATAATATTGTTTTTCAGATTGATGCTGAACATTAGGAAAGGAAGATTTATTGGCACAATTTTGTTTTAAATTTTTTTTGAGATGGAGTCTCGCTCTGTTGCCAGGCTGGAGTGCAGTGGCACGATCTTGGCTCACTGCAACCTCCGCCTCCTGGGTTCAAGAGATTCTCCTGCCTCAGCCTCCCGAATAGCAGGGACTACAGGCACATGCCCCCACACCCAGCTAATTTTTGTACTTTTAGTAGAGACAGTTTTCACCATGTTGGCCAGGATGGTGTCAATCTCTTGACCTCGTGATCCATCTGCCCCGGCCTCCCAAAGTGCTGGGATTACAAGCATGAGCCACTCCACCTGACCTTTTGGCACAATTTAAAACCTTCTCAAGTCATTTAAAGAGATCAAACAAATCATTTTCTCATTTTTCCCCAAAACTTCTTCTGTTTTTATCATAAAACAAGGGAGATATCCATTTTTTAAAAGATGTTAGAAATATATAACACATAAAAATTATAAGTTCTATAGCATGCTACATTCCAGAAATAACCCTATACTTACCCAACAATAAAAAAGAGTTGTGTTGCAAAATCCCTTGTGAGATAGCAAAGGAAAAAAGATCTAGTCAGAACTAAAATGGAAATAGTGTTTAATCAAATGCAGATAGTGAAGGGATAAATTCAATCTATAAACTATAACAGGGTAGCATGACAGACTAGGTTTTAATCCTATCACACAGGAAAAAGGTACATGCTAAGCTGGAAATTACTGCAGTTACCTACACTGATGATTTACAGGATGGTTGAGAAAAAAGTAATGAAACCAATTTCTCTCTCACTTGCACTGGAGGTTTTTTCGGGTCTTTGAGTGTAGAGAATGGTAGAAGATTACAGCAGAGCAATCGAATACTAAAAAACTCCATATAGATATTTAAACATCTAATAGAAATAATCAGAGCAGGGTAGGGAGAGGAGAAAGAAGCTAAACATTTGGGAAGTCCTGTTCATAAACCTCTTTTCTATAAGAATTTCTTAAAGCCATCTATATGTTCCGTGTAGCAACATCTGCCCCTCCACCCCTTCATTTAACAGAGTGTGCAGCATTCGGTTTGAAAAGATAACATGGTTGATGCTTCCTTGCCCCCAGCATTCATCATTGTTCTCTCTGTAGGTCTGAGCTGGGAGGATCTTCTTTTTCTTATCTGGCCGATCTTATGTTTCCTAAAAAGACTTCATTATATTGGATGAAAATCTCTGTCTTCTCTTTTCTAAGCTTTTTATATTTATCTATGTGTATATGTAATATTTTTGTAATATAATATATATGTATTGTATTTATGTTAGATCTTTTTGAAAATAATTCTCTGCCAGGTAGAAATTAAGGAGTACTGCCTATGTAAAATGAGCCTGGGTTGGAAAGAAAACAGGTGGCTGCAGTCAGATAATCATCCTACTGTTTCTGTCTTTATCAACCCCACCCTCAGGTACCTATCTCTGGCTCCTAATTCTTTCATTGGTCCTCCTTCTGTTGCAGAACACTGAAACCTTACCTGCAACTTCCTAGTGGTCTCTCTGGTCTGTTCCCCCTGTATATGACTGCTTTTCCTAGCATTGATTCCCCTTCTCATTTCTGATACCTATTCCTCTAAAGACCTTGGCTCTGTGCATCTGCCTTGTTACTGCTTTATCTCTCCTTTCCTGTCCTCCTCCTCCTCACCTTCACTCAATCACGGGGAAACCCCTTCCAGTCTGGCATTCTCTCTTCAGTTACGGCAATTGTCTCCTCCCAGTGAGAGTCTTCTGCAGGCTTTGCCTTTTCTTTGATAAGAGGAGAAGTACAGAATCATAGAGACAACTGTTGTTTGATTGCATCATCCTGTAGATTATTTGTTCAAAGAGGGTCTTGCCTGCTGATTTATGTAAATTAATCCATAAAGGGAAAACACTGCTTAAACCAAGAGCCCCTGAGTCAAGGGGTGAAAAATCCATTTCTTTCTACCAATCCTAAATTTACCAACTTTCCCAATTAGTCTCATATCACACATATCACAGTTTGCTTACGAGAAATTGCCACCAAGTTTGAATATGATTGGGTAGTTAGAGGAGGATCGATAACCTGCCTGTAGTTCTTTATGTTATAAATTCCACTAAAGTCTAGTTATGATTGAATGTTGGACTCCAAGTGACTCCTGGCTTGCTTAAGTAACCAAAACCATAATTTACCAGCGCCCCATCCTGTCAGTTAAAGAAGGAAGGCTCTCTTTCAAGATGGTTGTCCCTGGGAAATTGGTAGCTCCTCTGCTCACCTCACTGGGGACTTTATGTCACCATTTGCTTAGGAAGCTGTTCAAGATCTCTCTAAGTGTTACACAGAGACCCCCCCTTCCCCCCACTCCCACTTTCTGCCTCACAGGTTTCTAACGTACAGTGGCCAAGTGAGATCAAAAGAGCAGATGAGGTGTGGTTATATTGTGGCTTTTTTTTTATTGTTTTGCTATTTTCTATGTAGAGGAAAAGACTAAAGAATTTTTACCTCTTACATTTTGATGGTGTATTTCTTTGGATCACACCTGTCTAACCCATCTTGAGAGACTTTATTAAGGTGTGATTTAGCAATAATAGGAATTGAGGAAATTTGAAACTTAAAATATAATAACTACCTGTCATGACTGGTTAAAAATATGACAGTGATGCCACAGTGCAGATACTTCCCAGTAATCAGAACATTTCTTTCTTAACTTCTGCAGTCTAATTTAAGTCAGCCTCCACAGCAGTTGCTTCACCCTATCTTCCTCATATCAGATCATTCCATCTGAAACTCTGAGACTCTAAAGCAGCCTTAGGCCTCCCAGGTCAAGGCGTGTTGCCATTATAAGATCACTCAAGCACCATCCATTACCATTCACTTGCTCACATGCAATTTTAAGGAAGCAGACTTGTAGCTAATTAGAAAAAATAGCTGTTCAATTCATTACAAACTATCTTATGCTTAGAGAGAGGAAAATACACTTTAAAAATATGACATGTGAAAATCTATTTTTCAAACAGAGAAACACTTTGTGAAAGTTGTTATGAATGTTTAAATACAAGACTAAATCACCTTTTTTTTCAGAGTAAAATTTTTTTTTTGACAGTTTCTGGTGGTCGGAATCCCCCGTTATGCTAATTTTATTTCAATTGCCCAGTCAAGGATGAGGAGGGAAAGAGCAGTGCTCTGACTCCAGCCAGGCTTCGGAACTCTGGGCTTGGAATTGAATTGGGTCAGAAATGGCAGCTCACTCTAGGGAGTGGTACTAAGGGAAGGACTAAATGGGGTATCCAGAGTAGAAGTGAGTAAAATCGAGAGCAAAATAGTTAAGTCAAACAAACAATCAGTCTAAAGGTTGATGGAGAAAGGCAAACCCTGGTCAAAAATGTGGTTGAAGACAGTGGGATAGAACAAGTGGGTTTTGGTGAGTAGATGTTGGGCAGAGAGGGGCTGGCTCCACTTTTAAGGGTATCTGTGGCCACTTGGGAGATGAGGGAGCTCTAAGTGTCTTGGGAGGATTAACCTCTCTTTTATTTTGACTGAAAGCTTGAGATATGTGTAAGAGTAGAGTATACAACAGAAGGTGAATTCCAGCTTCCAGTCACACCTGGAATGCTCAGTACCATCCCATAACTGCCCTTAACATGGAGAGTCACCGAAAGCTGGCCAAGAGGCTCATAGCCAAGATCAGCCTTGGGAAAAATGTACAGTGATGGAAGTTTTCTTAGAGTTATTCTTCCAATCTCCTCTTTATTCCCAGACAGTGTGTCACTTGGTGGGGAGGAGGCATCCATAGGCAACTTCTCATCTTTTAAGCTAGTGGGTCTCAAAATATGGTCCCAGGAACTCTGGGGGATTCCTTAACCCTTTTCAGGTAGTTCACAAGGTGAAAACTACTTCCTAGTAATACTAAGATGCTTTTTGCCTTTTTTTCTTTTCATTTTCTCATGAGTGTACAGTGGAGTTTTCCAGTATTAGATGGTAACAGACTGAATGCAGAAACAGACTTGAGAGCCTAGCTGTTTTCTATTAAGCCATTTTTATTTGAAAATATGTAAATCAATGTCTCTCTTGTCATTATTGTGTCGGTCTTGTACAATTAGTTATTTATAAAGATACATTATTTTTGTGAACATGTATTTATTCTTAGTTTTAAATAAATTTTTAAAAATTCAGTTTTAATTTCTGATGTAGTTTACCATGTAAGCAAAAGCTTTGGAGGTCGTCAATAATTTCTATGAGTATAAAGTGGTCCTGAGTCCAAAAAGCTCGGGAACATTGTTTTAGGTCTATCCCTTTCCACTGTCCCTGTTCTTGAAGCAGGCGAAGCTGGCATCTGATTCTGAGATATGATGCTGAGAGCTCCATGCAGGCTCCTCTTATAACCTCTCCCCATTAGTCTATCACTGGTGCCTGACTTATCACTACTTGCAATTTCTTTATTTGGATTAAGTGATAGACAATGCAGAACACTCTAAAAGATAAGCTTATTAAACCTTATCAGCAGTTAGCATCCTTTCAATATTGAACACCCATATAATAACACATTATTTAGTAGTTCCCAAACTTTAGAGCACATGAGAATAGATAAGTTGTTTATTGGAGATTACTCAGGCATTACTTGTTTTCTGGAATCAATTTTTGGAGAGTTTGGCTCAGGAATCTGCCTTTTCACAGAGTCTTCAGGTTATTTCTAAGTAGGCAGTTGGAGGGCCATAGTTTTTAATATAGTGTTGTGTTTATCTTGCTCACTGCATCTACAGCACTCCATCTACAGCAAAGTATATGACATATAATAATGAGATTTAAATAAATATCTGCTGAATGAAGGAATTAGGTAGTACCACTTCAGGTGCCCAGATTGAAGAATCTTGACAACTGTCTGGTGAGTCAGACTTCAGGAGGAATGTGAGGATATGGAAATGCAGAATCCACGACAGCCTGAGGGCATTGTGAGCCTCAGGAAAGAAAGAGAAGGAGGATAGGGAACAGAGAAAGAAGAAATAGAACCAACATTAGTGGCTGTGCCCTAGTATAGCTCTGGCATTATGCTAATAGTTTACATATGTCACCTAATCTTAATTCTCATGACAACCTTGAAAGGGGAGTATTGTTACGTCCACTTGGCTGTCACAGATATTCTCTACCCACCCCACCTCACCCCATGTTTCTGGGCTATACCTGAAATACATAGAATGGATATTTGACTATAGCAAATAAAATTTTTTACTAATTCTTCTTCACCCATTCTCTTCATCTGTAAAACAAGGTGGAAGTTGAGAACCAAGTGGATAAATCTTGAAATGTCTCCCAAACATCCAATCTTCCATTTTCCCTGAACTTACGTGCTGGCTTTCTGATTGCTTTGCCTTTCTCTGGATTACCACCATGTCCACATTCTGGACCAGGGAAGGGCAAAAGAGTGAGGAAGTCCAAGGCAAGCAACTTTATTTTAAAAAGCGGTGCAGAAATTGCACTATTCACTTAGGAGATGTGCCATCTAGGTACATAGGATTGTCCTCTTTAATCTGTCAATGTAGTTAAATTAATTAATATACTTTCTAGTGTAGAATCAATCTTGCATTCCTATGATGAGCTCAAATTAATCATGACGCATCATTTTTTATATAGTTCTAAATTTAGCTTGCTAATATTTTGTTAGAACTCTTGCATTTATGTACATGAGTGAGTGGTCTATACTTTTCTGTTTCCATTTTGCCTGTAGCTAATTTTGGTATTAAGTTACACCTGTATCATAAAATGTGCAGTAGAATATTTCCCTTTTCTTATCTCAGAAAAGATTTGTGTAAGTGGGATTTTTTTTTCTTTAAAATTTGGTACAACTCAGTGGTAAATCCTTTTGGGTAGTTTTTAAATGACTTATTTTCTTTAATGTTATAACAATTTGTGTTTTTCTATTTAATATTGAGTCAGTTTTGGAAATTTGTATTTTTCTAAGAATATGTCCATTTTACGTGTTCTCAAATTAATGGCATAGAGACATAGTATTAACTTATTTTTTAAAATCTCTATTAAACTCTTAAAATTTTTAGTATTGTTTATATATGCCATTTCTGTCTCTTTTCCCCTTTCTCTTTCATAATCTGTTTTGCCTAAGGTTTGTCAGTTTTATTAATGTTTTCAACACATAAGCTTTGCTTTTCTTGATCCTCTTTATTTTGCCATAGTTCCTCTTTTCTCATTAATTATTGCCCTTCTCATCTTTATTTTATTTTTTTCTATTTTTTGGTTGACATTTTTCTAACTTCTCAAGTTGTATGCTTATTTACTGACATTCACGTTTCCTCCTATTCTAATAAAAACATATAAAGGTTACAGATTTCCTTTAATGTTGATTTAGCTACAGTTCAAAAGTTTTGATATAAAGCTTTTTATTATCTTTCAGTTCTAAGTATTTTATAATTTCTTTCGTGATTTTTCTCTTGGCCTTTGAGTCATTCGGTTGTGTTTGGAATTTCCAAATTATGAAGTTTGAAAATATTTTTTCTTGTTATTAATGTATACCTCAGTTAGACTAAAAGTAGATTTTGGGGTGCATGACACTAGATTTTTGAAATCTTTGCAGATTGGTTTTGGCCCAAAGTTACACTTTCTCATTTCTTGATTTTTTTTTAATGTTTCTGTTTCTTTTGGAAATGTTTATCTTGAGAAATAAGAGCATCACTTAAAACTCCTGAGAAACATTTAAGTGCCTGAGCTGTGCAAATAATCTCCCCCAGTATTAAATATTGTGTCTTCCTTCTTTCTTCTTCATGACTCCACAGTAGCTAGCTAGCTGTGACACACTGAGATTTAAGCAATGCTCTTTTATCATCTTGTCATGACAATATGCTGAAGCACAGCCCCTCTAATACATCGTATCACCTGATTGATTTCCACTCACGTACTTTAGGGCAGCTATTCCTGTCTATGCTGCTCAATCTTTGGTCACCCCTATAAAATTTAAATCCTTCTGATATTGTTTCTTTCTCTCCCATCCTAATCTGATTCCCCTACCAATTCTTACCACAATGCCCTTTTGAATCTCAGGATTCTCTTTAAACCTAAATGGTAAACGTTTTCAGGATCCTCTTGCTAATCTCATTCATTTGAAACTGAAAAAAGAGAAGCTGGGGTCTGGCAACTAGAAGACTACTGCTTTTCTCTTTATAGTCTTCTGCCTCTCAACTCATTCTGTTGAATGCTCCCTTCTTCTTGAAAGAGCTGTTTAAATTAACAGTCTTCACTTCTTTACCTCCCATTCCCTTTTTAACCCATTGTAGCAGAGCTTCACTTCTTATTGTTTCTGCAGAGACACAGGGAGTATTCCTGCCTGTGACCCAAAAAACACCATCCATCCACAAATGACCAAATTGTGCAACACAGAAATGTGGTCCTCTTGTATTTGTGCCCAGTTCCTGGTTTAGTCTTCAATCTTCGGCTCCATCTCTGAAGACTGAGATAAAATCTGTCTTTTGCCAACTCACGTAGGATTTATGTGCAGTTTATTCAAACATGCTTGGTTTCCAGAGATTTCTGTGAATCAAATCTATTCTCCACAAGGCATACTGCATAATCTTTCTTAAATGCAAATCTAATTATGTCTTCCCATTACTTAAAACTTTGCAAAGGCTCCCTAAGGCTCCTAGAGTAAATTTAAAAATTCGTTAAGAATGGTTTACAAGCCCCTGAACCATCTAGTCAAGGCTTTTGTACTTAGATTCATGCTGTTTCTCCATTTCTGCTATACTACCTACAGTTCAGTTCAGGGCTTTTCTTATTATTATTTGTGCTTCTCAAAAATAACTATAGAATACATTGGGAATGTAACCTCCTGAGACAGGGAGGGCTGGCTAGAACTGTTCAGTCCAACCTTAGAAAGAAGATATCTCTCAATGCACTATCCCAGCTATTCACATGATCAGAGGCTATTAAACCCAAAGCAGACCCCTTTCTGGTGTGATACAAGTGATATCAGCTGTGATAC
Source organism: Pan paniscus (assembly GCF_029289425.2). Taxonomy (NCBI): domain Eukaryota; kingdom Metazoa; phylum Chordata; class Mammalia; order Primates; family Hominidae; genus Pan; species Pan paniscus. The sequence continues at coordinate 107,135,246 of NC_073258.2, forward strand.
AAGTGGGGCATATGTCATCAATACTTCATTTGCTCTGGGCAGCTTTTCTGAGCCTTGGGGGTCTAGCATGCAATGGATTCTAGGCTTCTATTTTCCCTTGTCTATCTGTAAGTAATAAATTTGCTTTATGTAATTTGTGTTAGGTGTTCTATCTCATCAGAATCAGACAAGTTGGTAACCAGTGACCCTGCTTTGCAATATCTATATCCATTTTAGATTATTTGAGATAGAATTTCCGGGCTTTTACATCATTGGTTTCCATATTTGATATTCTAGAATATATCCTTGTGCTTCTTTATTTTATTTATTTATTTATTTTTTGAGACGGAGTCTTGCTCTGTTGCCCAGGCTGGAATGCAGTGGCGCGATCTCGGCTCACTGCAAGCTCCGCCTCCCGGGTTCACGCCATTCTCCTGCCTCAGCCTCCTGAGTAGATGGGACTACAGGTGCCCGCCACCACGCCTGGCTAATTTTTTTTTTGTATTTTTAGTGGAGACGGGGTTTCACCATGTTAGCCAGGATGGTCTCAATCTCCTGACCTCGTGATCTGCCCGCCTCGGCCTCCCAAAGTTCTGGGATTACAGGCGTGAGCCACCACACCATGAGTTCTTTAAATGACTGTCTGAAGATTATTTCCTTTCATATTGGAATTGGAGTGTTTTAAACCTTTATTGCTTGGAGCCACGTGGAACTTCTTGTGTCACGGTAAGAGAAAAGCCCACATTTGGCCTTTCATTTTATCACAAAAAATCCAAAGAGAAGAGCATAAAAACTGGCTTACCCCATTGTTAGCTCCCCTCCTTTCCTTGTCATTCAAATAAGGGGGCCTGGGCCTTCCTCCCTCTGTCCATGCCTGTCACTTTGGTTCCTGTGAGACAAGTTCTTGTGAGACAATCCTGTTAAATTGTGTTTAGTCTAAAGCTGTCTCCATACATATTTTTAGTCTGATCTGAAGATTTCTGCTTACATAGTGAATTGTAACCTAACTGGATGTGTAAACAGACAACAACCTACTCTTGTACCAATCACTGAGTTTCAGCCAATCAAAGGTGGCAAACTGTTCAAACTGTGTTCAAACAAGGCAAACATTGAGCTATAACTAATCCGGTTGTTGCTGTATTTCACTTCTACTTTCTATACGTTACCTTCCTTTTTCTGTTTGTAAATCCTTTCTGATCATGCTGACCAGCTCCAGGGTCGCCCTGAACCAATTTTTGTTTGGGAGTAGGGGAGGCTGCCTGATTCATGATTCATTCTTTGCTCAATTAAATTCTGTTAAATTTAATTTGTCTGAATTTTAAACAGAAAGAAATCCTCTTATTCCTCTACCCTTTGATTCTATGTCCTTTCTTTGTACGAAAGAGTTTAACAATCAATGGTCCATGGAACAGTTGTTGACCGGAAAAGAATGGCTTATGGGTATGCAGAGACGTGATTTGTCTTCATTCCCCATGGTGGGTAGGCATGGCCTGGGGTTTTCAGTCTGTTTACTCTGCTGCTTCCTACAGAAAGTATTACTTTGTATATGTTTTCTGAGAAACATTGTGGAGCAATGCTTAGTGGACAGTACTTATATGGCAAGAGATTTAGGAGATCCTGATTGGTATTTCCACTTTAGCAACTCTGCAACATTACAATAGGACACCAGATGTTCTATTTTTATGAAAATCCTAAATATCAGCAGGAAGAAATGCTAAAGGTGTCTTTAAGACTAAAGGCTAAGCCCTAGTACACTGGGTTTAGAATCACACATAAGGATCAAGAATGAGCAAGTGGTAAAATACACACTGTCTTTAATTTACTGAGTAGACAGGGAACTTAACCCAAGTTTAATTAAGTAAAGGTATTTGGGCTCTGTTTCAGGGCAATAGTTTAGACCACTAGAAGGGGTCTTATTTAGTCAGATACTTGGTGATAATGTTATAGCTTAATGGGTTCCTCTTGTCTGCTGCATAGAAAAGCCAATACGCTGAGGCAGCAGTGTTTCAGTAGAGAGTTTAATTACTGCAAGACAGCAAGTGAAAGGACAGGAGATATTTCACAGATCCACCTCCCTGAGAACTTAGAGGCTAGGGTTTTTAAGGCTAATTTGTCAGACAGGCAACTAGGGAATGGGTGCTGCTGAATGGTTGGGATTGAAATCTTAGGGGTGTTGAAAGACCACTTTTCTTTTTTTTCTTTTTTATTTTTTTTATTATTATACTTTAAGTTCTAGGGTACATGTGCACAATGTGCAGGTTTGTTACATGTATATACATGTGCCATGTTGGTGTGCTGCACCCATTAACTCGTCATTTGCATTAGGTATATCTCCTAATGCTATCCCTCTCCCCTCCCCTCACCCCATGACAGGCCCTGGTGTGTGATGTTCCCCTTCCTGTGTCCATGTGTTCTTATTGTTCAATTCCCACCTATGAGTGAGAACATGTGGTGTTTTGTTTTCTGTCCTTGCGATAGTTTGCTCAGAATGATGGTTTCCAGCTTCATCTGTGTCCCTACAAAGGACATGAACTCATCCTTTTTTATGGCTGCGTACCATTCAATGGTGTATATGTGCCACATTTTCTTGATCCAGTCTATCATTGATGGGCATTTGGGTTGGTTCCAAGTCTTTGACATTGTGAATAGTGCCACAATGAACATACGTGTGCATGTGTCTTTATAGCAGCATGATTTATAATCCTTTGGGTATATACCCAGTAATGGGATAGCTGGGTCAAATGTTATTTCTAGTTCTAGATCTTTGAGGAATCACCACACTGTCTTCCACAATGGTTGAAATAGTTTACAGTCCCACCAACAGTGTAAAAGTGTTCCTATTTCTCCACATCCTCTCCAGCACCTGTTGTTTCCTGACCTTTTTAATGATCGCCATTCTAACTGGTGTGAGATGGTATCTCATTGTGGTTTTGATTTGCATTTCTCTGATGGCCAGTGATGATGAGCATTTTTTCATGTGTCTGTTGGCTGCATAAATGTCTTCTTTTGCAAAGTGTCTGTTCATATCCTTTGCCCACTTTTTGATGGGGTTGTTTTATTTTTTCTTGTAAATTTAAGTTCTTTGTAGATTCTGGATATTAGCCCTTTGTCAGATGGGTAGATTGCAAAATTTTTCTCCCATTCCATAGGATGCCTGTTCACTCTGATGGTAGTTTCTTTTGCTGTGCAGAAGCTCTTTAGTTTAATTAGATCCCATTTGTCAATTTTGGCTTTTGTTGCCATAGCTTTTGGTGTTTCAGACATGAAGTCCTTGCCCATACCTATGTCCTGAATGGTATTGCTTAGTTTTCTTCTAGGGTTTTTATGGTTTTAGGTCTAACATTTAAGTCTTTAATCCATCCCGAATTAATTTTTGTATAAGGTGTAAGGAAGGGATCCAGTTTCAGCTTTCTACATATGGCTAGCCAGTTTTCCCAGCACCATTTATTAAATAGGGAATCCTTTCCCCATTTCTTGTTTTTGTCAAGTTTGTCAAAGATCAGATAGTTGTAGATGTGGTGGTATTATTTCTGAGGACTCTGTTGTGTTCCATTGGTCTATATCTCTGTTTTGGTACCAGTACCATGCTGTTTTGGTTATTGTAGCCTTGTAGTATAGTTTGAAGTCAGGTAGCGTGATGCCTCCAGCTTTGTTCTTTTGGCTTAGGATTATCTTGGCAATGTGGGCTCTTTTTTGGTTCCATATGAACTTTCAAGTAGTTTTTTCCAATTCTGTGAAGAAAGTCACTGGTAGCTTGATGGGGATTGCACTGAATCTATAAATTACCTTGGGCAGTATGGCCATTTTCACAATATTGATTCTTCCTATCCATGAGCATGGAATGTTCTTCCATTTGTTTGTGTCCTCTTTTATTTCGCTGAGCAGTGGTTTGTAGTTCTCCTTGAAGAGGTCCTTCACATCTCTTGTAAGTTGGATTCCTAGGTATTTTAGTCTCTTTGAAGCAATTGTGAATGGGTGTTCACTCATGATTTGGCTCTCTGTTTGGAAAGACCACTTGTCAAAGTGGTCTGCTGAATCTGTTTCTGGGTGAGGGGCCACAGGACTGGTTAAGTCAGTTCCCTCATATGAGTCATGGGTGTGGGTTGAGTCAGTCAGTCAATGGAATGCAAAAGTCTGAAAAATATCTCAAAGAAAAATCTTAGGTTTTACAATAGTGATGTTATTTACAGGAGCAATCTGGGACATTACCAATCTTGTGACCTCTGGCTATGTGACACTTGAGCAGTAACAGATTATGAAAAACCAAGATACCAAGATAGGGAACAATGCCTGTTTATTATTTAACTATGTCTACATCTTAGCAGAATTAAGGTCCCTCCCATAATCCTCAAGTTCTGGCCTTTCATTAGTCTTGCAAAGGCAGTTTCTGTCCCCAGAGGGGCATCAGTTTTGGCTAGGAACTATTATCATCCTTACTTCAAAAAAAAACTATAAATTAAATTCTTCCCACAGTTAGCTTGGCCTACACCCAGAAATAAGGGCAGGTTGCTTGTGATGGAGTCAGTTTATTTTAGATTTCTCACACTATAATAATTTTTGCAAAGGTGGTCTCAATAATAACATAAATATTCTGTACCTCAGTTCTGGGGAATTTTATCTTAAACCATGTGAAAAAATGCTGCGAGGAAACTTATAGAATCAGGAGAGTCCGATCGTCTTTGGGAAATCACATTAAAGTCCTACAATGCTTGTGGGGAAGATATGCTCTTTCACTTTGGTGCAGGGTTTCTCAGCCTCAACACTTCTGACATTTTTGGTCAGATTATTGTTGACCTGTGCAGTGTAAGATGTTTAGCAACATCACTAGCCTGCCCAGTAGATGCCAGTAGCATCCCCTCCTCTATTTGTAACATCCAGAAATGTCTCCTGTGAGGACAAAGTTACCCCCATTGAGAACCAGAGCTTTAGAGCAGTTGGTGGCAACGTTGGCATGCTTGGGGAAGTGCTGTCAGTGGTGGCAGGTGCAGTAGCCAGGGATGATTGAGATGATCATGTAGCTGAAGTGATACTGGCAATATCTACAGCATCAGGAGCAACTTACATGGCACTTAGGGAAATGTGTGACCCAAAAAAACAAAACAAAACAAAAACACTGATGGGGCAAGGAGGGGATACCCAATAACTCTACTAGGTAAGGTTCTGGAATCAAAACCTATTGCCTTGATTGACAGCTCTTGGCCCCTTTCTAGCAGTACAGTTCAGGGGTGTGATGATCATATACTTCTAGCATCACTCATTTATTGACTATTGCATGTGTAGGATACCAAATTATGCCACCCCCAAATATGCCTGTTTGGCATAAGGATTATTTTAAGATATAGCATACCCAGGAGAAGTTCTGAAAACAGAATAGATGTTACCCTTTTGTAAGGGAAATTTACATTTATAAAGGAAATTTCCATTTGTAAGGGTGTTTCCCTTTTTGTACCAAAAAGAGAAAGATGACTAAATCACAAGGAACTCTTATGAAGGAGAAGACTTAAATTTCCATAACAAGCCTTATTCTTGTTTACCCTAGTTTTCCTGGTCACCTTCCCATAACTGGCCCCCCCACCCCTTCTTTCTTTGTTTCAGTGGATGACAGTATTTAGCCAATATTCTAAGACATCTATTTGAAATTGAGTTATTTCTCTAACTGCCATATGTATATATGAAGTACACATGTTAATAAACTTCTGTTGTTTTTCTCTGGATAATCTCTTTTGTTACAAGGATCTGTTCCAGCTAATAACTTAGAGGGGTGGAGAGAAAATTATTTTTCCTCCCTTACAGATACCACTGTAGTACAGTCACTGTGTTAGTGATTGAGGCAGAAATCAACAAATAAGGTCATTGCACCTAATATAGACCTGCAAACAAATAATTATAATAGTACATTAGCAACTGACATCAAGATGACATGTGTAAGTTATGATAATGGAGCAGGTGTCATACCCCAGTGTGCCTGAGGAAATCAGTGAAGGGTTTGCAAAAACATTAATGCTTAACCTGAAACTTGATGGAAAAAATGCCAATAATTTAGCAAGTAGATTTACAAAACATGGAAAGGGCACTCAAAATAGAGGGAAAAATGTATAAATAGCACACAAAAGTGGCAGAACAACCTATCTTCTTAGGTCAAAATATAGTTAATACAGTTATAGTACAAGATGGTCGCTTTTGTGAGAGACATCGAATAAGATACAGGGTTAGATGGGTAAGATGGTTACCTCTCCAACTATTGCTCAAGCTTTTAATGTTTCTGTCTTCATGGAAATCTGTGGTCTGCTGGTAAGAAATGTGCATATAGGCTCAATGCTCCTTGGCTAATAGAATACCAGATACTTGTTTTATGTGGCTGTGAAATGGGTGGGAAACAGAGGGAAAAGGCAGTGAAGCCAAGATTCTGCTGTGACTTTAGTCACTGGGAATGTCATTGTATTCTGAACTTGCCACCTGATTCATATACAATGACAACGGGAGAGTGAAGGGCAAAAGATCAAGACAAACCCATCTTCACAGAGAAAAAGCCACATGAACATACATGCCCTTACCACATGTCAGGGTTCCATTTTTCTCTGTAGTAGTTACTTTCTAACCAGTGCTTTTATTAACATATGATTATTATTAATGATTTTATTACTGTTACTGTTTCTTTAATGAGGAACTGGCACTCCTGTCTTATAAAACTTCAGTGTACTTTGCCAACATTATCTTTTTTCCTAGACAGTCCTTCTCTCTTTTTTTACTCTGCATTGGTATGTTAATTCTTTCCCAATGAGTCAGTAAGGATGGAAATGTTGAATTAGTTGAAAAGACATATTTACATAGCTCTGAAGAAAAGTACCAGTATCCTGGATTAGCACAAAGCTTTAAAAAATTTATAAAGCCACTGCTTTCATCTACCCTGAGAGGAAAATTACAATGGATTTTCTGACAATAGAGTAGGAAAATAGTCTGCATACAATAAAGTCCTACAGCCATCCAAGTCACTGCCATAGCTATTCAACTATCCCATAAGGTCCTCATAACTCCTGTGGAAACAGGAACAGAAAAACAAGAGGAACCAACAAGGCAGGCATTGTTAGTGACCTACTGTGCTGGCTGAGAAGAGATTTGTGCATATTTGGTTCTGACTGTCTTTATCCTGCCGTTCATTATGTTCTCCTGCAACAGTTAGAAAGGAAAGTATTCCAATACTCTGATTCTGATATTGAATATAATTCAGATTGGATTTTTGTCACAAAATTGTACTTTAAATATTTATAAACCTCAGCTTAATTTTCAAATCAGTTTCTCCACAAACTATTTACTTACAAAATGTACAAAGAATGAAGGCTTACATGAATAAAAATTAGAAATGAAGAGAAAAATCCTCATCATGTTAAAAACTAATTAGGTTTACTAATGGTTAGCATGTTTCCATGCTTAGGTACTTTTAGGCAATTTTCACAATGAAATTTTCTATTACAATATCTATCTTAGAAGAATTTTTACAATAGAATTGATTCATTGTAATATTGTGCCTCCAAGTGTATTTCTATATTTGTTCAGAAGAGTTTTGAAGGCTCTGTCACAGGGTTGATTTTTTTTCTTCTTACAGTGTACTTGCTAATATTGAATAAATGAGATTTATTTTATTACCTTCAAATGGTTTTTTTTTTCCTTTTAGAGAGTGTTGAGGGCAATATGTTAAAATATGTTTAAAAAGATTTCAGATTTTGACACAAATTATAAAATGTAAATTCAAAGTGTAGAGGTGAAGGGACAACTTCCCTTCTACCCTCCGAAAATTCACTGAAATGAGCTGACAGTAGACAGGTTAATAGAAGAAAAGGCATACAAGTCTATTAATGTGCATGGGGGAAAAATCACAGGACAGTATTGTCCTCTAACACAATCAGATTCAGGGACTTATATACCCCTCTTCATAGGGAAGAGAGAAATGAAGGTGTAGGCATTTTAGAGGGATAGTAAATGATTTTTAGGGGAAATGCCCAAAAGAGCAGGCAACAGTTTGTAAGTGATTCCCTTTGGAAACTGAATGAGCCCCAAGAACGGACAAAGAACTGAGACAAAGTTCCTCTAAGCTCTGGGGAGGTAGTGACAAATTTTGGGAAGGTAAGGGGTGGAACTTCACTGTGAACAGACGTTGTCTTATTATGTAGATAATATCTCCCAGATAATTCCTTGGAGATGCTCCTAGAAGTATAGATGAAGTCTGTCTGTGCATTGTGACAAGTTTTGATCTTTTCTTCAAAAGTAAGCCTTTCCTGGTTATTTGATGTGATTCCTAGGAATGAGGTTGTATTAATTTGTTCTTGCACTGTTGTAAAGAAATACCCGAGACTGGGTAATTTAAAAAGAAAAGAAGTTTAATTGCCTCACAGTTCTGTAGGCTGAATAGGAAGCATAGTGGCTCCTGCTCAACTTCTGGGGAGGCCTCAGGAAACTTACAACTGTGGTGGAAGGCAAAGGGGAAGCCAGCATTTCACATGGCTGGAGCAGACAGAACAGAGAGATTGGGTAGGTGCCACACACTTATAAACAAGGTCTCATAAGAACTCACTATCGCTTTGTCAGCACCAAAGGGGATGGTGTTAAACTATGAGAAACCGCCCCCATGCTCCAGTCACCTCCCACCAGGCTCCCCTTTCAACACTGGAGATTATAATTCAACATGAGATCTGGGTGAGGACACAAATCCAAACCATATCAGAGGTTTCAAGACAGTTTCATTTCTTTTGGAAGAAGTTTCCTTCCTCAGTCAGATAAGAGAACTTCCAGAGAGAGCCCTTCCCTGTGCATGGTTGGGGGTGAAAGGAAAGGTTAGAAAGCCCTTGGTTTTGAGGTCGCTTCTGCCTTGCAATTTTCTTTAACTTAAAAGTGTTCAGAGTTCCAAAGCACTGTACTTTGGGGTATTGTTCTTTGAGCCCCAACAAAAGTTTTTGTTGTCCCCTTCTTGCACTCCCTGAGATGTTCTTATTACATGTGGGTACTAGGTTTCTGGGATTTTCTTGCAGTTATAATTCTTTTAAATTAGCCTTTCCCCTAGGAAATGGACACATTCTCCTTGTCTATGAGAAGCCAGAGGCGTGTGCGCTGCTTTAAATTCCCTCCCGAGGGCTCCACAGTGAAGCAGTTGCATAGGTTGCTATACTTATTGTAAATACTGCAGGCTGTGTCTGAAGCAGAATGGACATGATGGCACCACTGTGTTTTAAAGAGGGACATATTCACATTGGCCACCCACATCCCGCAACACCCTGCCCTGCTAGTGGCACTGACCCCCTTTCCCTACCTGGGCAGGCACTGACAAGGAGATGGTTCAGAATTCCTGTTGATGAATCCCCAGCACCTGGTGTAGAATTTAAAAAAACACTTTTCATATGTGTGGCTATTTACTCCATTTGAGAGCAGAAACGTAACAAGATAGTAAATAGAAAGTTTCAACTGGATCATCCTCATACAATAGCTATGGAGTTTCAAAATGAGGTGCCAGGCCATGATGTAGATTTTCAAACAATTGTTTGAGAATTGGTTTACAACTCTAGGAACTTTCATCTTGAAGAGGGAGATTAAAAGGTTGAGAGAACAGAGATTAAAAGAATACCTTGGAAGGTGATTTATCAGGTCAAAGAACTAAGGGGAGTAGAGGGAGCACTGCCACTTAGTTCATTCTTGATGATGTGACAGGCATGCATCAGGGCCATTGGAAAAGCTTGATGAATGTTTCCTGCAGTTGGCAATACAGAGGGTTGATGTCAGTTTCCTGCTTGTCCACAGCAGCTGAGTAAAGGTGCTGCACCTGCAAAGTAACTGAATTTTCCTGAGATTGTGGGTCAAAGTCACGTATATCCCAGAGAGCAGAGTTGGGAGCAGCAACAGAAAGTTTAGTCCAGGGTCTGTTTAAAAGGCATTTTTTGCACTTTGGGAGGCCAAGGCAGGTGGATCACCTAAGGTCGGGAGTTCGAGACCAGCCTGACCAACATGGAGAGAAACCCTGTCTCTACTAAAAATACAAAAATTAGCCAGGTGTGGTGGCGGGTGCCTGTAATCCCAGCTACTCAGGAGGCTGAGGCAGGAGAATAGTTTGAACCCAAGAGGCGGAGGTTGCAGTGAGCTGAAATCGTGCCATTGCACTCCAGCCTGGGCAACAAGAGTGAAACTCCATCTCAAAAGGGCATTTCTTATGCAGTGTGGCTGCCAAGGCAAGGGGGTCTCAGAAGTAAAAGGAATGGATTTTCTTCCAAAGGTGTTGCTGAGTGGATAGAAGAGCAGCCAGCTGAAGGAGAGACCCTGGCCAGATCAAAGGAATCAGAAAGCCCCAGCAGCTAAGACTCTTGGAATGTACTGTTGGACAGTCATGGCTAGAAATGAGAAAGAGAGAAGGAGTCCACCTTGCATTTGAAGGCAGACGTTTGTCTGTGGCTGGTGTGGGCTGAAGCGGCTTCCTTTTGAAAGAAGGTTGAAGTATTGCTTGTCTTGTATAGGATATAATAAATTCCTCTTCAAAGGTTTTAGCCTGTAAATTGTTAAGTACAATGAGTTCTGAGATCCTCTCCAAAGAACCAATGCATCAGTATGTTCAGATTCTCTGTTTTTTGTCCTTCATTTTAAAGTTTAACTTCCTCTGTTCTCTTTGTTTCTTTGCCCCTAGTTTCAGTAAACACCCCCCTCCTAGCCTCTATCACCTGATCTGTCCTGAGTCACCCCTGGTCACCTGCTGTGACGTGAGTCATCCTGAGTCACCTGTTCTGTAACCATCCTTCCCGCCAAACTATTCACACCACCACTCCGGCTCGTACCCCTGCTCTCTTTAAAATAGCCAATTTGAATTAGCTTAGACTGTGTGGTCCAACCCTAGCCAATAGGCAAACGACAAAGCAGTAGGAGCTACCCACATCCGGGATAAAAACCCCTTACCCTCCCTTGTTCAGGTGTGCTCTCGCCATTGCTCCATCCATGAAATGCACTCTTCTATACAAGTAGATTGCCTTGCTGAGAAAATTTTTGCTGAAGTGCTATTTCTTTTGCGGCACTGAAAGTTTATTCCTAACACTTGGAATGAAGACTTAATTTCTGAATTAAAGGTATGTTCTGTGATTAAAGTGTGATAATGACTTTACTTACATAAGTGACATCATCATTGGATGGCACGGGTTTCCATCTGAAGTACAGGGGAAAGAACTACTACTCAGCAGGCTTAAAAGAAGAATGGAGGCAAAATAAATGTACTTGGGCAGTTTTACCCCAGCAATCCACTAGAATTTTTTATATTTTTCTAAAACATCTAGGATTCTCTTCCTTGTGTTTAATGTCTCAAGGAGGCGGGGACATGGCTTTCTAGGCTTTTTGAGACCCAGCACTAAGCAAAACAGAATCATAAGTATATAAAGCAAAGCCCATAAACCATCCTCAATAAGCAGTGCCTGCTTTCAAGTGCAGAAGGCCCAGGAAGGTCGTAAGGTAGATCCAGAATCAGTCGTTATTGGTCAGCAGGCCTTTGAGGAAGAACAATAGGGACTGTGAATCTCTGAAAAATGCTTTCCCCTGCAAGATGGCATTGCACTCAGACAAGTTGTTGGTCCCTTTCCTTCCCCTCCCCTCCTCTTCTCTTACATTACCTTCCTTTCCTCCTTTTTCTTTTTTCTTCCCCATTTATTGTCCAAATGGGCATAGCCATGGCTAGAAGTTGAAGGTAAGGTACAAAATGATGGTGAACTAATCACTTTAAAATTCACAGGGTGACTATAGTCAATAATAACTGTACATTTAAAAATAAATAGTGTCATTGGATTTAAAAATAACTTAAAGAGTGTCATTTAAAATAACTTAAAGAGTGCGTGCAATTCAGTGGATAAATTCTTGATGAGATGGATAACCCATTCTTCATGATGAATTTTTTTCACATTGCATGCCTGTATTGAAACATCTTATGTACCTCATAAATGTATACACCCACTGTGTACTCACGGAAATTAAAGAAAACAACAAAACTTCTTTTCAAGAAGCTTGAAAACTTGTGCATTTTTTTGCCATGCATATGACAGAAGCTTCATTTTCAATTTTAATTATTAAAAATTCTTATATTTTGTGGCAGAAGATTCGTGGACCTTGTCTCCAACTAGAGGAGCTCTAGCATACTGAAGGACACTGAGAGGTAATTTCTCCTAAAGGTGCAGCCACCCTGAGTTTGCATGGCAAAAGCTTCAGGTGCCCACCACCCCAGATCAGGATAGTGGATGGAGCTGCTGTCATTGTGGGAGGCTGTATAAAGGGTGGTTAAAGTTTTAGGTATCAAGAGTTTTATTACATGTGTCAAATCCTGGCTCCACAGCATGCTTCTATAATTTATATAAACACTTTGTGCCTCAGTTTCCTAATCTGCCAAATGGACATGATCATAGAACCTCTAAATGATTGTTAAGAGGTTTAAATGAAAAATGTACTTAGAATACTCTGACATATGGCACCCCAAAAATATTCTTTTATTAATTTGTGACATGTTCTCTTTCAACCAGGAGAGGTAAAAAGGAGGAACTGCCTGCTGGATTTTGACAACGTTTAACCCTTAGGTTAAATGGGGATTTATAAACTTGCCTGGGGGTCTTCCAAGGCACTGACACAAGGGGAATTCTAGGGCCAGTCTAAAGTGTGGTCTTCTTAAACTCAGCTTAGAAATAATTTGTTGCATTTTTCTTTTGCAAGAAGGCTAATCTGCTACTCCGGATATTACTTCCACGGGATGGTAATGAGGCTTTCTGGGAAGTAGTAGTTAATAGCTTTAGGTGTCTTTTGTTTCCTTTGTAACTGTTATGGTGCAGACGCTGATTGATGGATGTCAGCAAGAGAGACTGCAGGTAAGAAGAATTGGGGCCGCTGTAAGGTTTCAGAGTAAAAGAGAGATGAAGGTTTAGATCTAGCCACATCTGTTTGAATTCACTCAGAGAAGCCAGACTGGAGCTGCTCCAGGGCAGAGATTTACAACTCTGCCATCTCCTTGCAGTGCCCAGCAGGCTGGCCGCTCAATAAATATTTGCAATATAACATAAATGGTAAATTTGGAAAAGAAGACAAAATGAGGTGGAGGCGGGAGACAGAGTAGGAAGATTTCAGGTCGTCGGGAGAGAAAAAAGTAAAGGGAAGCCACATACGATGGGAAGGATATTCATGTGGAAGATAGTGGGATGCTGACTACTACTGCTGAGGTCAGTAGGCAGGGTAGAACAACTCAGGGCTCTATGGAGGAAGAATGGGATGGGAAGTGATGGGAAGGAGAAGACAAAGAGCAGAAGGAAAACATTCCATTTGAGGGTAAGAGCATTTCTCTGGAGCAGGAAAGAGCAATAAAGTCCACGCAAAATCAGTGGAGCTGCCCTGAAAGTGGCAGCATGTGACAGGCACAGTGCTCACCCTGGACGGCTGTAGTGGAGCATGCAAAGGGAACCACGAGAGGAGGAGAGTCAGAGAAACAAGAATGGGGAGAATGTTCATCGTCAGTCTTTATGTTTATTTTGTAATATCAATGAGAGTTAGTAGATTATTTTCCTTCTTTCTTCTTTTTCTTCCCCCTTTCCTTCCTTTCTTTCTCTCTCTCTCTTCTCCTTCCTTCCTTTCTTTTAGAAGGTTTGTAAGATTCATTTTAAATATATGACATAGAAATGTCACCTTGTCTAGTAACCTATAAGCTCATGAGGCCATGTGTGTGGAATGACTTTAATGAGGATACTGCAAAAGTAAAGAATGATTATTAAGCCAGGACCGAGGCTGGGAACCTCCTCATCTCTTGCCAACTCTCAGAAGGGGTGTCTTGGGTGAAGTCCATGTGACCAAAAGGAAAGTCAAATGTAAAGTGATTTTTTTAGTTCCCGCTGCATAAACTACTTTTTAGAGTGAAATTGTAAAACACAAAGCTGAGCTCCAAAAAGGCCTCTGGCTGCAATATTAGCAGTGTGATGGTTTATGGGAATACTTTAGGGCGGCTGCATTCTGGCCCGCTGCCTGAATCCAAGCATCTCCCCCTGGGTCTCTGACTCAGCCTGACTAAACTAATTTACTCTGAGCACGAGGCACACTATTCACATCAAAAGAATGTACTTAAGTAGATATAGTGCAGCCTTCCCCTGTGGTTGGTTTTGCTTTGCTCTATACTGAAGCTTGGCTGCCATCTGGAAAGATGTCCTAACTTCACTGTTGAGCCAATAAATCTGGAATAATGTGAAATGGCATAAGCTTTTAAGTCAGGCCACTGGAGAGTGAGAGGCTGCCATGGGAGGGGGAGGGTGTAGTAGTAGGTGAGTGGCAGTGGAAGGCTAGAAATGCATCCAGGCCAGGCCCTTAACTGAATTCCACAAATGGGATGGCTCCTGCGTAGAATAGTGTGACGGTTATGGCAATAAACTTTTGAGTTAGCAAGACACAGGTTGGAATCCCTGGCTTGGCCCTTTAGTAATTTGGCCAAGTTATTTAACTTCTCTGAACCAATTTCCTCATAAATAAAATGAGGAAAATAATACCGACCTCACTAGGTTTTCCTAAGGTTTAAATAAAATTCATATGTAAAGCATTTAGCTCAGAGTGGTTTTCAACTCTGACTGCACATTGGAATTCAGTAGTGCTGTGATTTGAACATGTCCCCAAAGTTTATGCGTTGAAACTTAATCCCCAACGCAACAGTGTTAAGAGGTCGGACCTTTCTGAGGTGGTTAAGTCATGTGGGCTCCATCCTCGTGAGTGAATTAACACCATTATCTTGGGAATGGGTTAACTTCAGTCCCCTGCCCTGCTCTCTCTCATGCACATGCTCTCTTGTCCTTCTGCCTTCCACCATGGGATGATGCAACAAGAAGGCCCTCACCAGATTTGAGCCCCTTCATCTTGGACTTCCCAGCCTCTAGTATTATAAGAAATAAATTTCCGTTCTTTATAAACTACGCAGTCTCATATATTCTGTTACAGAAGCACGAAGCAGATGAAGGCAAGTAGGGAGGATCTAAAACTATCCTCATGCCGCTGCAGTTCAGTTCAGACAAATTCAATCAGAATCGCCAGGACTGGCGCCTGGTATTTGTATGCGAGGACCACTCACAGGTGATTCTGATGCACCACGAATGTTGAGACTATTGTGAACTACCTAGTGTGCACTCATGAAAGAACAGCCGCTACAGGAGAAAGGTTTCAATGACAAAATGCTGGAAAAATACTTACCATAGCACTTAGCATATACTAAATACTTGGAAACAGGTAGCTATTTTTGCTTACCCTAATTTTATTAAGCCGTAGTATAATAATTAGTAGGTGAGCTTAACTATAGGCACTAGAGAACACATACGAAGTATGAGTTTTACTCTGAGGAGTGTTAAGTGTGGTAAGAGAAAGCATATCAAACCTTAATGATACTGGATTAAGGGAATATGTTTTTTTTAAAGTACAATGTCAAATTGCTGTCAAAATAAGTCAACATTTATAGTTTCTTACCAAGTTAACTCTTAGTGGAGAGGCAGGAGAGCAGAGTGGCTAGGAGTGTGATCTTTGAGGCTGACTGTCCATGTTCCAACTCTAACTCAGTCACTTACTAGCTGGGTGGACTATTTAACATCTCTGTGCCTCAATGTCCTCATTGATAAAATGGAGATAATAATGGTACCTGCATCAAGAATGTTGTGAGGAGTAAGTAAGTTAACATAAGTAAAGCACTCTGCAAAACCTGGCACTTAGTGATTAATACTAGCATCAGCTAGTAGTAGTAAAATACATTCAGTAACACTTAAAATCCTAATTTTACTATTTTAAGTGTAATTAAATTTTTTAAAGATCTGAGTGTCAAAAGTGATCAAATTCTAAAGTAATATGCATTTTGGTATGTCATAGAATCACTTGAAGGTTTTGTTAAAAATTAGAATTCCTAGTGACTCTGGTGCACACAAAACTAGGAGAGTCATCAGTTAGTGAATCCTAACCACAGGGTCACAGGGTCTGCTTCAGTGGGTGGCACTGAGCAGTACAGGACATGATTATTGTATCAGGAGAGCAGCTTCGAAGGAGGTCACGTGCCCTCAAATTTCCCCAAACATTAGAAAACAACATAGAACCTCCAAGATTATGTGAAATCCTCTATGTAAATTGAGAAACACAAGCTACAATTCCATTCAGCAGCAGTGCATGTATCATAAATATTTTAAGCAAGAAAAAACTACTACAAAAATTTGCCAAAAATTCACTGAAATCATGTTTCAATCCTACCAATTGTGAAGAGGCCTATCCTACGTAGTCTAAGTTATGTTATCCTTCTTTGCCAAAAATGAGTCATGCTGCAACTTTCTAATACAGAAATTACTCTTCCCTTTATAGATGACATGATCAATACTTATTAATCTCATAATAGTCAATACAGAAGTTTACTTTTATAACTTTCATTGAAATTTCTGATTATCATTTTGTCTTGTTTTAATGTTATGTCATCTTTGTCAAAACTATTTTATAATTTTACATTTGTAATCTCATATATAGTATTGCCAAATGTTTATAATTTTACAGATTTTCAATCTTGTACTCAATATTTTATTACCAGATGTTGTTTTTTTTTTTTAATTCTGAAGGTCACAGGCTTTTTATTGAATTGCTTGAAAAAGATAAGCACCAGCATTCACTCCTTATCTCTGTAGTTCTCTTTGCCCTTCCTTCTCCTGAACCCTGGAAGGTGGTGTTCTTTCTCTATTCCAATTTGATATAAAACTTATTAATTTTGTTTTTGTTGAATCTTATGATTCCTGAAAAGGTAGCAACTTAACATGACTTTTTCTCTTAAAAATTGTATGTTTGCTCTGAACTGTGGATTAAAAAATGGCTCCACTGGTAGTATATTGTTCAGTAAAACTACAGATATTCAAAATCACGATTAGCCATTTTTTTAAACAAATAGGTACTTTTTCACCTCCTTAAACTCTGAATAATACCCACTAGTTTTAGAGGGAAAATGTATTTAAATATAGATAAACAAGTCTGAGTTCAGCTTAGGAAAGATTGCTGTTTTTCACAGGTGCAATTGTAGGTGTTAAATGGTGCTATAGGTTCATAAATCCCAAAACCATCAGAATGGAGTAGTCATCAACTTCAGATAAATGATCATACAAATGATGGAGTATTAGGTCAGATTATCTCTCACCTGCATTTTTGCAGTTGGTAATATCAGTCAGAAATGGATTGAGGATTTCACATCAAAGCCCTTTACTTGAGGGGGCACTGCTGGAGTAGGCTAGTTATAGCAAATGTTATGCAATAACTTAACCAGAATAGGCCCGGTGAGGACCATCTCTAATGGGCTGTGTGTAGATGGTCTGCCCACTCTGGTAATTGGGTTTTCATGGCTGCAATACCTCTTCTAAACAATACCTGAAAAAATGCCTATCCCGACACTCTAAAGGAATATTCAGGAAAGAATGTTATGAGTATGACTAACTTCATTTTGTTCATTTGGCTGTATAGTAAATAGTAAATTATAAAATGTACAACTCAATAAATAAAGTGATACTACATATTCTGGATTATGTGGTGAAGATTTTGTTTTTTTCATTTGGTATAATAAAACAATTTGGAGAAGCTAAGGGAAATTTCTAAATGTGTTATATTTTTCTTTTAAAATCAGCTCTAAGTCATAATTTACATACAAAATATGCCCCCATTTTAAGAGTACAATGCAATAAGTTTTAAGAAATATATATACCGTAACCAACACCCAAATAGTTTCTAATTGCCTCTTTTCAGTCAACCCCCTCCCAACCCTACGCAACCACTGCTTTACTTTTTTCACCATAGATTTGCTTAACATTTTGTAAGCACTTGCTTAGACTTTTTACAAATAGGATTGCCTAGTATGCATTTATTTGTATTTGGCTTCCTTTGCTCAGCATAATGCTTTTGAGATTCATCCATATTGTAGTCTTTATCAGTATTTGGTTCATTTTAATTGCTGACAGCTATTCAATTGTTTGAATATACCACATTTTGCTTGTCCATTTATGTGGTGTTGATGAACATTTGGATTTTTTTTACTAGGTTTTAGCTAATATGAATAAATGTTATTATAAGTCTTTATGTGGACACATTTAAAAATTTATAAGCATTTATTTTGAAATAATTTTAAATGTGCAGAAAAGTTGCAATGATGGTACAGATTGTTTCTGTACACTCTTAACCTACTTTCCCCTAATGTTAACATTTTCCATAGTCATGGTACATTTGTTAAAACTAAGAAATTAACCTTGGGACAGCACTATTAAGACTTTATTCAGATTTTACAGATTTTTCAACTAATGTCGTTTTTCTGTTCCAGGATCCAATGTAAGATACCACATTGCACTTAGTTGCCATGTCTTCTTTAATCTCCTTCAAGCTATGACAGTTTCTCCATCTTTTCTGTTTTTTATGACCTTGACAGTTTTGGAGAGTACTGGTCAGATATTGTGTAGGACGTCTCTCAATTAGGGGACATTGTTTGATGTTTTCTCATGATTAGACTGGGGTTTTGGGTTTTTGTGAAGAATGCCAGAGAGGCGGAGCACCTTCTCCTAGCATCATATTAGGGGTGCATAATATCAGTATGATTTATCACTGGTGAGGTTAATCTTGATCACTTGGTGCTATGGTTTAGATACGATCTGTTTGACCCCACTGAATCTCACGCTGAAATGTGATCCCCAGTGTTGGAGGTGGTGCCTAGTAGGAGGTATTTGGGTCATGGGGGTGGATTCCTTACGAATGGCTTGGCGCTGTCCTCCAGGTAATGAGTTCGTTCTATTGGGTTGGTGCAAAAGGACTTGCTATTTTTGCCATTGAAAGTAATGGCAAAAATATCTAGTATTTAATTTTTTTTTTTTTGAGACAGAGCCTCGCTCTTGTCACCCAGGCTGGAGTGCAGTGGCGCGATCTCAGCTCACTGCAACCTCCACCCCCTGGGTTCAAGTGATTCTCCTGCCTCAGCCTCCCAAGTAGCTGGGATTACAGGTGCCCGCCACCATGCCTGGCTAATTTTTGTATTTTTAGTAGAGATGGGGTTTCACCATGTTGGCCAGGCTGGTCTCGAACTCCTGACCTCGTGATCCACCGGCCTCGGCTTCCCAAATTGCTGGGAGTACAGGCGTGAGCCACCACACCCAGCCAATATCTAGTATTTAATATGTAGTATCTAATATTCAGCAATATCTCTATTAGTTCCCGTGAGAATTCCCCAGAGAACTAGTTGTGAAACAAGCCTGATGCCTCCTCCTCTCTCTTTGCTTCTTTTGCCATGCGATCTGCACATGCCAACTCCCCTCATTTCACCATGAGTGGTACCTTCCTGAGGCCCTCACTAGAAGCAGATGCTGCTGCCATGCATCATTTATAGCCTACAGAACCATGAGCCAAATTAACCTCTTTTCTTTTCTTTTGTTTTTGTTTTTTTTGAGACCGAGTCTCACTCGGTCACCCAGGCTGGAGTGCAGTGGCGTGATCTCATCTCACTGCAACCTCCACCTCCCAGGTTCAAGTGTCTGTCACCCAGGCTGGAGTGCAGTGGTGTGATCTCATCTCACTGCAACCTCCACCTCCCAAGTTCAAGTGATCCTTCTGCCTCAGCCTCCCGAGTAGCTGGGATTACAGGCATCCATCACCACACCTGGATAATTTTTGTATTTTTAGTAAAGATGAGGTTTCACCATTTTGGCCAGCCTGGTCTCGAACTCCTGATCTCAGGTGATCCACTCGCCTCCGTCTCCCAAAGTACTGGGATTACAGGCGTGAGCCACCACGCCTGGCCAAATAAACTTCTTTGCTTTGCAAATTACCCTGCCTCAGGTATTCCTTTATAGCAACACAAAAGACTAAGACACTTAGCGTTCTGCCAGATTTCTCTACTGAACTGTTACTATGTTCTCCCTCGTGTGCTTCCGATAGGCTTCATTTGGCTAAAGGGCCTGGGAATTCCTTTCTGGGGAGTCTAGTGGAGAACCTGTTTTCTTGCCTTTTGCAGTTTCTAGAGGCTGTTTGCATTTCTTGGCTCATGGTCCCCATCCGTCTTCAATGGTGGTAGTCGCCAGCTGAGTCTTTATCACATTGCATCCCTCTGACACTGACTCTCCTGCCTCCCTTTTCCATGTATACAGACCCTTGTGATTACATTGCATCTACTCAGAAAATCCAGGATAATTTCCTCATCTTAAATTCAGCTGATTCTCTATCTTAATTCCATTTCCAATGTTAATTCCCCTTTGCCATGTAACGTAACATATTCACCACTCTTGGGGAAGAGGATATGCACATCTATGGGAGGCCATCATTTTGCCTCCCACAAGGTTATAGTCCAGTATTCCAGTACATTATAATCCAATACATTATTTATTTTGTTGCTCAAATTATTCCAGCTTTGCTTCTTTCAGGTTGGCTCCTGTATCTTCAAGACGTATCCTCATCTTTTTTTTTCTTTGATTGATTCCTTATTTCTGGCATGACAAGATGTTCCAGGTTTATCTTATATTTTTCCTGTCCCAGTCATTTCTTGAAGGAGTCCGAGTTTCTTTTATTGGAGAATAATATTTAGAAACCACAATCTGGGTGCTGGGTGTGCTTATTACTACTGAGAGGTTACTACTTCTAAACCCTCTCATTGGACAGAGCTGAGAAATATATGTATGTATAGTAACCAACGTGTACACACATATCTATAATTATTTCTGCATTTAGCTATTTGCGTATATACATTAAGATAAAATTGCATTCATGTTGATTTCTCCAACTCAGATCCAGTAAAACAGGGTTTGTTCAAGCCTTATACCCTTGCTTATTGTAACCTCTTTCTCTGACACCGAGAAATCTGGCTCTTATGATGTAATTTATTTCCTTATTTTTTTAATCTTAATATATATGTAAGGTGGTTTCAGAATCACTAACCCAGACTTCTATGAGAAACCAATTTATCAACTTGCATAGTGTGGCTTCAGTATCATGGACCCAGGCCTCCGTGAGAAAAAAATTTATCAACTAGAGTAGTGTTTATTATAGTACTTTTTGTCTTTAGCTATATAATTTCCAGTCAAAATATCATTTCCAAAGTTACTTAGGTCAGATCTTCTTCCATACCCAACCCTTAGTGAGGTCATATCATGCCATTGTAATTCAGTTAGAGTTTTTTTTTCATTATCTGCATTCCATCCCCTGCCTTCTTGGCTGATTTTAAAGAATTTTCATATAGTAATATTTAGTTTTTAAAATGTAAAATTCTATGGGTTGTGACAAATTTATTTATCAAGATATTTATCAGATATTTATCAAGCCAGGATCATATAGAAGAGTTCTATCACCATAAAAATTCCCTCACAATAGTTTATCACTCTTTCCTTTTTCCAACCCTTGACAACCACTGATTGA
Organism: Pan paniscus; assembly: GCF_029289425.2. Taxonomy (NCBI): domain Eukaryota; kingdom Metazoa; phylum Chordata; class Mammalia; order Primates; family Hominidae; genus Pan; species Pan paniscus. The sequence goes on from NC_073258.2 coordinate 107,156,630, forward strand.
TTTTTCCATTTTTTATAGTTTTTCCTTTTTAATCATGTCATATAAATGAAGTAATACAATAGGATGCCTTTGAATCTAGCTTCTTTCACTTATGAAAATACATTTAAGGTCCATCTGTTTTGTTGCATGAATCAATAGCTCATTCCTTTTTATATTCCTGAGTAATAGTTCATTATATCTCTTAACCTTAGTTTGTCCATCTATTCACTTATTAAAGGATTTCTACATTGTTTCCAGTTTAAGGTGATTATGGCTAAAGCTACTATAAACATTTGAATACGTGTGTGTGTGTGTGTGTGTGTGTGTGTGTGTGTGTGTGTATTTAGGTTTTCAATTCATTTGGGTAAATATCTAGAAGCCTAATTGCTGGGTTGTATGTTAATTCTATGTTTAACTTTATAAAAACTGCCTAAGTGCCTGTACCATTTTGCATATAACAACAATGAATGAGCATTCGTGATGCCTCACATCCTTGTTAGCATTTGGTATTGTCAGTTTTTAAGGCATTCATTTAATAATTTTAATCGGTGTTTAGTGGCGGTATCTCGTTTTGGCTTTAATTTGCATTTTTCTAATGAGAACTGATGTTGAGCATCCTTTCTTGTGCTTCCTTTTCCATTGCCATATCATCTGTGGTGAAGTCTGTTTACGTCTTTTGCCCACTTTTTAGTCGTGTTGTCTGTTTTCTTACTGTTGAGTTGTAAGTTACAAATCTTTTGTCACATGTATGACTTGCAGATATTTCTCCCAGTTTGTGGCTTTTCATTTTCTTAATGGTGTCATTGGCAGAACAAATGTTCTATTAACCAGGTCTCATTGATGAATTTTGTCTTTGTTGATCATGCTTTTGGTGTCATATCTAAAAATTCATAGCCACACCTAACATCCCACAGATTTTCTGCTGTTTTCTTTTATAAGTTTTATTATTTAAGTTTTACATTTAGGTTTGTGATCCATTTAAGTAATTATTATAAAATATGTGACAAGGTTTATTTAATTTTTTGCAGGTGGTTGTCCAGCCATTCCAACACTTTGTTGAAAGGACTATCATTTTTCCATTATATTGCCTTCAATCCTTTGTCAAAAATCAGTTGACTACATTTGTATGGTTCTATTTCTGTACTCTCTTATTTTGTTCCCTTCATCTGTATATTTACTTTTTTTGCTAATATCACACTGTTTTGATTAAAGTATCTTTATCATAAGTCTTGAAATTGGATGGTGTAACTTCAATTTTGTTTTTTTTTTTTCAGCATTATTTTTGCTACTAGAGTTTCTTTGCTATGCCATGTAAATTTTAGAATCAGCTTGTTGACATCTACAACTTCTTCCTGGAAATTTTATTGGAATTGTATTGAATCTATAGAAAATTTAGAGGTTATCTCAGGTTCTGGCCTTAGTTACTGAAGTAAGAGATAAGGAGTAGGTTTGAAGGGTAGAGAGGAAATGGGATCATTTAGTCAGGTTAAGCTAATGGTCTCTGTGGTATATCTAGGAGGAAAGATGAACAGCAGAAAGTTGAATATGTGATGATGTTTTATTCTGGTCTTTCCTTTTCAACTCACAATAATGGCCACTCAGTCAATGAAAGGTATCTATTCCAAAGGCATATTTTGCTTTTGGAAATGTAATTATATAAGGTAGAGTAATACAGGGGCTTATGGATGCAAGGCAGTCGATTGCTCAGTAATACTTTTCTCTCTCTACTGCTAGTTGAGGCTACCTTTCCCCTTTATCTCGCGCCTAGCTACTCATGTTTCTCTGGGAATGATCCTCTCAGTCTTAACATGACCTGATCAACCTTCTCTGAACCCAGATCATGGAAGACCCAGAAGTAAGACACCTCCTTACTTAAGCCCAGATCTCAGGCCATTCTTGGGCAGCTTCTCCCTCAGTCCTCACCCCTCTTATCCTGATTGAGATTAATCTCACCTTACCTTTCACTTTTCTAGGAAGACTTTATTCAAAAAAATGTGTCGCCAAAGACTGAATGTATTTATGTTCTCCTTAATGGAGTTAAGATGACTTTGCAAAGATGCACACCTAATCATGCCACCCTCCTGATTAAAAACCTTTTAATGGCCCCCATTTCCCACTAGATGAAGGCCAGATTTCTCAACATTATGTGCATGACTATTTGTGAGAGTCCTCTTGCTTTCCCCTCCAGGCTCATCTGTCATTAATAACACACTGTGATCCAGTAAAATAAATTTTCCCTCACTTCTCAAGATTGTAGTAAGTGCTATTCCTAAGGGCTCCCATAGTCTCTGTGCTTGCCTAATTGGAGCACGTATCTGAATTGTGATTTTCTGTTTATTTGTCTGTAACTCCTCTGCACTGCATGTTCCCTATGGGTAGAGGCAGTGCCTTGTTCTCCGATACATCCTCCAGGAGGAGTCGCAGTGCCGGGAAGGTAAGTGCTTTTTGAGTTAAAAACAAAAGAATGATCCAATTAATGCACGAATAAAGGCATCACTGTATTTATTTTCAAAAGGTGCCTAATATTTATAGTGATTTTTTATTATTATCCATGTCTTTGGATTTTTCAGGATGTTGCCAGTTCAGCAGTGCAGAAGCCATACACACAGAGAAACTGTAAGTTAAAATGCATTTTGATAGAACGAGACAACATTTTCAGTGCTTTCATTATATTACCTGACACAAAAAGAGAGTAATAATAGATCACCTGGCCACTTACATAATGAACCTGAGTTCTTCTTGTCAGAATGACCTTGTAGGACTATATAGAGTGATATTGCAACCATAACAGCAATTGAAGAAAGATCCAAAGCCCAGAACTCATAATAAATAGATGAGTCATAAACTGGAAGCAGGCATGTGTGGCACCCATATTTAAAAGGAGCACAGAAATGAATTAAATAAGTAAAAATGAGATCTGGTAAATTGCCTGTCAGATAGCTGAGATCACTATAGCAAGCATAATCTTAGAATCATCATGACAATGCTGAGTATATACAGGTTGAGACACAACGCAAGTAATGCTAATTCCTTATATTTAATTAGAAATATTCTTATGTGAACTGAAAATTTATAGTTGCTTTAGGTTTCAAGGCCCAAAGGTATATAAGTACAGCTTTCTCAAAGGCACAGTAGTCTCTACCCTTAAATGCATAATCAGATAGACAAACCCATATATAACACCTTTGAAAATACTTGACTATATAATTGCAAAATTCCTATCTGTCTTAGTGGAATGGAAAGAGTGAAGCTTTGAGGTCACTAAAGGATAGTTTTAAAACCTGGTTTTACTGCATGCTAGCTGTGTGATATTTCATGAGGGAATTTCACAACTACTCTTGGTTTTCTTATCTGCAAAATGGGAGAAGGTAGATCTACGTTAATGATCTTCTAAGACAATGCTTAGAAGCAAGTGCTACACACATTTTCTGATCCAGAACAAGATGCCATAAAAGAATCACAGCTGTTGCAACCACTTGTAATTTTCTTTCTCTACTTGTTAGAAAGCAGAAATGTATTCTAACAGCAAAGTTTCCTCTGAACACATTTGCATGGATAATAAGAAAATGACATCAAGTGGGGAAATTGAGTTAATTATTGAGTTAAAAACTGAGTTGAAATTAAGTTTAAGGCCTAATTCCTGTTATGGCTTCATCTATTTTCCTTTCTTTCTATTTCCCAGTCTTTTATATATACTGAGTACATGAGCTAGCCCAGGTGTTCAAACTACCCAGGGCATTTTCATTATATAATGAGGACTAAAATAAATCCTTAGATGTTCAGCCTTATTTGAAAAAAGTGCTGTAGGTTCCTGATTCCTGCTATTAATAATTTTTTAGTGTAATGCTTTGAGTTCTCTGAAATGTAAAATGTGAAACCAGTTGAAGCTACTGTTAGTTATTAACATTTTGGTTCAAATCAGTTCCCAATTCTTTTTTGAGGGCTAATTTTAATAGAAAAATGACTGACGGCTCTAGTTGAGAAGTAAGGGCCATCCTCTTGGACAGAAACTGGTAGTACTGATGGGCAACAGCCCACTGTGATTACTGAGGATCGAGGCTGGTTCTACTAATGGTAGAATCCAGCACTGTGATGGATCCATCCACTTGTGGCTATATTTTTATCCCATTTCAGTAAGACACAGGCAAAAGTTGGCAAACACTTTTGGATTTGTAAACTGTGTTAGTATGTCACAGAAAAAAGGATAAAGCTGCCAATTTTCACAGTTTTCTATCAGGTTTTCTCATGTTACTATAGGTTTTTTTTTTTTTTTAGAATGATTGGCAACAGACAGATATATTTCCCTATTTTGCTCTTGTCTGATCCATTTTTCAGGTAGATGTACATGTAAGTAATTACAATCTATATTTTATCATGTAACTTTGAGAGTATTGCATGTGTTAGGAGTTCAGATTTGAATCAAAGTCTCCAGCACCTGGGCTTTGCACTTGAGTGATGTGTGCCATTTTTTAATAGCACTTTATTGTCTACTTATGTTGTTTAGTTGTCAGAGGTGACACCCACATTTTCAAATCTCTAAATCTTCTTTTACCTGTGGTGAAATTAAATGCAATCATGTGGCATATTATTAATGCCAACTGGTTATCTTATTATATTAGATAAAAGCGATTGCATTTTCTATGTATTGTAAATCTCCTAACATTCAATCATATATACATTTTAGTAAGGTATCAACGATATGTCACATATACGATATATCACTCAGTCTTGCTGATTATAGGTATTGAAGGCAAGATTGTCAATCCTGGAGAAAATAGAGTGTGTTATACAGGAATTACCAATGCTATTGTTTTCTAATTGGCTCAATATCTGAGAAAGGGTAAATATAAAGATGCCATGAACAATTTTTAAAAACGCATGCTAACACCTCAAATCAAGCTATACAAGTAATTAACCAGGGAATAATTGGTATTTTTGTAGTCCTTGATTTGCTATTTTATTTCCAGTCAGTCAGTTTTCACATAAAACTTAGATATTAATATAAGTTTAATTCTGCAGAAAAATTAGTGATTAATATTTCCTATATTATATCACAGAAGAATGAGAAATTTGTCATTTTCAAGCCTGTATATAGTTTTCTATTGTTCTCCTTTTTCCCTCTCCCTGCAACACACACCCACATCACACCCATTGCTTCCCAACACATACCCCACAACCTCCACTCACCTCAAGAATGGAGTCTTAGATGCCTCTTCAGGATGTTTGGAGATTTGGGTGAACACAGATGTCTCCGGAATTGCATAGGACACACTGTTTTGGTTGACTTTTCAAATCAGTAGGGAGAGTGGGGCAATCTCACTTTTCTGACCTATAGATTCTTAATCCTTTTTGGGAAGAATAAATGACATCCCCAGGGCACAGATTGTGGGTGCCTATTTCATGCTAACAGGAAATTCCTCAGTTACCTTATATTATTATTATTATTGTCTTGCTCTGTCACCCAGGCTGGAGTGCAGTGGCACAATCTTGGCTCACTGCAACCTCCGCATCTCGGGTTCAAGCAGTTCTCCCGCCTCAGCCCCCAAATAGCTGAGATTATAGGCACACGCCACAATGACTAGCAAATTTTTGTATTTTTAGTAGAGATGGGGACTCCTCATGTTGCCCAGGCTGTTCTTGAACTCCTGAGCTCAGGTAGTCTGCCTGCCTTGGCCTCCTGAAGTGCTGGTATTACAGGTGTGAGCCACCGCACCCAGCCAGGTCACCTTATATTCTAGGCATTGTGTTTTGCGGAAAAGAAATGAAGATTCAGAAATTTATTTATCCAAAGTTATCACTTATCCATTGTCAACTAACATTTATTCAGCACCTATATTTATCCAGGCAGATAATGACAGATCTGAGATTCAAACACAGCTAAACTCATTCCATAACGTTTTCTATTAGCTGACCAAATGTAAAATGTACCTCTTTTGAAGTACTTTTCTAAAATTATGTATTCATTTATTATGGAATATAGCATATGCTGTCTTATCATTGTTGAAACATTTGTATTTTGTCCTCTTGTAGGTAATACATTTTTTGAGGGAAAGTCCTTCTCTTACTCTTACTTATCTATATCTCTCTCCCTACTAGGAGGCTTCTAGAATGTCTTTTTTCTTTTTAAATAGAAAGAAACATAATTAACAACATGCCATGTGGTTCCAACATCTAAATACCTGTTTATATATTTCTTCTCTTAGTAACAGGATCATCACTGTTAGAGAAGACCAAAGAGGGTTTTCTCTATCTCCAAATCTCTTTTGAATTCATCCCTTTCCTAGCCAGTCCCTTCCTTCATCGTTTGTCATCTGGACTAGTACAACGGTCCAGAGGTGTCTCAGTACATGAAGCCTCTCTCTCCTGTTTAATCTTTCCTGGCAGAACCATCATCATAAGCCTTTTCACAAACTGTCGCACCACCACAATTGTGGCTTCATCACTACTCCCACCTGCCATGTATCTCAGTCACACCAAGTTGTTCCCTTTCCTTGAATGTGCCATGTTCTTTCTTGGCTCTGTATGTTGTCTCTCATTCTTTTGTTTTCCAGGTAAACTCTTTTCTGTTTATTTATTTATATATCCTGGAGAACCTTCTCTTTCTTCAAGTCTCAAGTCAAATGCCATTGCTTCATAGACACTCTCATAGATGCTCACCCTGATCCACATTCTCAGACAGTGTCTTCAATGCTTTCTTCTCTTTTCATATTTCTATAATGTCTTAACAAAGTACCACAGACTACATGGCTTAATCAACAGAAATTTATTTTCTCACAGTTCTGGAGGCTGAAAGTGCAAGATCAAGTTTCCAGTGGGGTTCAGTTTCTGGTAAGGGCTCCCCCTGACTTGCAGCTGGCTGCTTTGTCCTCACATGCACATGTCTTTTCAGTTTAGGGCCCCATCCTTGTAATCTCATTAACCTTAATTAGCTCCTAAAGACCTCATCTCCAAACCCAGTCATATGAATGGGTGGGGGGACGGAGGGAGTTACACAATTGCACAGCAATTTGAATATATTTTATTTAAGCATTATTCATGTTGAATACTTTTGCTTGTCTCTTGGTGTCATTAAAAAATGAACATTTGAAGCAGAAGGGCAGTGTTTGATTATGTTTGCCCTCTTTATTACAGAGCTGTCACACAGAGGGTGAACAAGGATTGTCAGGATGTGACTATGGAAGCCAGGAACTTGAATGACATGTGATTTATATGATGTATTTATTTCTCCCCCACTACCATTCCTTGAGTATACTGTTTTTTCCACCTTCAATCTGAAGAATTATAGAAATAAAAAAAGTCAAGGTAATCATTAATGAAAAGTGTCATTAGAATGATACCAAATTTCAACTTCCAATGGCACATGGACACTGTAGAGATCAAAGTGATCTGAAATTTTACTAACAGTTTTTAATTACTGTCTCTCTTTAAAATGATCTGATTGGATTTTCCTGAAAATAATAATCATCTAGAAGCATTGCAATATCCATATTGTTACCCCCACCTTTTATCCATATTGATTAAGCTATCTTTCCTGAGATTAAATTCACAAAATAGATTTAACAAGTTTTGGTGATGTAATATAGCCTCCCAATTATGCAACTGTTACTCCTAATATTACCTAAGAAAGATGTTTGAATGGAACCACTGAATTAAAGTCTTGGAAGAATTTTATTTAGTCTAGGGCTGATTGAATTTTAATTTTTGTAAACATTTGCTAGTTGTCAATACTCACTTTTACTTCTTGAAAGACTTAATATTCATTCTGGGACCCTAAAGCTAGACAAAGGAATGAAATATTGCGGAAAACTCTGTCCTCGTTTAAAAGTATTATTGTTCATAGGTGATTATGGTGTTTGACACATAACCCTGTAACATACAAGGGCCCCTGGCCATCAGCATTTGGTTAGATCCTTGCCAATACTCCATAGAATAACCCATTTCAACGAAGATCATTGAGTGACTAGGTGCCATGTAAGGAGCGAGATTGGGAACACAAAGACAAAGAGAGCATTTTCAGATTATGAGACTGACGTGCTGCCCACTGCGCTAAGAGGGGCTCTAAAGCATTTTCTTAAGGAGCCTGGTACCTACAGTGGGAGACAGATATGTAAACAAATCACAAGAGAGTAAGGCATCTCTTTGCCAGTCTGAAAGCAGGTCAGTAGCTCAAGAGAGGACAGAAGTAAACTCTAGCTAGAGAGGAGAAAAAATGCACCTTATTTGGTGAAGGACAAAGCAGTGTGATTCAGGACTAGAAAAAGAAAGTATAAAATGAGAATATGGTGAGAACAGATTCTCAAAAGAATGACATAATCCCAGTACATTGCTGGATAAATTTGGGAAGGGAAATCGTAGAGGAGTTTGCAAAGATAAGGAGGCATAGAGAAGCACAATTATATAAAATGAAGTCAGATATGGGAACCACTGAAATGAGGGCTAGGTTTTAGGAGAGAAATATATGTATATAGCTATATGTATATATGTATATTTGTATGTTCTGGAAAGGAGCAACTGTGCTACTGAAACACAGCTTTTATTCTAAGCGCACAGAGATCCATAGCAGTGTTTCTGCAGGGATAGATGAAGGCCAAGTATTCTGGTGACTTGGAGAGTCCCAAGGTTCATCCTTAGCAGAAGAGGTTTTAGCAGATAAAGATTTACAAACTAAAAATATTGTCATAATCCTAGATAATAACAAACACAGGAAGTTAATATTTCCTTCACATCTCAAATAAGTAAGAGCTTTCACTCCTAATAAGGAATGTACCTGCCCATGGTGTTATTCAGAAGGCCCCCCATTCCTTTGAAATGCACATCTTTTCAAAGTTCAGACAAGGGAAGATGAGATTGTTTTTAATTCTTCCCTAAGTAGTGGAACTTTGCAACTCACGCCCTTCTTCACTTAGCTCATTGCCATATGTGCCCTTGGAAATTAAATCATTTCACAATTTGACTTTTCCTTGAATGTAGAATTAGAAAACCACAATTTTAACAAAGTTATCCTCACCTTCTAAATCAGAAAGATGTGATCAAGTGAATTATTGTAGATTGGAAATGTTAGGGCCAGTCCTCCCTGTAGAGGGAGCTGAATGTGGACATAATCGGAGCTCCTTGTGACCTGCTTTCAGAGGTGTAGAAAGTACACAGCTGCGTGCCGTACTGCATAGGTCTCAGGTGATGCTTGTGAGCAGGAGCACTGTGGGGGACAGACGGGATCTGAGCCAGCCAAGTGACAGCACTGGAAGAACTCTCCAGGTCTATTATCACCTGTACAATTTAACTCTGTGTGCTTAAAATAAGCAGGTCCACAAAGATATCAGACCCAGAAGTCAGGGAGGGGTATGAAGCAAAAGAGAGGGAGATTCCTCTGCTTCTAGGCAGGTTAGTCCAGTAACTGAATAAAATATTCTTAAGCTCTTATGTGCCAGGTATTATATTAGAGAACGGGAGGAAAATGACAAATATGACAAGAGTTTCTACCCTCAAGCATCTTATGTTGAGTCCACCTATGGACTACATAGATGAGAAACCAAAAAATTACATAGCTGTTTAAAAGGCAAAATACAGGACTCCAGGAGATCAACTGAGACTCTTAATTGAGGCTTTGGTTCATGAGAGAAGCTTTCCTACAGATAATAGCATCTAAGACAAGACTTAAGTCATGAGGTACAGTTAGTCAGAAAAAGTTGGAAAGAGGGTCCCAAGTAAGTCAAAGACAAAGAGGGAAAGAGACTTACTGCAAATAGACCAAGGTGGCTAGAGCCCAGAGTGGATGTGAAGGTCAAGCCTGGGTTTTCCAGTTTCTTGCATGTGTTGCTTTTCTCCTTAAAGAAAGCTAGGAAGGGCCGGGCGCAGTGGCTCATGCCTGTAATCTCAGTACTTTGGGAGGCTGAGGTGGGCGGATCACGAGGTGAAGAAATCAAGACCAGCGTGGCCAATTGGTGAAACCACATCTCTACTAAAAATACAAAAATTAGATGGCTGTGGTGGTGGGTGCCTGTAGTCCCAGCTACTCGGGAGGCTGACCAGGAGAATCGCTTGAACCAATGAGGCGGAGGTTGCAGTGAGCCGAGATCGCACCACTGCACTCCAGCCTGGGCGACAGAGCGAGACTCTGTCTCAAAAAAAAGCTAGGAAGGCCTGCGGTATGCATAAATCAGAATGCTTTGAACAGGTCAGGCTGACACACAGAAAGGTAGCATACTTATTCTAAGACAAACTCTTTAAAAGAAAGTGAGCCTCACAAGTCAAGGAGACCAAAAAAAGTCAACTCTGAAGACCAGGATAGTGAATGGGAAATGGAGGAAAAATCAGTAACCTAAAGGATAGAGGGTGAGAGTGGGAATAGGTGAGGAACAACAGCAAAGGGTTTGGTGAGATTCCTACAATCATTGCCTTCATATGTTCAGCTTATGGGATGACAGTTTTAGACCCTGTATGTGTGCCAAGCTGCCTAATGATTGAGAGCGATGTTTTGGGGCTTTTTATTTTTCATGGAGACAGTATTTTGTGAAAAGGCTTTTATTTTGTGCATGTAAGAGAAGACATCTATTTCCTTGGAAGGAGAAATGTTTTTAAAGGATCCACTTCATGTCTTTATGTGCTTTTTTATTTTAACCTTTAAATAAAATGCCAAGATAAATGGGAAGAAATCTGCATGTATAGGTTATCCTTAAATCACTTTTTGCATGCACAGAGGAATTTATTAATTCTTTTATAAAACGGTTCCAACCACCACACTGTTTTACATGCTGGAGAACGGTGAAGCTTATACCTTAGTGGCTAAGAAAGATGTGTACAAAATTAATAATTTTGTTTACGTATTTATATATTAAACTGTTATAAAAAATGACATAGGACAATGGGATGGACGCTGAGGGGTAGCTATGAGTAAGGTGATGCAGCCAGCCACTTACAGATCTAGAGGAAGTGTTCCAGGCACTGAGAATGGTGAATGCAAGTGGCCTAGGCAGGGAACAAGTTTGAGAAGTATCAGGGCTTTTCAAAAGGCCGGGAGAATTGTAGAAGAGGCAGAGGGGAGAGAGATCATGGAGAATCTCATAGGCCATGAGGTTTTATTCTAGGAGTAGTGGGAAATTACTGAAAGCTTTTAAGCAAGGTTTGCTATGATATGATTTGTGCTTGTATGTGTTGCAAAATAAGCTTATGCAGGAAAAGTGGAAGCTGGAAACAAGCTAGCTATCCATTACAGTTGTTCGGTTGAGAGATGACGATGGTCTTAACGAGTTGCAGTCTTACAGTAGAGTTGGTAAATCCTGACTTCACTGTTTATAAGATGCCAGAGGCTGGGGAAATTACCTACTTTCTTTGAGTCTCTAATTCTTCCCCTATAGCATAACATACAATACTGTGCCCCCCCCCTCCCCGCTGTAGAGATGTGGTGACTGTTAAATAAATAAGGTATGTTAAAGTTCTAGAACAGTGTCTGGCAAACAGCAGACTTTAATCTGCATTCATTCCTGCCCTAAGCAGGCATTCTCATTTACCTTCTCACAGAATTTGCAGGTTTGTCATGGAGAAAATGCCTCCTGATGTGGAGTTGTAGTCAAGAGGACACTAAGAAGAGCCTCGATAACTGTGGACCTTCTCCCCAAGATTTCCAGACACTTGGCTCCTCTAGCCATTTACTAAGAACATTTTCATGAATAAATGAAATAAGAAGCTATGATTCAAGAAGAAATCAGAAATTCTGAGAGTATAATTGGAGTTCATTCAAATACCTAATTTAAAAAGTGGAAACACTGTGGCCTAGAGTAGTTTTGATAGCATACCAGGAAACAAGCAACTAGTTAATCCTGGCCGGGCACAGTGGCTCACGCCTGTAATGCCAGCACTTTGAGAGGCCGAGGTGGGTGGATCACATAAGGTCAGGAGTTCAAGACCAGCCTAGCCACATGGTGAAAGCCCATCTCTACTAAAAATACAAAAATTAGCCTGGCATGGTGGTAGGTACCTGTAATCCCAGATAATCGGGAGGCTGAGGTCGGATAATTGCTTGAACCTGGGAGGTGGAGGTTGCGTGAGCTGAGATCGTGCCACTGCACTCCAGCCTGGGTGATACAGTGCAAATCAGTCTCAATAGATAGATAGATAGATAGATAAATAAATAAATAAATAAATAAATAAATAAATAAATAAATCAGTTGGTCCAGATCCTACACACACAAAAAAATACACTGTTAGAGACTAGTACAACTCAGTAAATTTTTATTAAGGTGCTGCATATGCTTAGTAGTGCACTAAATAGTAATTCAAAAGATCAGAGAATGGATTTCAGGGCTTCCTCCTATTTCCCTCCAGCCAAATGCCAAGCTGTTCACTTACTCTTAAAGTATTCCTTCATAGACACTAAATCTGTAATGGCATTTCCAGACCACAAATACTTCTCCACTGATTGCCACTCACCAGCCCTAGACAACCACCTGGTCATCACTGTGGGTGCTGTCACATGCTCCACTCTGTTCCATCTGGTCTCAACTAGAATAAGCACTGCAAGAACACCAAATGATGGGCAGTATCTAACATAATTTCTGGAGCGTCTTCTTAAAATAAAGATATTTGGACTAACAGTGAGGTTTTTAAGCATTTTAATTTTAGCATTTTGTTCAAGATTGGTTTGGGAGGAATGTGATCTCCGGGGGACATCCTTGCCTTGACCCAGAATCAACTTGTCATTTGACCTAAAATGAACTCAGCCTCCCACCAGAGTAGTTACTCCTATGGACACATTTTCATCAAACAACTTATTTGTTTGAAAATTCCTGTGATTTGGAAGTTAACATCCTGCTTGTCCAGGAGGACCTTGATTTAGTGGTAAGGGGGATTGGCTGCCCACCCATTCTCACTCCAGTAGCATATGTTGGAGGGACCATTGCTGCTGGGAGTGAGTATAACATGGCAACTGGTTGAGATTTTCTCCATACTCTACATCTCAGAAAATCTCAAACAAACAGTGCCCATTAGAAACAAGTTATTGAGCACACATATGTAGGCTGGACATTAGACTTTATTCAGAAACCAATCAGTAAGTGTCAAAGTAGTGTGTACTTGTAACAACTTGGTGGCATAAGCATTCACTATGCATCATGCTTTTAAAGCCTCCCAGCTGAGATGGGTGGGATGGTTAGAGTGGCTGGGGCCTTGCTTCTTTCCTTATAGTTTCATCATCGAGTAGGGAAGCCAGGAATTATTCACCCAGCATCCATGATTTTTTCCCTTAACACAGATGCTCTACACCAGGGAGAAGCATTTTCTTTTTGTGAATAATTTACATATACATGCAAGCTGTTTTGGGGTTTTTTTCCATAGGTTAGTAGATTATTTCTGTGAATATGGAAACACAACTCCAGCACAGCTGGCAAAAGTCTTGCCAGTGTCATACCTTTGCAACTCATCAGACTGTGAGGTTGAAGGAAACATGCTTTTGAACCATGGTATTGAATCTATTTCTCCAATAACATGCACTGGATGATAGTAAACCTATTAATGAGAAAATGGATCCAGAAATGAAATTCTGCACACCTCCCTCCCCAAAAAAATCTCTTGGAAGGATTCTGTGTTTCCCTTAGTGAATCTTGTCAAAGAAAAACTCTTGGCTGTATTCTTTGTAAACTGGTCCAACAAACAGGAAGAGAAATAAAAAGTACAATGTCAGCACTTTCAGCTTTAGGCATTATGTCTTGATTTCCTTGGTACTCCTAGGACAAAAGAACCAGTTTCCTAACTTGTTGAAATTCTTCTACTTTATTATTCCCAGTGTTGGCCAGCATTTCTGGCATTTCACTGCCTTCAAACTGTTAAAGCTAAACAGTAACCTCTTCAGAAAATGAGGTCCTTTTGCTTGAAGATCTCTTTTGGCACTTCAGGATATTTTTGCAAGTCACTTCCTGGCTATTTTTAAATCTATGGTTTCCAAACTCAACCTCCCCAGAGAAGCACATAATGTCTTTGGCATGCATCCTCATCAAGATCTTAGTAAACACAAAACAATATTAGGTGTAGATAAAGTAGGAATTTGCATACTTGGAGTGATTTAAGGGCATCATCACCTATCAGTATCTTTATATAATTTTTGTCTTGGTGACTGATATTTCCACCATTCGAGAAGTATTATTTCTGTTGGAGTAGTCTACCTTTTTGTATGGATTAGTTCATCATATATTAAATAATCCAACCAGTCTTGATAAAATGGAATACAAAAAAAGCAAGGTAGAAAGTGTGAAGAGTTTAAAATTAAAAGTGGTATAACTAGGCTCTCTATTCAGTAGTGTCACCAACTGGCTGGGCAACTTTTTATGAGTAAGTGCTGAACCCTCTGGCCATCTACAAAATCAATGCTGTCAACAAGGAGAGTGTTAAGGTTCTCATTGGTGTGATGAGAATGTGCATGAGATGAGCCAGAAGCAGGGCTCACTGACAGGACATGGCCTGTTAGCAGTTTTGATGGGTGTTTTGGAACTCAGGGTCCACAACTGATTACCGCACCCTGAAGAAAGAGGCTCTAATGAAGAGAAAAGTAGCAGTGAAGGAAAGACATTAAAGGTAATGGGAAATTTTGTGTTGTCCAGTTCAGCAACTGTTTATTGAGCATCTACTGTGTGTGAAACACTGTGCTAAGTAATAGGGATACAAAGATGAACCTGAGAGAGTCCCTGCGTCAAAGAGATCAAAGAGAACCTTACAAAAATGCATAGTAACGAAATATTATTGCCACACATTAAGCCAGTTCTATGTTCCCCATGCTGTACGAGCCTGGAGGAGGAATCACCAGAAGATGCCTGGAGAAGAAGACAACTGGACTAAGGCTAGCAGATAAAGTGGAAGTTATCAAGAACAACAGGGAGTGAAAGAATATACCAGAAGAGCATTCTGTGGAGAGGAAAGAGCCAAAGCCAAGTTATGAAGATGGGAAAAGCACAATGTATGTGAGAAGCAGCCTTCTGACAATAAACTTATGGTTTAGCAGATTAGCTCCTGGGCACAAGACACCATGGTTTTGAGGGTAGGAAGGAGAAGAAAAAAATATTCTTTTAAAAATTTTTCTCAGTTCTAGTGGGCATCATCATGTATGTGTCTGCTATTTCACTTCCCAGGCCTCAAAGTCATTAACTCCTAATTTCCAGTATATAGATGGAAGAGTTAGTCACATATTAAAGTCTTCAAATCCTTTTATCCAATTTATAGATGGTAGTGTTCATCTGAAGAATTAGGACATACTTTTAAATCCTTGGTTTGCCTCTGAATTCCTATACAGTGAAGCCAGAGACAAGATTTAGCTGAGATAGAAACCAGGGCTCATTTCCCTGGTTTCAATACTCTACTTGTCACTACACAAATATCAGTTTAATTCACACTTAAATATTTAATAGCCTCTAATCATATTAAAAGCATTTAAATTTGTAGCTGAACTTTCATTTCACCTCTACTGCACAGAGAAATTAAAAAGTCAGTTTCCAGATGGCTGCATCATTCAGTGTGTGCTCTCAGAGGTGGCCTGGTTAATCTGGAATTCAGAGTCTGTTGAATGTGCTGGGAGATATCGGATTTCAATGCCCCAGGTATTCCTGAATCCCATAGCTCAGCTGTGCAGGGATTAGCTAGCCAATCTGTTTCTATTTCAGAAATTCACTGTGTGCCCAGCACTGTACTAGACACAAGTGAGACCAAATAATAATATTATCTCTAGTACATAATATTTTTCTTGTTACAGGTGAGGTAAGCCAGCCTTGTTCACATTAATTAGTCAAAAATTGGGAAAAATAGTTTTGGTGAACTGCTGTGTAATATCACTTAGTTTTGTTTTGTTTGTTTTTGTTTGTTTTTTTTTTTTTTGAGATGAAGTCTTGCTCTGTCGCCAGACTGGAGTGTATTGGCGTGATCTCAGCTCAGTGCAACCTCTGCCTCCTGGGTTCCAGCTATTCTTGTGCCTCAGCCTCCCAAGTAGCTGGGATTACAAGCATGCGCCCCTACACCCAGCTAATTTTTGTATTTTTAGTAGAGACGGGGTTTCACCATGTTGGCCAGGACGGTCTCGACCCCCTGACCTCATGATCCACCTGTCTCAGCCTCCCAAAGTCCTGGGATTACAGGCGTGAGCCACTGCACCCAGCCTATCACTTAGTTTTTTAAAGTGAGTATCTTTCACTGGCTGGTAAGAAGCCCATGACAAACAGAAAAATGAAATAGGTCAGCTATAAACTGTTTTGCACACTGAATCTGAGCCAAGTGGAGTCTGCAGGTATCAGGAAGTAATGAGTTTTCCTGGTTGAGAAGTGAGGTCAGCCTTTAGATGTTGGTGGAAGGGATGGACTACAAAAGGCACCTTTGGCATCCCCTGACACACTATCTTTTAAGTTCCATTAAAGATGTCTGCTATTAAAAATTTCCAAAATGAATTATTTGGGAGCATTCACTGAATCATATATTTAATAAATATTTTTTAGTGCACTCTTAAAAATGCCACAGGCTGAAAATGCCAACATGATAGACATAATATTTAGCATCAAGAATCTTACATTCTAGTAGGCGTGGAAGACAAATACACAGTAAGCCCAGTACAGTGCGAAAAGCACTACAATAAACACACAGTACCCGGTGTGATAACGCAGAGGGGAATGTCTCCTAAACCTGCCTAGTCAGTCACAGATGCTGATCACCTTACAGGTGATATGATGCTTAATCTGCGAATAATTAAGCAGAGAAAGGTTTTCTAGGCTGAGAAGTGAGTGGGTCGAGACATACTGTGGAAGTTTTAGTTTAGAATGGCTGAGATGTAGGTATTTGGGGGTGTAGCAAAGATGAGGATGGAAACCAAGTAGGAAGGGGCCATGTCATGATGACAGAACTAAAACCCTTTTGAGAAGCAAATTTTGGGAGAAGAAATAAACATGAATCAATTACCTTCCACTTATACTTTGCACCAAATCAGCAAATATATTGACTTCTGTTAAATGAATGACACACAGGATAGTTATGTTTCTGTGTAGCCTTCAAGAAACTACAAGACGTTGGTTACAAGGATTTGGTAAGGCTTACATACTCAGGGTGCCAACTGAAGACACTGGGCCCCTTTGGTCTAAGATGAAATGCGTTTCAATAATAATGCTTCCTTTATTATTGAAAGCATTTATTTATTGTGCAAGCATTTTAGAAAATGACACTAATTCCCCTAATAGGAAAGTTTCTATTGGTAAATCACTCCTCCACTTATTCATTAATTTAACATAAATTCTTTTAATGTCCAGTCTATCCTGGGCTCCAAGATGTAAGATGTAGGGCTTTGGGAACCTCATCCCAAATCACTGAAAACATGGCAGAGCTCCTGACTGGGCTCCCTGCTCTGTCTTCTCACTTTCTGCCTCTTCAGCATGTTATCCAGGTCCCAACTCCCTAGTTACTGCTGGCAGCTCTAAGGAACTTTGCCCTTCTCTATGCCCTGGGTTATATAGAACAAAAATTAAAAGGTAAATAATATATAGCTTTTTCATTCAAGAAGTTCATTTCCTAGGAAAAAGAATAAATGTACAAAATGAAATCCTGCTACAAAATGATTGGAGCTATAAAAATGTACAGGATGAATTAGAAGGCAGGTAGAGACAATGGAGGCAGTGAGACTGGCCAGCAGGCTGCTGAACTAGTCAGGAGGGAAGGGGAGGGAAGAGGTGAAGGTGGATAGAACAGGGAAGACATCAGATTTTGGAGTTGTCCTGCTATGTAGATTGTGGCCATGACTCAATGCTTATTAATGCATGGATCACATTTGCCTTCTGGTGACTTCTTTGACCCAATGCCAGAATGTTAAATCACAAGGGGTAGAAATCAGCAGCAGAGTTTTCAGTGTTTTCCTCCAAATATTGTCGAGCCAGGAGGTCTCGGTTTACAGAGGAAGTTACTACTAGTAACTACTGGGGAAGTTACTAGGACTCGCTGATGGAAAACACAAAGATCAGATCGGGAGTCAACTGTAGTTCCAGTTTGATAAACTGAATATCTCACAGCCACACAGTTGTGATTTTTTTTTTTTTTTTTACAGTACAATTTTGAGCAACTGTCTGTTATTCAGCTGATGGGAGGAGGAAGACTCATTACCCTGGGGAATTTACTCTTTCTTATTTTACCTTCTCAAAATCAAAATTATAAAGTGGGAATTAATGCAACACAACGCAACACACCATATGGAACCAGGCCTCCGCCATTTGCTAAACATTCTCTGCCACATAACACCTAAGTCACAGCTTGCCAGTGCTGGATGGTGTAGTTTTTTGTTCCATCTTAGTTGTGCAGCATTTTTTTTTTCTTTTCTGGTATTTAACAGTTCCACTAAAGTACTACTTCAGTGGGAAGAGAAATCTTTGAATTTTACCAGCTTGTAACTCATACACCTATATTCATTTTAGTCCTGGCAAGAGCAATTGGTTAATCCTTAGCACAGGCTGTAACAGGAAGGTGATCTATTTGTTCATCAGGTGCACTATTGTTTTCATCAATGGATTGCCATTTTTAAAATTAAACCCTTAACAGTATAATATCGTACCCTTTCTTCTCTGCTAGTTTTCTCTTCTCGGTTTTTCACATATTTTAATATAACAGAATCGGAAATATGCTGAAATATACGTGATTGTGCTTTCAATGCTACTGCATAGGAGTATTTCTGAGCTTGTCATAAAATGTCGTAAATGACACAGGCACTACCAAGAAGCATTTAAATTCATTTACATATAATGAAAAGTTATTTTTCAGAAATCATGCTTTCCCAAGTAAACTTCCTGATGAATCATCAAGCTTTTGTATTGTAATTCAAGTACCGACCCTCTGCTATGAGGGCAGCTTGCAGCAAAATTGTATTGGGATTAAAAATTTTGTTTTTCTACCATCTTTTGATAGAGCTTTTATTGATAATTTTTGCTGTTATTAAAATGAATAGCTAGTATAATTATTATGTATTTCTAAATTCCTTAGAGTCAATAAAAATTACCTCTTTTTTTGCACTATGGCAATGTCAAGTATTCCTGGGTTTTTATACAATTTCATAATCTCTTTATTATGTATTGTTTTACAGTATATGAAAATTGTTATTATTCAGCTGCCAATTGCTTCCATCTAAAAATAAATAAAACAAAAAGCTGAGGAGAATCATGCAACAATGGCATATAGAATTTAGCAATGGGAAGAATATGGATGCCTGTTACTCAGCAGAAAACAGGCTGGAGGGTTGAAGCAGATAATATGGAAAATAAGTAAACAACCTGATTAGATTCCTCTCACATTTTTATGATAGCTTTGCTTTTAGTAAGATAATTTTTCTGTTTGTGTTTTCTTGATGTATTTTTGTTGGGGAAGAAATGGCTAGCATCTTTATTCATGTTGGAATATCCTGGAGTGAAATTCAATGTCACTAGTTCGGTTTTTCATATTTTGACTAGATGTCAGTTCACTAGTTGGAAGGTTCTGTGTCTGCCGTATTTGACCAGTTGACATTTCTGAAGGCTTTGCTTATGTAGTGTAAGAGTCATGAATTGAAAATTGGAATACCATGCATGAAAACCTCCTTAGTAAACATTTACAGTTTATCTTGTTCCAGCACTTTAAGAAAAATAAATAACTTTATATTGTCTATGAAAAAGCAATTTAAAACCTTTGAGTATTTAAAGTACATTTATTTATTGCCTACTTAATCATGGTATTCTTTCGTGTCTTAGGCTGGGTTCCCTGGAAATAAACTTGAGATGCCGATGCATATGCAAGTAATATATTGGTATTTGTGCTAAGAGCAAAAATTATGAGGGATTGAGGGAAGCTGGAGTGGGTATAAGAAGTTGAATTCTGGTGCAATGGCAAAACAGAGGCTGTTTGCACAAGGAGCTCTGAAGCTGGCATAGATCTTCAGAGTTTCCCAAACTGGGCTGTGGTTCTTCCACTTCAACCAGTCATTGAATGTAGGCTGCTACTGTGGATGGGATGTCATCATGAGCAACATAGCTCCCTTTGGCTGATGGCAATTCCTAGGGAGAAACAAAAGTGTGAACTGCCAGGAGCCAATACTCCTGGCAGCTGGGGGAATATGTACCTTTGTCCTGAAGGGAATATCTGGGCAGCACACCACAATATGGAGAACACCCACTGAAAACCCTGGACATGGTATTACTGCTTTTGGAGAATTTATATTAAAGCTTATAGACATTTGACCTGAAAGCATTTAAGTAAGAAATGGTATAGCATTGCATATTTCAAAATTCATGGTTTAAAAAAATACAGTCTGTTAAAAACTCCACTGAATTGATGTGGCTTGAAGTTCTGGGTCTTGCTTTCTTCTTGACTCACCTCAGTGTATTAGTCATGGCTGCCTCTACCTTGAAAAATGCTTGAGGCACTGAAAAAGTTAGGATATGTTTACTTCTGAACAAAATGGAGGCTAACATTATTTTCTGAAAAAATGCTATGGTATAGATATTATTGGTATAAAATAATTTAATAATAATCCTGGTAAAAATCTAAGAGTGAGTTTGAGAAATCAGTTCTGAACTCACAAATTTTATTTGTCCAGAGCAACAGGTATATTTCTGGTCATTTAACCAACATTTATTAAATATCTACCATATGTCAGAAACTATGGAGGAATCACAAATGATTTCTTATTCTTGAAGAGTTTATAAACTATTTGTGATAATGACAGATTTGTGTCATCAATATTGGTTACCCACAGAAAGATGGGATTCTGCCATATTTAGATACAATCACTATGATAGTTCAGAGAGGGGATAGATAAGACAGTTTATTTTGAATCAGTAAGAAAATATTTGTGGAAAATATGGCCTTCGATAGATGGAGGAGAACTGGATATTTGGAGTCTGGAAAAGATTAGTATTTCTAGATTTAGGAAAGAATTTGAATGAAAACATAAAGATAGAGGTATGAGATTTCCAGATCAGCTGGAGCTAAGGATAATTAAGTAAGTAAGTGTTAGACATGGCAAAGAATGCCAGCTAACTGAGGATCTTGAATGCTGAGCTAAGGATTCAAAGTTTTTAATAGACAAGTGGAAATTATTGAGGAGTTTTGACTCCAAGACTGAATAGATTTCTCTTGAATTAACTCTAAATAGTTTTGTTTCTCTATTTCTATTTTCTGAAACACAGAGCTCTTAATTTCAAACCATTCAACTAGCATTTGTTGTTCACTTATTATACCCTTAGTTTCTCAAAATCAGTTTCTAGTATACTCTATGGGACTATTTAAAAAATAAAAGAAACACATTTCCAGTTTAAATGCCTTCTGAACAATTTTATTAAAAAAAATGCCACTGGCACTTGAAGCTCAATATGTCCTAAACTACTCATAATTTACATCACACTAGCAAACACACATACACACACAAACAAACACACACCACAAGCCTCCCATCCTGCTGGCTCTCATCACAATTAATTATATAATGAGGAAAAATGTGCTATTAAGTAAGTCTACCAGTAAACATTTCCACAGTCTAGACAGATTTTTTTTGTGTGTGTAGATGGTGTGGGAGTGGGAAGTTCGATTGTCTGCTTTTTCTTCATTCTGTGAAAACATTAAAATAGGCTTTTTGGCTTGGCCAACACAAGTCAAAGAAGATCAAAAGTATTCTGCACAATAAAGTAAGAGGTTGTCTTCTTTAGATGAAATATTATTATTTCAAATATTTCAAAATATGATTTTAACAATTTTTTTTTCTGCAGGAGACAGGTTCTTTGAGAATTTGATACAGTGAGCACATTGTATAGGTGATTAATAAATATTTGTGGAATGAATGAATGAACATGCCATTAGGGTTGTATAATTAGTTGTCAGCATTTTGTAGTTGCGGAAAGTGTGCCATAGAAAGATTAAATAACTTTCCCAAGAGCATTCCGTTAGGAAGTGTCAGGTCCATGCTCTTGACATATTGCAATATTGCTTCTGGTAACATGGCAGGAAGGGATCAACAGAGCTGCTACAAGCAGTAGTCCTAATCTGAACATGAGAGGCAAAAGGGTAGTGGATTTTCTGCAGTTAGACTCCATGGGAGCTTGAGATATTTTAATTGACTATTAACTGAATGGATGATGCTAGAAGAATGGAACACTTGATCACCCAAGGCAAGAATCTTCATGTCAGACTTGACATTTTGTTCACCTCTCATATTCAGTCGTTTGTCAGGCTGATCCATTCTTTACCGGTCTTTTCAAATCTATCTTCTTCCTTCTAGTTTCATAATCATTGCTATAAAGTTAATGCACTGAGATGATTTTAACGGCATTCTAAATTATCTCTCTCCAGATTCATCTAAATCCTAAACACTTCTCTCAGAATAATCTCTCATTTGTAGAATCCTCTAGTTTTTTCCAGACACACATTCTCACTCTTGTATTTTTCCCCCATTTACTACGTTTCAAAAAGATGTTTCTTTTCAAAATTTAAATTACACTTTCTTTTTCTTGCTCCTTAAAAGAGGAAGAAGCTTTTATTTCTAAGCAATTTTTCTATCGCTGTCTTTATCATCAATATTGCCCTCTATTTTAAACTTCAGGTAAATGAAAATCCTTAAATTAAGACATGTTTCTGCTAAATCACATATCTATCATTTCTCATTTCTATATATTTTGTGTCTTTTACTCTCCCTCTAGGTTTTATCATATTAGATTTAGTCTATTATTTAAGGTGGCTAACATGTTTGATAATCTTAATTCTGTTATGGAACATTGTCACTATCCCAGTCAACTCTGAGTTATTTGATGAGCATTCTGCTTATATATCCATTCAAATTATCTAAAAATATCAACCCAAGATTCTGGGAAGATAGACTAGGAACTGGAGATATAGCCAATATATGTACAGCACAAAAGTGAGGCTGGTTAGAAAAGGCCATGGGGCCAATTCTTTTCTTCTCCCTTCTCTCACCATTTGCCATTTCCACCATAAACATTCTCTGCTCCTCTTTTCTCATCTCATCTGTAGGTGGAGATTATCGTAGTACTCACTTTATAGGTATTATAAAATTTAAATGAGATAATGCAGGCGAATAATGCATGTTAACTATTATCATAATTAAGCTTACTACAAATTAGCAAAAACAACAGTCTGGCACGCATGAAAATCCTGATTATGGCAGGAGGGATTTATGCCAAACAGCTCATGAGAGTTCAGTTTTGTTTTATTATAATATGATTTTTATACCACCTACACATCCAACAGAAATTATTTTCTCTCTAGTTTGCAAAAGATGCAAAGTCAAAGATCACAAAAAAGAAAGTGGCCAAAAGCTATTTGCAAAGCTCTGTTACCTGAATTTACAGTCTTTTTTTTTTTTTTTTAAGGAATCTAGCTAGTTTGGCAAATCATCTATACAACATTTGTTTGAGGTCACTGTTATGTTTTCATTTCAGCATTAGCCTACTTCATGGACTATTTATGTCATTATTGTAGTTTGGAATTTTGATTAAAGATGCAAAAAAAAATGTGACTGCAATGTGAGTAACACCTTTAGTTTAAAATCGGATTTAGCTCCCTTCCTTTATTCATCAGGGTGAAGAAATTACCTTGTTACTCAAATACTAATAAGAGCACTTAGTAATTTATCTGTTATTCAAGTTATTATGGAAAAAATATCTATAAAAAGGCTAACGTAACATTTAGGAGATTAGAGTTTTTAAAGTTCCCGTGTTAATATCATATTCATGTCATTATTTTAAACTGGAATTCAAGCTCCAGATTTATGGGTTATATAGATACGCAGAATTAGAGTGGACAATTAATTTCTTCCTCTCTCTCTTGCTCATTCTATGTAGCAGCTAAAATTAACTCAGGGTCTTTTGTATACTATGTTGTAGTTTATTTTAACAGCATCTTAACAAATTGATAGGTTTAGTAACCAAGTTACATATACACACAGAGGAAAATATGTACTCTGAATAAAAGTTTCTATTTATTGCCCATGTATCTAATACTATATAAATATATACACACACATATATATACATATATATTCTCAAATCATCATAACATTTTTGTAACATAAATTTTATTAATCTTATTTGTAAATGATAAAATTGGGGCTTATGAACTACAAATAACTTGCCTTAAGTCACAAATCAAAGATTTAAGATGTTTATTTAACTTCAAAGCTTGCATATTATCCATTAAAACATAATGCTTCTGCGAATTTCTTTTACAACTACGTCAAATAGCATTTGTTAGGATACAGGTAAGGCTTCCCTAAATTTATGTTTACCAGTAGTATTAGGGATTGGAAGAAACATAAAAATAGAAGGTGGAGCAGAATGGCAGACTGGACTTGCTAAAATTCTACCTGCTAAAAAATACCTATATCTAGTATAAAATATATTTTATTATTTTGCTTGGTCCCAGATTTAAGGAAGCATGCAAAGGGTTCAAGAAATAGAACAGGAAGCTGATTCTTCAGCAGTAAGCCCTAAATTAGGTTTTACTTGAAAGGCAAATACTTATATTAGCACCATAACCAAGAGACTAAGCACTGGATTAGCTGCAGAGTAGGGAGGCTGAACCTGAGCCTCATGGATTGAACTCAGAAGGGTAATAAAATGACCCCAGTCTGCATTAAAACCAGGGTTCAAAAAAAATATAAAAGCAAATCCTCCCTGGAAAAAAACATCATAATGTTGGTTGTCTAGATTTTCCATAGATTAACATCTATGACTCTCAATTGAAATGTACCATACACACAAGAAAATAAACTACTATGAATGAGAATCAGCAGAATAAACAATAAAGGTACATCTCCAAAGAATTCTGATGTTAGAATTTTCAGATAGATAATAGAAAATAATTCTATACAAAATACATGAAGACATAAAAGAGTTAGAAAAATGAGCATGTAAAAAGAAATAACCAAAAATAATACCTAGGAGATTTGAAAGATACAAGATAGAACTTTCCTCATAAAATATGATTGATAAATAAAAAGTGAATAAATGGGTTAGTTAGATCATATATAACTGAAGAGAAAGTTAACAAACTGAAAAATGGATGTACAGAAATAGCACAAAATATAATACAGAGACAAGATGAAAACTATGAAAAAGAAAATAAGATTTATGAATGACAGAATAGCAGTTCTAACTATGTTTAATTGTATTCCCTGAAGGAGGATACAGAGATAATAGAAGAGAGACAATATATTGAGATATATTGTATATTAGTTAGTTTAGCCTGTGCTGTTGTAAAACAACCTCTATCCATCTCCATGGCATAAAAGTTTGCCATTAGTCAAGTGGATGCTCTTAGTTCTCTTCTTCTGTTCTTCATGTAGTGAGTTCAGTAATCTAAACTGCTTTGATCTTGACACTCTCTGCCACCTCTATCCAAAGTCTTCATGTTTGCTTCGAACAGAGATGAAAGAAATGGAGCAATACACAGGACTTTTCACCATCTCAATCTGGAGTGATACATATCTCTTCTGCTCACTTGTCATTGGCCAAAACAGTTCCAAAACCTTTACAAAAGTATGACAATTAGACTGAAAGTAGATTTCTCAACAGCCACAATAAAAGTCAGCAGGGAATAAAATAACATATTTGAGGGCTGAGAGAAAATAATTTTTGACTTAGAATCGTGTTCTCAGAAAAAATATGCATCAAGATGGAAGGCAGATTAAGATATTTTCAGAATGCATATACATATATATTATTTAAATATAAAACCATAAATGAACTTATATTGAGGGACCTACCAAAGAATCTATTTCAGCAAGATAATAAATTTTCTCAGGAGGAATGCCCATGATGATTGTGGAACAGTGGTAAAAAAAAAGAAATTGGTAAATAAGTAGTGAAATCCAAACAGATATTTTTAAGTAAAATATCTAATTTATGGCATTTGAGAAAGGAAGAGAAATAAATTATTGGACAAAACTTTGCCTGTAAAATGAGAGATGATTGATCCAAATAATGTGTTATAAATATCCTTATATTGTTTGAGAGTGTAAATTATGACATTAACTTTAAACTGGAATAAGTTCGAATATAATGGTAAACCTCTGAGATAATCACCAAAGGAACAGAAAGAGAGGATATACCAGGAGAAGAAAACAATAAATCTAGAAAAATAAAGAAACCCAATCAAAAAACTCAAGAGCTAGAAAGCAATAAAATAGAAAACACACAAAAATAAAAGCGATTGATTAGATAACACCTCACTTCCTCAGAATTTGTCTTAAATGATATTTTCAAGTACTTGTCAAAACATATTCATAGTAAAGAAATGGAAAAAGCCTACCAGTCTTAAATACTAATTAAAAGAACCTTAAGGAGCAATACTAAGATCAGACAAAACTGACTTTAAGAAAAATGGCAATTTTAGGTTATCAAAAAGATTACTGCATAGTGCTAAAAAGTTCATTTGAAATAGCAAAATGAAACTAGTTTAAATGTGTGTGCATCCAAAGCAATGACATTAAAAAGATATAAATACAAAGCCAAAAGTTTGTTTCTTTAAAACATTAATAAAAAGTTTAATCTCTCTCAACATCAAGAATAAGGAAAAGTAAGAGATAATTAGTATTACAAATGAAAAGTAGTCATAACCCCAGAATTCATAGAGTCTGAAAAGATAAGAAAATAATGCAAACAACTTTATGCCAACAAAATTTATTTTTAAAAAGTCATGGCCAGGCAGGGTGGCTCACGCCTGTAATACCAGTACTTTGAGAGGCTGAGGCAGCAGATCACTGGAGGTCAGGAGTTTGATACCAGCCTCGCCAATGTGGTGAAACCCCATCTATACTATAAATACAAAAATTAGCCGGGCATGGTGGCGCACGCCTATAATCCCAGCTACTTGGGAGGCTGAGGCAGGAGAATCGCTTGAACTTAGGAGGCGGAAGTTGCGGTGAGCCAAGATCGTGCCACTGCACTCCAGACTGGGCGACAGTGAGACACCATCTCAAAAATTTTTTTAAAAATGGGAAGAAAAATATAACTTACTAACAGTTATTCAAGAATCAGATTCAATTACCAATAAAGAAGTTCAATACATAGTTTAAAATCTTCCAACAAAGAAACCAACTGGCCCACTTGGTTTAATAAACAAGTCTAGTGAAACTTCATGAAACAGATAAATATCCTTCACAAAACTCTTTAGAGAAGAGAAAAAAGTTTACAGACCATTCATTTTAATAGACTAGTGTAATATTTATAACAAAACACAAAGTGTGACAAATGTAAATCACAGACTAATCTTACTCATTAATATAGACCAACATTCTACACAGAGTATCAGCAAATCCAGCCATATAAGCATGACAGTACATCATGAGTAAGTTTAGCTTATTTCAGAAATAACTTGTGTTCAACACTGAAATT
The DNA here is from genome assembly GCF_029289425.2 of Pan paniscus. Classification (NCBI taxonomy): domain Eukaryota; kingdom Metazoa; phylum Chordata; class Mammalia; order Primates; family Hominidae; genus Pan; species Pan paniscus. The sequence continues at coordinate 107,183,980 of NC_073258.2, forward strand.
GTTTAAAGAATAAAAGTGATTAACAGTAAGTGTCTTAAGGAATGCAGCAAAACTGTTCTATGAAATTCAATTTCTGTTTATGACCAAGAAGGCTTATAGCAAGTATTCATTCTATTTTTATTTTTATTTTATTTGTTTATTTTTATTTATTTTTTTTTTTGAGACAGAGTCTTACCCTGTCACCCAGGCTGGAGTGCAGTGGCACCATCTCAGCTCACTAAAACCTCCACCTCCCGGGTTCAAGCGATTCTCCTGCCTCATCCTCCTGAGTAGCTGGGATTACAGGTGCACACCACCACACCCGGCTAATTTTGTGTATCTTTAGTGTAGAGACGGGGTTTCACCATGTCGGCCAGGCTGGTCTTGAACTCCTGACCTCATGATCTGCCTGCCTCGGCCTCCCAAAGTGCTAGGATTACAGGCGTGAGCCACGGCGCCCAGCCGAGTATTTATTCTTCATATATAAAATGTCTGAAGCATTCCCACTAGCACTGTTTCTATGCAACATTGTGCTGGAAGTTCTAGAGGTACTATGTATACTAGCTAGTGAGGTAAGACAATAAAGAGGAAGTCAATGGTATAAGTAAGAATTAGAGATAAATCATAGATATGATTGTCACATAAAAAACTCTTGGCCAGGCGTGGAGGCTCATGCCTGTAATCCCAGCACTTTGGGAGGCCGAGGAGAGTGGATCACGAGGTCAGGAAATCGAGACCATCCTGGCTAACACGATGAAACCCCATCTCTACTATAAATACAAAAATTAGCCAGGCATGGTGGCGGGCGCCTGTAGTCCCAGCTACTCAGGAGGCTGAGACAGGAGAATGGGGGGGAACCTGGGAGGCGGAGCTTGCAGTGAGCCGAGATCGGGCCACTGTACTCCAGCCTGGGCGACAGAGCGAGACTCCGTCTCAAAAAAACAAAACAAAAAAAACCTCTTAAGTCCTTATAGACAAATTATTAGAAATTGTAAGAAAGGTGGCAATATAGTTGTCTCTAAGATCAATATACTTAATTTCTATACATCATAATAAAGAGATAGAAAAGGAAACTTTGTAAGTATGTTACAATAGTTGCAATAAAAACATAAGATAACTAGGAATAAATCTAAGAAAGATATATAAGACCTATATTCATGAAACTTTTAAGCTTTGTCAAATGACTTTTTAAAGAAGAGCTAAATACATTAAGAGTTTTTCTAACTTAACAAATAGAGAAATTGATCTCATTACACTTTTGATCACTTTGGTAAATTATATTTTTCCAGACAATTTTCCATTTTGTGTAGATTTTTAAATTTACTTGCATTGAGTTATTAAAAGTAGCCTCTTGATTTTTAAAATTCTGTTTTGGTTACTTTTATATTTTTTATTTTGTATCTTAAGTTTTGAAAATACATAAAATAACAAGAAAAATGAATCATCCTTTTTTAAGCATCATCTTTTTGATCATCATTCAATGTATCTTATACTGGTGGGATATTGCCTTGGGAGAACCGGTAAAGAAATTCAAAGTATCATAAAAACAAGAGCCTTGCTTCTTTGTAACCTCAGTCATCTACGTGTATCCTACTCTCTGGCCATACTCATATTATGGAAAATATTTTTTGCAAAATTAGGGATATGCTTGGTAAAATTTTTATAAGTACATCTTTTTTATCCAGTGAAATACTGAAAAATTTATATTTCACTGAACCAACACTCTTCAGACTTTGCTCATTAGGGTGTAGATGTCTCACATTGGCAATTGAAAACAGAATTGAAATGGAATAGGAAACCAATTTAAATAAATTCATAGAAGCAATTCTTTTCTAATATAAAAGTTATTTTCTTAAAGGGAGGAAACTTCAAGTTTAAGAATGACTTCTTATAAGAGAACATGGAAGAAGCCCTTCCTATTATAGTCACAACAAACAGATTTGATTTCCTCCACCAAAAAAAAAATGTCTCAAAATTAGGCTCATCAAATCTATCCGAATGGTATATTTTTCAAAAGAAAACTTGTCATCGAATGGTCATGCACATTCAATGCTTCTGAAAGCAGTGCTCCCCAATGTAAGCATAGCTTTCATACTGAATATAACGTTACAGTGTTTATCTTTTTCCTAGGAACTTCAGCAAACAAGTCAGAAAAGAAAATCTCTCTATTCCCAACAGGTATCCCTTATTGTGTAAACTTTGCATATGCCCAACTTTAAAGGACTGCAGCTAGACAGAGGTGAACATGCACAACATTGTTCTAAATTTCATGTGTATACACAGAAATATTCAGCATGACTGCATAGTTGCTTCTGCCTGGCTGGTAGACATTAGAAAGAATGTTAGTGGTGTCCAGTGCATAATAACAGTATCACCAATGCATGCGCCAGCAATATTCTCGCTCTAACTAATATCTAAGCAGCAATGAATGGGCTTAGTGATGTCTAATACAGCCTTAGAGAATGATCAAGAACATGTATACAGAAAGCAAATAATAAAAGTACAACTAGTACTAATGATAACATCTATGTAATAACAGATTTCTGTATGCCAGGTGCTGTGCCGAACACTTTAAATATATTATTCCACTTAATTTAGTAAATCCCTTATAAGGTAAATATTTTCATCCCCATTTACATATGACCAAAAAAACAAAGTTTAGAATGGCTAAGTAATTTGCTCTAGGTCATATTGCTAGTCCCTAGCAGAGGATTCAAAGGCATTATATCTGTCTGCCTATAAGCATGTGCCACTATGCAGCACTGATTTTTAAAATATATGCATAGACAAATAAGCAGAACAACAGGAAAGAAAACCAGAATGGGGAAATTGATCAAGGATATACATTTTTTATATCACACTGTATAGTACAAATCTGGACACACAGTTTTAGTGAAGTGAATGTCTATCAATTATGTCTCTCCTCTCTCTCTCTCCCATCTATTTATCTATTATCCACCTGTCTTTTTGTCATCTTTATTATCTATCTTCCTATCTACTTAGCTATCTATTTTTGCCTACCCAGCATCTCTTCTTTACAAAATCACGGCATGAACATATTAGGCAGCCTGTCTAATCAGGGTACCTCACTATCCTAGCACAGTGATTCGACCAGTGATGGGCACATGTCCCAAGAAGGGCCAGAGTCTTTTGGTAGGATCAATCTGGACACAGAGGAATAGAAGTATCCTGACATATCTGAGACCATAATTGCTAAAGGCTACATAAATATGGAACTGCCATGAGCTGTTTTTGCTGCCCAGAAAGAAAGCTTGCTTAGACATGAGGCAAACCAAGAGACTACGGACGGACTAAATAAAAAGGTCTCATGATATAATTTTAATTCTGAGAGCCAGCTGTGTAGAGAGTTCATGCTACCCCTTAGTTATTCAGGTAGAATAAGTCAAAATATGTTTTTTTTTTTAAATGTAATTTGAAATCAGCTTCTGATATGGTTTGAATTTGTGTCCCTGCCCAAATCTTGTATCCGACTGTAATCCCCAGTGTTACAGGAGTAGCCTGGCAGGAGGTGGTTAGATCATGGGGGCAGACTTCCCCTTGCTGTTCTTTTGACAGTGAGTGAGTTCTCTCGAGATCTGGTTTTTTAAAAGTGTGTAGCAGCTCCCCCTTTGCTCTCTTCCTACTTCTCCAGCCATGTAAGATGTGCCTGTTTCCCCTTCACCTTCTTCTATAATTGTAAGTTTTCTGAGGCTTCCCCAGCCATGCTTCTTGTACAGTTGCAGAACTGTGAGTCAATTAAACTGCTTTTCTTTATTAATTACCCAGTCTTAGGTAGTTACAGCAGTGCAAGAACAGACTAATACAGCTTCTCTCTAAGGCAAAGAGCACTGTCTCATTTCCATTTAAACTATGTCCTTTTATATTTTTCTGAAGATTTCATACTCTTTCTTCTCCACCTTTTTTTGTATGCTCTTTCTGCATTGTTAGTCTTCAATCTCCCTTTTGGCAAAGATGAGTAATGTAGTGCATCCATGGAGAAACAATTTTGGTGCCTTTTAATGCAAGGTAATACATGCTAGTTATCAGATGACATTCTATCTGTATGCTGGAGAATAAATAGTACCGTAAAATTAGGTTGTTTTTGTCCCAAATATCAGGCCACAAAGATATAAACATTAAAATCTGAAATGCAAATGCATTATAGCAAATTCAGTCAAAACACGTTTGAGCCTGCTCTAGCTATGATCATCACATAAGCCTAGTTTAATTCCTTTAGGCTGCTGTAACAGTATTTCATAAACACCTATTCCAGAATTCCCAAGAGTTGCACATTTCTCTATGTGGTATTCACTTGAGGAATCTCTGATATATAATATAATCTTTGATAATCAACTGATGCCTCAGCTGAGTTAATGTCTTTATCAGTATGATTTAAATTAACTTTAACATTTTAGTGGCAAATTCAGTATAGTATTTGGCTGCTTTATTAATAAATATTTGTCAAATGATGTATATGTGTATATACTAGTGGAATGAAAAGTATATCCCTGCTACATGCTTTCTGTAATATAAGAGATATATACTAGCCATTATTGTGAACACAAGGACTATTATTTCACTCTAGATGAAAATTACATCTGTAGAATTATGAGGTGTGTTATGTAAAGCTCTCAATGAAACATACAAACAGGATGCCTAGTGAGTATTGGTTCTTAATTAGATACACAAATATTAAGAGACTGTTGAGTAATTAAATAAGAAAACTGAAAATACCATGTACAGTGCTTCACACTGCAAGTTTTTCTTGGATGCAGCTAGAGTGAGTCGAGAAGGGAATAAATCTTAAGATGTTTTGAAGGAGGAATTTTTTTTTCATAAATCAGATTAGGAAATACAAGTTTTTAGTTTTGAAGAAAAGTTGGTTCAATTTACTTAAAATTAGGGAAGTAGTTCCTGTACAAGAAAGGAATACCTTCCTTTTGGGAAAAGCCAAATAGGACTAATCATTGGTGAAACTTAGGAAACAAACTCTCAAACCCTCAATTTTAATTACGTATAAAAACAATTTATTTAGAGATTGTTACTAAAGTGCTTCCAAATTGCCTAAGCAAGTTGAAAGTAATTTCAGTAAAAGTGACTTTGTGGGTCATTTCTGAAGAATTGCTTTGAGAACAATGACGATAAGATGGAAATCCATCTGGCAGAAGGGCATGTGGAATACAGGTAAGATACGAAAATTGTTCTGGGGAAATCCTTCGGCTTTTAATCTCACTGGGTTTCAATTCACAGAAGTTGATGGAAGCTTCACTCCTTACAGAGTAGCTGAGTGGATTTCTTTAGCACAAGTGAAGGACACCAAAGACTTTCAATTCAAGGCATGTAGAAGAGATATTATTTGATATGCAAGATATTGTAATTCATATATGGTTTTTAAGTTACATAACTTTTAGCTTCCAGAATTTTTCTAAGAATCAAGACTTTACTTTTCTAATAAATCAAAAATGTTGTTTTTATTGTCCATGTATTTTCTCTAAAACTTTGCTGTTTAGCGTTCAAGACAACTAAATAAATGAAGAAATAAAGCATATTTTAAACAGCCTTGTCAGGTATGCCCCACCACGTAGCCTCCCACTGACATTTCCATTACCTGGAATGTATAAAGAAAAGAGTAGTTGAGCTCTTCAGAGATTAAATGGTATATAAATAGCAATGTTATAGAAGGGAAATTGGAAAGTCGAAGAGAATACGAATTTGAAATATGTGCATTGACTTGATCTATGAGCACATTTTAGAATAATAAATATTCCTGTGATAGTTAGCAACTTTATGCGGATAGCACCACAAAGAAGAAAAGTAATCATTCAAAGCAGCTGAGGAGAAAGCAGATCATAAGTCAGAAGATAGAACTTTAAAATGAAAATTTCCCACTAAACAGTGAAGGTAGAAATTGTTCTTTTCAGTGACCCTGAGTTTAACCACACAGACGCCCATCTAAAACAATCATATTAAATATCAACACCGGATTATATGAACAGGAACATCACTGATTGACATCAAGACTAAAGAATACCCCCTTCAAAATGTCTATAGAGTTTGGAAAAATACATTTTCCTCAGCTCCCTGTTTCCACCAACCCTTCGGTTGTTATGTAGATTGGTATAAAAATTTTTGGCTTCTGAAATTGACTAAAAATAGATTAATTTTGTACAATTTATATGGAAGTAAAAATTTTAAAGGAATAATTTGATGATATGTTTAATAAATAAAAGAACAATTTCACTGAATATACTAGTATCTCCCAAAAAGCATCCTTTTGAACACACACAGTCTCAGTAATAGTTGGTATATATTTTGTTTTATCCATTGATATGTTCATTAGAGTCCTGAGAGAACTCATTAGCTAAAGAAACAATTCAGCAAATGTCTTTGTAAAGTGAGGAATTACTTCATATTCTTATGTGTCACAAAATTTTTATAAGAGTTTTTCTTCAAGTAAAGTAGAACTATAGTGTCATTCTAGCTGATGAGACATGAAGATGAAACAATATGGTTGATTATATTTAATAATGTGTGTTAAACAGGAATGTGAAACTTGGATGTTTAATTGATATCAGAAAATATCAATTATCTGTAGCCAAAATGTTTTCTCTCCTGTGAAATACATTGTGCTGTATTACATTTACATTTTTATAAATTTTCTTCTAGTGTCTTTGTACTCATTTGTTTAATTTGGAAAATATATGAGTATAAGGGAAACTTGGAAAAATAGTATGAGGTATATATACCATATACTCTTACCTAGATTCATCATTAACATTTTGCCATAGTTGCTTGTGTTTTCTCTCTCTCTGAATTATGTTTATTATTATTTTAAGCTGAAAATAAAATTTGGCCAGTGGAATCCTAATTACATACTGGGATCTGTGTACATGTACATGCACACACACACACACACATACACACACTTTTTTTTCCAACCATTTGAAAGTAAGAATCTGACTTCATGGCATTTTATCCCTAAATATGTCAACAAACAGATACTAACAATCAGATATTCTTCAACAGAATAGAAGCACCATCATTACAGCCAAAATAAAACCGTCAGTAATATTATCTAATATGAAGCCTATATTTAAGCTTTCTCAATTGTCTTCAAAACGTTTGTTATGGCTTTATAAATTTTCATAATAGTAAAAATTTTTAGCCAAACTAGCTATCTTGAAGAATGTTCCACATTTCAAATTGGTCTGATTGCTTCCTTATGATGAGCTCCAGGTTGAACGTGATTGGCAAAAATACTTCTCATGGAGTAAGCACCTAAAGAGACACAAATGTCAGGCTGTCTCATTATTAGTGATACCAAGGTTTATCATTTGGTTAGGATTTGTGCTACACGTGGATTTCTTTTCTTATAAAGATAAGTTTTTGTTTTTTCATAAGTTACAAGCTATCTATTTGGTAACATTTTCAGATTGAATTAATAACATACATGCCAATAACTTCATCCAGTGTTGTGTGTATGTGTGTGCTAATTTGGATTCATGGATTCTTTTTTTTTTATTTTATTATTCTTTTGGATGCTTAAAATACTCCATAGCTGGCCTGTGAAAATCCCTTCAGACGGGCTTCCATGTTGTTTTAACATGACTTGATTTGTTTTTGAATATTTTCTTGTCTTCTGGCATAACAATATATCCTAGGCTCATCTTGTACTTTCCCTGACCCAAATCTGTCATTTTTCTAAGAGGACTTGATTTTAGTTGGAAATGAAATATAGAAACCAAGATGTGGGCTCTTCGTGTGCTTATTGTTAACGAGTTATCAGGGCTCCTAGGCATTTCAGTGAACAGAGCTAGAACATATGTATACACACATACATATATATTTAAAAATTGTGGATTTACTGTGTTTAGCAGTGGTTGAGTACAGGGTAGGAACTGACTAAAAAGGAAAAACAAGGGTATTTGAAAAAACTATTCTGTATCTTGATGGTGGTGGTGGTTATATAAGTTTATGTATATAAACATAAAAAACGTATGAGTTCATACTCGTACATTAAATTCAAGTCCAACTCCAATTAGATTTCTCCTCACTTTTCTTTATTTCAAAGTTGTATCTCCCTTCCCCATTGAAAACCCTGGTTCTCAACACCACCAGTATATTTACTTATATGCTCTCCCTTACAGCAAATATAAAATAGATTAAAATAGTTTCAAATTTTAACATCAGTGTAACTACCAATGATGGCAAATTTAGTAAGTAAAATTTAAGATTTTTTGCATTCCTTTTAAATGTCACAGTAGATCCAGTTAATGGGTAAAGTTTATGTACTGTGTTCAAAAGTCACTTGGATTACTTTATATGAATAAGAAAACCACATAATAAAACTCTATGTTTTTACAAATATACAGTGAGGTTCATATGCATTCAATTTCATGGTTTGCTTATTTACATTATAATTTTGTTGAACATGTAAAACCTTTTCCTCGTTCAAAAATGAAAAATAGTAGAAGAGAAACCATATTCCCATCCAGTCTCCTACATTCTATTTCAATTTTGTTTGCAAAAATAAGCATATATTTTTATTTCTTCTTTCTTGCCCAAATGTTAGTACATCATAAATACTCTTTTGAACCATGCTTTATTCATTAACACTATATTCATACAAATATTCCTCATTCCTCTTCACCGTATTGCGTGAATGTGCCAAAAATATTCAACCAGTCTCCAATGGACATTAATTTCTCATCTTTTACTGTGATGTACATTGCCCCAGAGAATGCCCCAGGAATAATCTGGTGACATGTTTTGTATTTAAGGAGATTTACTTATAAAGTATATCCCTAGATGTAAGAAGGCTAAGTTAAATGGTAAATACATATATAATTTTGTCACGTATTACTAAATTCCTCTGCAGAGCAGATGTACCATTTTATCCTCCTACCACCAATGGAGGTGCTGAGAGATCTGTTTTCTCACAATCCCACAGGCTCACCAAAGGAGTGTATTATCAATTTTAGCTAATCCTATATGTGAGAAATTATAGCTTAGTGCAGTTTTAATTTCTGCTTCTCTTATGTGTAAAGCTGAGTATATTTCTATATGTTTAGTACCAATTTTAATGCATTTTTCCATTCATATTTTTGTTTAATGTTCGGTGGAGATTATAGCCTTTTTTTCCTTGATTTTAACATATCTTTAAGAATTAGAGATTCATCTAATTATGAATAGATTGTAAATATTCTCTCATTTTTAATTTTGACTTAATATTTTATGCAATGATGTTTCTTATTGCATATTGAATATAAATAATTTTTTTATTTCTACAAGGTAGAATTTATAAAATTTTCTTATTTTTTTCTCAATTTTTAATCAAATTAGAAATACTTTTCCCTCAACCACACTTAGGTTAAAAAGGATTCTTATTTTTCTAGTAACTTATATAGTTTCATTTGTTGCATTTAGATATTGGATGGATTTGCAGTTTATTTCTTTACATGATCTTCATTTTGGAATCAGTGTTGTCATTTTTAAATGGCTAACCAGTTGTTCCAATCTACTTATTGAAAAACGATTTGGACGCCACCTTCATAATGCAGTAAATTTCCAAATATACTTGGGCCAATTTGAGGGACTTCCACTTTAATGTCTGTCTGTCTGTTCATGTACCAGTTTAACACTGTTTCACCTAAAGAGGATTTACGATACCATAGTCTATAGATGCTTTTTCTCAGTCAAGAATAGGTATTCAATTTTGTTAAAGCTTTTTAAGTATCCATCATATGATTTTTCTTCTTAGATATATTAAGATGACAAATTATAGTTATGGTTTTTAAAAAATTAAACCATCCTAACATTTCTGGAATAAATCCCCCTCAATCCTAGTGAATTATTTTTCATGTGGTATTGGATTACATTTGCTAATATTTTATTGAAAAAAATTGCTATTGATAGTCATAAGTAAAATATGAAGTAAAACTGTAAAGTGAAATATAAACATAAAGTAAAATATAAAGTGAAGACTTTATAGAATTATCTTTTTTGCTTTTAGAAAAGTTACTTCGTGTTGAGAATAACTCTTTTTTGACAATTTGACAGATGTCTTCTAGGAAATTTTTGAGTCCTTTTTTTGTTTTGATATATTCTTCAATAGCTTTCTTTATTTATTATAAGAAAACTATTTTTGTTTCAAAATTTTATCTGATTTCTTTTTCTGTGTCAACATTTTCTTTCTTCTCTTTTCAGAGACAGGGTCTTGCTCTGTCACCCAGGCTGGAGTGCATTGGCACGATCATAACTCACTGCAGCATCAAACTCCTGGACGCAAGCAATCCTCTCATCTCAGCCCCCAAGTAGCAGGGGCTACAGGCATGCACAACCATGTGTAGCTAACTTTTTCCTTTTTTTTGTTTGCAACCATGTGTAGCTCACTATGTTGTCCAGGCTAGTCTTGAACTGCTGGTCTCAAGCAATTATCTCATCTCTGTCTCTCAAAGTGCTGGGATTACAGGTGTGAGCAACAATCTATTTTTTTTTTTTTTTGAGTTGGAATTTCGCTCTTGTATCCCAGGCTAGAGTGCAATGGCATGATCTTGGCTTACTGCAACCTCCGCCTCCCAGGTTCAAGCAATTCTCCTGCCTCAGCCTCCCAGGTAGCTGGGATTACAGGTGCTCCCCACCATGCCTGGCTAAGTTTTGTATTTCTAGTAGAGACGGGGTTTCACCATGTTAGCCAGGCTGGTCTCAAACTCCTGACCTCAGGTGATCCGCCCACCTTGGCCTCCCAAAGTGCTGGGATTACAGCCGTGAACCACCACGCCTGCCCCCACCATCCTTTTTAGCTCAATAAAGCATAGCGGTTAAGAGCATACACTCTGGTATTAAATTTGGCTTTAGTTAAAATCTTAGTTTAAACTCCCACTATATGATCTTGAGAAATTTAATTTGCTCCTTACACTTCAGTTTCTAGATCTATGTATTACCTAACTTACAAAGTTTTTGTGAGGAACAAATTAATCAATATGTAGGCACCAGCACATAATAAGTGCTCAATAAGTATTAGCTATTGTTATCATTCACTCATTTATTCATCAATTCATTAAACATGTCAAAACAGCATTGAGAAACTGAAAATGCCAGATATTGTGTTTGATGCTGATGCTACAAACGTGAGTGACATAGATCATATTCTAAAGATAAGATCACACTATAAAGAGAAAACCAGACAAATGTGGTGATCAGGAGAGGTACAAAGAGAGACCAGAAAGAAAACTAAACTTTGATTATCATTTCATGTGGAGCAAATGACATATTTGAGGGCCCGGAAGTATTTAATATTTCAGGAAATCACCTGGTCTGAGCATGTGTACTGAAAGGGTATGCAAGTGCTAGATGTTGAAGGGCCTTTTAAATCATATCATAGAGTTTGAACTTTATCTCTGCAGTGATGGACAATAACTAAGCATGTAAAACAATGTCGAGTTATGATCTGATTTGTGTTCATGAGAGATTATTTTGTCAGCAATGTGGAGAATGGGTGGGAAGAGGAAAGACAAATTAACCAGCAGAAGAAACAGTTGTCAAACTTTACAATACATAAGAATTATCTGGGGAACTTGTGTAATAGTATAAATTGTCAAGCCCTATTCTCAAAGATTTCTAATTAGCAGGGCTAGTGTAAGACCCTGAATAAGAATTTTCAAGGAATTTTGCTGCTAATGGTGGCTGATGGTTGTCATACACTGAAATAGAAGGCCATTGTTATTGTCCAGATAAAAGATATTTAAACTGTTGTATAGCAGAAGTGGTAGGGATGGAGATCAGAAATAATTATGTTTATATCTATGTCTATCCATTTAGCTATCTATGTGCATGTGTGTTATGGACTCCAGATTTGTGTCCCTACAAGATTCATGTGTTGAAATCCTAACCCCCAGTGGGATAGTATTTGAATGTGAGGCCTCTGGGAGGTAATTAGGTTATGAGGACAGAGACCCTATGATGGGATTAATGTCCTTATTAAAACAAGAAGGAAGTCAGCTAGGATACATAGAGAAGATGGCTATCTGCAAACCAGGAAGAGAGCCCTTGTCAGAACCCAGCCATGCTGGTACCTTGATCTTGAACTTCCCAGCCTCCAGAACTATGAGACATGAATGTTGTTTAAACCACCCAGTCTATGGTATTCTGTTATAGCAGTCCAAACTAAGGATACACACACACACACACCAAAATTTTTGGTCAAACTTATGCTTTAATAAATTCTATAAATTTACAAACAACATATCTTGTTAGTTTAATTATTTACATTTCTTCTACACTTTTTTTGGGGAAATTTTAGTACATCCTTAAATTCAAGTTTTGTTTCAGTCTTAGAACAAAAACTGCTGACAGCACAGTTTAGCTGCCAGGAAGACTGTGGAAGGAGAAGATTAAAATCAAATACAAAGAGGGAACTAATGTTATCAATACCAAAACCAAAAGGAATATAAAATAAGATAAGATTTGCAGAAGATGAGTTATCTTCATGTTGTAGTGAGTTTAAAGTTTTTCTGAGCCATCTGGGAAGCCTTCAGTGGCATTAGAGATCTAGATCTAGATCTCAGAGAATAGATTCAGGCTGGGGATAATATTCAGGCACCATCAGCGTATTCATAGTGCCAGCTGAAGCCAGAAGAGTGGACAACACTGCCCAGGGAAATTGATAGAGTGAGAAGAGAAGATGACTCAGGAAAGAATTTTGTGAAAGCATCAGAGGCAGAAAGGGGAAAATAATTTGTCAAGAGGCTAAGTAAAGCTATATTAAGGCTTAAAAAACGTAAATAGAAGAAGTGTTACTGTGTAAACCATGAGAGCAATGGAATTTGAAGAGATAAAATGATGGTGGAGGGTGTCAGATGCCTCAGGCAGGTCTGTAAATAAAAGAGAGTTCAAAAAATGCAAGCCGAAGATGCTCCAGGGATATGAATAAGCTCCAGTGGCTGCTGCTGAGTTTCAGTGAGATCAGTTGCACTGCAGTGCTGAGAGCAACAGCCAGGTTCTCACAGTACATGAGCGAAGCAATGTAAGCAAGGGAAGGCAGCATATAGAAACAAACAATTGTTTTGACTTGCTGCAGAACAGAGGGAGGAAATGGGGCGAAACCTCAGGAGGGATGTGACATGTTTTCTAAGATAGGAGATACCTGAACCTATTCTGTAAGCAGAGAAGGGTCTGGTCGGGAAGAAGAGAGTAAGGGAATAATCATAAAGATAGCATTATGTAAAACCTAGGGAGGGGATAGGACCTCTTGTATTCTGAAACTGCATGAAGAAAGAAAGCAGGTATGTGAGCACAGATTTGTTTGGAGATTAGGGTTCTGTGAAGTAGAGCGAGTTGATGCCTGACATTCTCCATTCTTTTTTTTGCAATAAAACGAACAGGGTTGTCTGCTGAGAGTAAAAGGATTAAAGCCTTTAAAGGCACTAAGTGTTGATAATATTACGGTGCATGCTCTTACTCCACTGTATTTAACTCTCCGGGGGAGGTGGGGGGTGAAGAAAATCTGATTTATCTTAAAATAATACAAACCTATAACATGTGACGAGATTAAAGTAGACAGATTTTCTGATTGTTTCTCTTCTTTATTGATGCTGCTGCTGTGCTAAGCATGTGCTTAGCTTGCCTTTGAGTCATTCAGCAATAAAAAGTTTGAGAAAAGCCACTAAGGTCTGGAACAGCTGCATTTAGGAATGGAAGAGCAGAGGAAAGAACATGCAAAGTTCCTGCAGAGGCCTTGATAAAGTTTGCAACTGAAACATTTTTGTGACTCCAATCCTCATGGCTCTGTGACTTGCTTCCAATTGCTGTTGGCAGCCCTTACGTGTACATAGCCAGGGGAAAGGCTGCAGTGGGGGCCGCAGAGCCATTGGCTGAGGCCTCACTTTGTGGGATCATCTTATTCTGGTACAGTTTGAGTTTCTGCAAGTCACCAAGGCCTTAGCTAGACACTCAGAGAGGATGAAACTGTGCTCATGCTAAATAATGGATTTAATTAAGTTTTTGTGGTTCTTCTGAGCCCTGTTTCAAAAATTTTACATGTATTAACTAATTCAGTATTCCTCACAACCCTACGAGACAGGCACTAATATTAGCTTAATAAGTAATTTGCCCATGGCTAAGGCTACTAAATGGTAGGGTTAGGATTTAAACCTAGCCATTGTCCCTTTCCTTGTTACAGTGAGAAATAACTAGGAAAATATGAACTAGTGTTTGACAATTAAAACCCATTTCAGTAAAGAAACATATGTGGGAGAAAGGGTGAGGTGGGGAGAAGGGGACATTCTACAGTAGCAAGAATCTCAGCTTTGACATTGTTCTTAAAATGAAGAAAACAAGTCATCTTAGTTCACAGGCAGAGGTAAGTTTTCAAGGTCCAGTCATGCTAATTTCTCCTTGTAAAAAAATCAATAAAACTATTAAATGAGTGTTTAGTGTTTAATAATTTTGAATTAATGCCCTGTGACCACTTTTTGGTGTTCAATGGCCCTGACAGTTTGGGTGACTAGCTGGGGAACAGTGACTGCATGTTAGGATTAGGTACATGCTTCACGCATGGGAGAAAGTTCAACTGTCCCTAAAAGCAGTCCCATAAGTATGCTGCAGAAAATTTCACCAGTTTGACCACTCAGGTATCCATTATTATTTTGCTTATGTTTAGTAAGCTGGAAAGAAGAAAGAAGGCAAACTTGGAGAAAAATTAAAAAGCAAATGGAAACTTACATAGATTTCTTATAGAAAAAGAAGGAAAGCATCAGAAGAGCAACAGTGGGAATGATTCTCCCCACTCTCGTTTGCCTCCCCAGCCTCCCCAGCAACGCATAGGTCCATTTTGATTATACCAGATATTCTGATTGAGCACTGTGCCCTGTCTTTCTTTCCACTTACCCTGTAGAATACTCTTTTTTTTTTTTTTTCTTTTTTTTTTTGAGATGGAGTCTCACTCTGTCACCCAGGCTGGAGTGCAGTAGCATTATCTCGGCTCACTGCAACCTCCACCTCCCAGGTTCAAGAGATTCTCCTGCCTCAGCCTCCTGAGTACCTGGCATTACAGGCACGTGCCACCATGCCCGGCCAATTTTTTTTTGTATAAATTTTAGTAGAGATGGGGTTTCACCATGTTGGCCAGGCTGGTCTTGAACTCCTGGCCTCAAGTGATCTATCTGCCTCAGCCTCCCAAAATGCTGGGATTACAGGCGTGAGCCACTGTGCCTGGCCCTGTAGGATACTTTTAACAGCGAAACTTTCCATTGTGGTTTTTTTTTTTTTTTTTTTTTGAGACAGAGTCTTGCTCTGTTGCCCAGGCTGGAGTGCAGTGGTGCGATCTCGGCTCACTGCAACCTCTGCCTCCCAGGTTCATGTCATTCTCCTGCCTCAGCCTCCAGAGTAGCTGGGACTACAGGCACGCACAACCACGCCTGGCTAATTTTTTGTATTTTTTTTTAGTAGAGACGGGGTTTCACAGTGTTACCCAGGATCGTCTCGATCTCCTGACCTCGTGATCTGCCCACCTCGGCCTCCCAAAGTGCTGGGATTACAGGCGTGAGCCACCACACCTGGCTCCATTGTTTTCTTTTTGTGTAGATTCTCCTCCTCTTTCTCATTTGGTGAAAACTTACACTGGAAATCATTTTAGTTCCAAATTAAAATCCTACCTCTTCATGAAGATTTGCTGATTATCTTCAATTGTAAGAGATTTTCTACTCTTCTGAACCCCACTCATATTTCATTTATACCAATTGTGCAGCATTTAACAAAGTCTGCTTTTTATGTTTATTCGCACAGGTTGCACAGCTGGCTTTGAAGTACAGAGTGGTGGTAGTTATGGTATTTGCATGCCTGGCCTGTTGGGACTGTCAGTGTTAGCATCCTGTCCCTTCCCACTCCTCCCCACGAGTTGCCCGCCGACAACTTCACAGGGCGATGAGTACATGGCTCAGCTCATTGTAATCTTCACTGGTATCAATTTATCAACTTTGCAAGGAAGAGGCTCTCTTTCTGTTGAGGTTGCTAACCTAAAAATATGTGAGCCTGGAGCTACTGGCAGCCGTTTGTCAGCCCTTGCATAAAGCTCATCTGAGAAAGGTGCCAATCAAAGAGAAACAGAGTCAAGAGAAGAGGGAGACTGAGCCCTGAACTCCAGGAGTAAGGCTTGCCTGGAGTGAGTTTCCCTGTATAATACTTCCCATTTACCTTAGTCATATTTTTCTACTTTTTTGCTTACAATCATTTGTGTTATGTTTTCAGTTTTATCAAGAGTCCTAAGTAATAAACTGACAAATTTGTAAGTAATTTAAGATCAAGATTCAGATGTGATTTATCTCTTTTCATCTTTGATATAGACAACTGGAAAAGTGAATGAATTAATGAAGGAGTGGTGCTTCAGAAAACTGTCTTTAATTCTCCCAATTGCATGCACTGGGAAAATCCAAGATCTCGCTTTCTACTCCAGCCAATTGAGCTTATATTTGTGATTCCTCAGCTTAGTATTTATTTACGTAGGAATCTAGACTGTTTGTTGGACACTCTCCCTTGTGACATGTTTTCCAGAGTGATACTTTATCTATTGAATATAAAAGAACAAGCAGTTCAGCTGCTCTGTTCAAGCCCCAGGTGTAGAGAGGAAAATGCTGGATTTTAAACAGGTCGATAGATGTTAAGTCAGAGGGGCTCTGATGCATTTTGTGCACACTGCACACACATTTCAAGGACTCACATGTATTATGCTTCTATCATTTAATTTTTCCTGGTTTCTATGATTAAATCTTTATAGCATTTTTCTACTTTTTAATTCTTTATTCTAGCTTTATAAGATATATTTCACATATCATAAAATTCACCCAATTAAAGTATATAGTTCAGTAGGTTTTAGTATATTCAGTGTTATGCAACTATCACCACTATCTACTTTCTGGACATCTCATGATTCCCAAAAGAAACTCCATACATATTAGCATTCATTTCCTGTCCCTGAACAATCCCACTCCCTGGCGACTACTGATCTGCTTTCTGTCTGTTTGGATTTGCCTGTGGTAGACACTGCACAGACAGAATCTTATCAGTCTTTTGTGTCTGACTTCTTTCACTTATCACGGTGTGTCAAGGTTCATCCATGTTGTAGCATGTATCAATACTTCATTATTTTTTATTGGCTAATATTTCATTGTATATGTATACTACTTTTTGTTTATACGTTTATCAGTTGATGGACATTTATATTGTTTTCACATTTTGCTATTATGGATAATGTTTCTACAAATACTCATGTACAAGTCTTTGCATGAGCATTTCTTTTGGGTGTACACCAAGGAATGGAATTACTGAGTACTATGGTAATCATATTCTTCACTTTTTGAGGAAGTGCCAACTGTTTTCCAAAGGTGCTGCACCTTTTTACTTACACTAGCAACGTATGAGAGTTTCCACTTTTTCTGCATCTTCACCAACAATTGCTAATATCTTTATTACTGTAATCATTCTGGTGGATGCGAAGTAGTATCTCATTTTGGCTCTTATTTACATTTATGTAATGACTAATAATGTTCAGCATATTTTAATTTGTTTATTCGCTGTTTTTTTGTTTTTTTTTTTGAGACAGAGTTTCGCTCATGTTGCCCAGGCTGGAGTGGAATGGCATGATCTTGCCTCACTGCAATCTCCACCTCCCGGGTTGAAGCAATTCTCCTGCCTCAGTCTCCCGAGTAGCTGGGATTACAGGCATGCGTCACCACGCCCAGCTAATTTTGTATTTTTAGTAGAGACGGCGTTTCTCCGTGTTGGTCAGGCTGGTCTTGAACTTCTGACCTCAGGTGATCTGCTGCCTTGACCTCCCAATGTGCTGGGATTATAGGCGTGAGCCACCACGCCCCGCCTATTGGCTGTTTTTATATTATCTTTGGAAAAATACCCATTCAAATCTCTCACTGATTTATTCCTTGGGCTATTTGATCTTTTTATTGTTGAGTTCAAAGAAGTCTTTATATATTCTGGATACAGGTACCTTGGCAGATATAACATATTCAAATGTCAAGTATTTTCTCCCTTTCTGTGGGTCGTCTTTTCACTTTCTTAATGATGTCCTTTGATAAGCAAGTTTTTATTTTAATGAATTCCATTTCATGTATTTTTTATTTTGTCTTTTGTGCTTTAATTGTCAGTTCTAAGAAACCATGGAATAACGCAAGGTGGTGAAGATTTCAGGAATTTCTTATCTGTAGTAAATGGTCTGTGGAGGTAGTTGTTCACAGACGTCTGATGAGGCCTTTTTATCTTTCCAGGGGGATCTGGCTGAGACATGATTTAAGTAACAGCTATTCATTTGGAGGAGGCTGTTGCAAGGATCTCATGCACAAGAAGCTTGGGGGTCTCCCAAGATTTAAAAAATTTTTCTTTACACAGCTCTTGATGTAATTGCACACATCACAGGCTGTGACACTCAGGGCATTCTCTCAATCACCTACACGTTTCTTCAATAACACACATACCTTCTCCCCAAGGTATAACCCCTGAGTCTGGGGCAGTTGTGGCATAGAGATGTACTTGTCTTGCTGGTGCCCAAGACCATGATTCTGTCTTTAAGTTCCCGCAATAAATCAGCCTTTACTGACAAACTGGATATCTGCCTCCATTTTTTGGTTTCTTGATTCCTTCAGCATTTGGGGGCAGCTTTGCATATACAGCCTTTCCATGGGATAAATCCCACATTGAAAGTGGCATACTAAAATCTCCAATTAATAAACCTGTGATTTTTTTGTCTTCGATTCTTTCAGGTTTTTCAATATGTATTTTGGTGCACTGCTGTTAGGTGAATATATTTTTATAATCATATCTTCCTGATGAATTTATGGTATTATATAAAATATCCTTCCTTATATCTAGTAATGACTTTTCTTGTAAAGTCTATTTTGTCTGATATCAGTATTATTATTCCAGCTCTCTTTTGGTTACTGCTTGCTTGATGCATCTTTTTCAATTTTTGTACTTTTAATCAGTTTCTGTTTTTGAATTTAAAGTATATCACTTGTAGACAACATAGAGCTGTAACATTTTTTGAAAATCCATTCTTCCAATCTCTGCCTGTTGAGCCTGTTGATTGGAGTGTTTAGTCCATTTACATTTAATGTGATTATTGATAATGGAGGATTTACAGCTGCTATTTTTCTATTGATATTTGTTTTCTATTGGACTATGTTTCTTCTTATTCCTGTCTTTCAAAAATATTAAATGGATATAATCCAGTTTATTTTTAATTTCCTTTTTCTTTTAGTCCATATTTTTAGTAACTTTCTTAATGGTTGTTCTAGAGGTTTCAGTTAGCATCTTAATTAATGCAATCTAGTTGAGAATATTACTAACTTAATTTTACAGTGCATAAAAATCATTTTGCTCTAATATAATTTCATTCTTTTGTCCCTGTTTTGTATGATTATACAAGCTATATCTTTATATGTTACAAGATTATCAATACAAATATATAATCTTCCTTTATGTTGTTGTCTTTTAAAATAGGAAAAGAAAAGAGTGACAAACAAAAAATACACTTTTATTGTCTTTCATAGTACCTATATGGTTAGCTTTACTGGTGCTCTCACATCATCATGTGGATTCGAGTTACCATCTAGTGTTCTTTTATTTCATCCTGAAAGTCTCCTTTAACTATTTTGTAGAGCAGGTCTGCTAGCTATGAATTCTGTTTTTGATAATTTAGAAATGTCCGAACTTTCACTTCTGAAGCAGAGTTTAACTGTATATAGAATTTTGAGCTGACAGTCTCTTTTTTAACACTTTGAAACTTTGACAATGTCATTACTTAGTTTTCTGGCTTACATGCTTTCTGATGACAATTCAGCTATTAATTTTATTAAGGCTCTCTTTTATGTAGTAAGGTTTTCTCCTACTGCTGTTTTTAAGATTTTTCTCTTTGTCTTTTTGCCATTTTGAATACGATATGTCATAGGCGTTGATCTCTTTGAATTTATTCTATTTGGAGTTCATTAAACTTTTTGAATGTATAGATTCCTATTTTCTTTAAATTTAGGAAGGTTTTGGCTATTTTCTCAAATTTTTTAATCCTTTCTTTGCTTTTCTTCTATTTCTGGAAATTCCATTATACATAGTTTGGTACACTTAATGGTGTTTTTCAGTTCCTTAAGGTTTGTTTATTTTTCTTTCTTTTGTTTTTCTTCATGCTCATCAGATTGAGTAGTCCCTATTGACATATCTTCATATTTAATGATTCTTTCTTATTCCAGCTGAAATCTGTTGTTGAACCTTTCTATTAAAATTTTTACTTCAGTTGTACTTTTCAACTTTATAATTTCTTTTTGGTTCTTTTAAGATAATTTTTTTCTTTATTAATATTTTCTCTTTAATGAGACATCATTGTCACTCTTTCCTTGAATTCTTTAGACATGGTTTCCTTTAGTATACATATATTGATAATAGTTGATTTAATGTCTTTGTAAACTACGTTCATGCTTAAAGTTTCCTTATGAAATGTGGTGTTTGCTGCTTTTTCTTTGTGCATGTGGCTTACTTTACCATTTGTTTGCATGTTAATATATATTTTTTGAGTTCTGGTCATTAATGTATTGTGACAATATTTCTGTCTCACAAAGATGTATTGTGTTCCTATTTTTATGTTGTCATTTTAGGTTTTCTTTTTGCTTCTTATTTGCTTGTGACTTTCATGGAGTCATTCTGTACATTCTGCCTGTCCTGCTGTGTGTGTCTACTTAGTTCTCTACTAGCTTCTTAATAAATGTTTTTGTCTTTATTTTTAAGCTTGGCTTTCTGAGAGTAGGCCCTTGATGATTATAACCTCGTGGTCAATTATGGGCCAGAAGATTTCTTTAAATTAGTTTCCTATATGTCTCCCACTTTTTATTTTTTGGCATCAGTTTACAAGATAACCTTAGCTTTTACTTCCTGTTTGATCATGGCCTTAAGGCCAAGAAGAGATGAGTGACTATTGACTTTTCCTTCCTCAGGTGTTTGCTGTGAATGCACACAGCATTGCACATGTTCTGTCTTTCAGATTCCTAGGAATATGTAGGAGCTTTCAAAGTTCCTCAGTCTGATCCCTGTACCCCTGCTGAGCTGAGCCTGCATCAAATCAAATAGCTACCACATCCTGAGAATACCCACTTTCTAGGAATCTACAAGTTTGTGCAGGAGTTTGACTGTACTTTAGGGATGGTGCTTTTCACAAAATTTCAAAAGTAATCAGATTTCTCTGTTGTCTGCAATTTGCCTGCTTTTGGTTACGGAGCTCCTGAGCAGGGGAGGGAGAGAAGATGCAGATAGCCCCAAGTTAAAATGTTACGGAGTATGCTGTCTTATTGAAATTCACTAGGTATCTTGGGTAGATGATTCTCAGTTCATTTTGCAGCTTTGGTTAATTGCCTGCATTCTGCAGTGGTTTATTTCTGTTTTGTTTTGTTTTGTTTTGTTTTTTGTCTATACTGCCATAGTTTTAGAGGGAGAGTGAATTCATAGAGGTGGTCACTGGGCCATTCCAGAAGTTGATTGCTGCTTTTTGTTTCTGGATTATGTATTTTTCCTTATACAGTTATCAAACTCTTTTTCTATCTGTTTACTATTTTCCAAGATAATAATCATATCATGAACT
Organism: Pan paniscus; assembly: GCF_029289425.2. NCBI lineage: Eukaryota > Metazoa > Chordata > Mammalia > Primates > Hominidae > Pan > Pan paniscus. Next base: position 107,205,587 of record NC_073258.2, read on the forward strand.
TATAATCCTTTGTATTTTCCTCTTATTATAGTGCATATAGTAAATATTCAACAAATAATTGAAGGTTGCTATATGATATGTTGCCAGATGTTCTACAGGGAGGAAAATCACGCATGATTGAGAACTACTGATATACAATTATTTCATTTAATCCCTGCCACAATTCTTTTAGGAAAGTTTTATCATCTCCATTTTACAGTGGCCTAGAGAGCTGCATATTTACCTTACTAAAGTTACACAGCTAGTTAAGTGACAAAGGTTGATTTTAAATCTAGCCTTCTCTGACTCCAAGGCCAATCTTAGTTATAGTTTATAAATTAAGAGGAAGGACTTCGTTATTTTTATTTTTTAAATTATGACACACCTTTGATCTTGTCAGTATTCCAGGACATTACATTTTATTTGTTCTATAATTTTGGCAGTAGTTTTTAGATTAAAGTATTATACATTCTTATGAGGTTTTAGGGCTCCAATTAATTGCGCATTCAGCCGTGAATACTAGGTTATCTTAGCCCTTTTTTTTTTCCAATGCAATGACCTTGAACTCAGTATGACTGAGTTTGTGGGATGTAGGGTGCTCACACTGCAAGAATTGGTAATATTATTCTTCTATACTTTCCTTCTGCTCTAACAATAAGTTCTCAAAGGAGGCTAGTTTTGAGTTGTGCACACTCACCTACATCCTGTTTGTCTTGTCAATAGAATACATGGAGTGCATGGAAATGCCCCAGGCAGGCTTCCTTACATCCTGTTGCCAAGGCAACAATGCCATGATTCCCCACGTTCTATGTCTAAGATAGCAGCAGGCCAGCACACACAGAAACTCCACACGCCCACCTGTGTCTTACTATCTTGGGACAGCATGAGAAAAACTGGGCTTGAGTTGGTCTTGGCCAGGATTCTTTATGATTAAGATTTTACTCAGACAATGGGTGAACCTTTGATGCTTTTTTTCATACAAAGTTCTATCTACAAAATCGTGTCCAATAAACCACGTAGCTGCTAGAGGGCTCCTTGGAGTCCTAGAACATGTATTGGAACCCTGATTTTGTCACTAATGCGTATCCAAGTCTTGAACAAGATCTCAATAACTCTTTACAAGCCTCAGTTTTCCCTTATGAGGGAAATGGAATAAACCTCAATTACATCATTGAATAGTTCTAGAAATGAAAAGAATGAATAGCCCTCAAATCAGTTCATACGTGATAGTTATTCAGATGCTAATTTTAATTGTTTTAAACCCCATGCTTCTTTTCTGATATCACTTTATCCCCCATGTGAAGAAATTAATCAGTGACAAGGAAGAAAAGATGTTGAGCTGTTTAAGGTCAGGAATCATATTTATAAGGAGGGTAAGGTGGTTCCTTGACTAATGATGATTAGTGCATGGATGTGACTTCTCTAAGCTCATAGTCACTGCCACTTAGAGACCAGGCTCAGAAGGACTCACTAGTGAATACTGTAGTAGTGAACACTGTATATTCTTCTTGTCTTCAGGATATCTCAGAAGCAGTCCCCAATTTTCAATGAAAGTTTTGTCTCTATAAATATAAGCATTTATGGTAGATTTGTTTGTCATTTTTGTAAGGTTTATATGTGTGTTTAAAGTCCTGTCATTTTGATGTACATTAATATTTTATTCAATTAGATGAAGGATGAGCTATATTTTATGAATAATCTTTGACAAATATACACACACAGCTGTGTTTAGCCTCAGCACTACACATTGTAATTGAAGTAAAAAATAAAGGCTCACATACTAGGAAGCAAAGAGTAGCTCCAGCTTTCACCTTTGCACCTTCTAAACCATTTCAGCCTGTTAAAAGCAGGTTAGAAACGGTTTTAATTTGAGTCAGTATGAATCAATTATAGAAATTGACATAGTATATTGAGAAACAAGATAGTGGGTCTGAGCAATGAGATATTTTCACTGTATCCTTGGAAACGATGCACATATCATTCTCAACATTCTCAAGCAAGGTTCCAGTCCCTTTCTGACTTTAGACTAATTTTTCTTTAATTTACATTTGGAATTTATAAATTCAAAATGTTCACAATTGCAGAGGACATATAAAAATAATTAGTCATATTATATATGACTCCTTTTGAATTCATCACTTGCATATAAACACATAAATGCTTGCTTTGTCCATCTCATAAACTATGAAATGATAGAGACCATTGTAAGTTCAGTCAACTTAATGTCTAGACCTGTATCAGATATAGATAAACAAGCATTCAATAACTTTTTATTATGAATGAGAGCAGCACTACCTCTGTTTTTGAAACAGAGCTTTCATTGCCTAGATTAAAAGTAGGCACCTTGGCTGGGTGCGGTGGTCACACCTGTAATCCCAGCACTTTGGGAGGCTGAGGCGGGCGGATCACGAGGTCAGGAGATCAAGACCATCCTGGCTAACACGGTGAAACCCCGTCTCTACAAAAAGAAAAAAAATTAGCCGGACGTGGTGGCGGGCGCCTGTAGTCCCAGCTACTCGGGAGGCTGAGGCAGGAGAATGGCGTGGACCCGGGAGGCAGAGCTTGCAGTGAGCCGAGATCGCGCCACTGCACTCCAGCCTGGACAACAAAGCAAGACTCCATTTCAAAAAAAAAAAAAAAAAAAAAGGCGCCTAATAAGCATTTCTGAATAAAAAGTTAAGGCACAAATTAAAAGGCATCCACAGAACAAAAATACTGGATCACTGCACAAACAATAGCACAGACATTTCTTTATTGGTGATTTGCAGTTGCCTGTGTGTATCAGCAGCAAAAGGTCATCTTAAATCCATAAAGAAATGAAGATTCTCATAAAGTCTACTTTCCCAATATATGTAGATCTGAGAACTTGATCTACAGTGATTTAAATGTTAATATTGTGGTATTGCTTTTAAGTCAGAAATTTAATCAAAATATCAACATATGTGTGTAAAAATATGTATATTTACTTTCAACACCTTAACAGCAGGGATAATATTTGGCTTCACATTTTTCTCTTATATTGTCCAACAAGAAACCTTATTATTTTTTATCAGGGAGCTGGCAGCTCGTCATCAATTTCAACTAATCAAGATGCTTCAAGTAGTCTGGAATGTTTTTGCATTATTAAGTGCTTTAGCAGCACTTGGGACTTTTACTCTGCTATCCTCAGAATGATTTAGCATTATTATTTTTGAATAGATTCCCACATGTTCATCTCTTTCAACTGAAAGTCCCTTGGTAGGGAAAAGAGCCACACAAACCACTTCCTTCTGACCCCATCAAGCAGCCAGATCCAGAATCACAGTAGCATCTAAAATAAGTCCACTTATGTCCATCCACAAAGAACAAATTGTTGTGGCCTAAAGGATTTTCATTGAGTAAATACTAAAACACTACATAAAATCCACTTTCCCATGACATCACATTTCCATCCCCTCTGGTTAATTAATGTCTGTTGATAGGTTGTGTTTTATACATTCAGATAGAACATATACACCATTGAAGGTTTTTTCCAGAAGCTTGCCTTTGAAGTACTTGATCCATGTACATCGTATCTCTAGCAAGATGGACTGTACAATGATATTCTGGTCATTATAAATTTAGCTTAAAATCTTAATTCATTTAAAGCAGATCTTCCAGGAAGGACAATTTCTTTCTTACTGTCTGAGAGGGATAATTCTGATTCTCTCAACCTAGTTAAGGATAGTTATTTGTCCAAAGCAGCATGTTAAGGCAAGTATTAAGTGAGAATAAGGGAATTTTTAATGAATGGAAGATAAAAACTTATCCAAGCTGAGTGACTGTGAAATGGAGAGAACTTTAGAGTCCTAAGTGAAAACAGGTTATTATACATTAGAGGATTGTAAGAGGCTCACTCTGTTGAATGTCATGGTGATATTGAAACAGAAATCAAATATTAAAAAATACACAAAAATAGGCTTGCTCTATTTAAGAAAACTATAAAATCATAGATCATGGTATTTACTAGTTTCATATGACATGCCTCAGAAGACATTACTCCAAATTATAGCTCCTTGGCATACTGAGTAGTTTAAGCTGAAGGAAATTGAGAAAAACCACAGAAGCATGAAGGTCACTCTCTGACATGCTTCTGCCCTTCTCCCCTGAAGGAGATGATAAGACCCTCATCACCACCTTTATCTCTGAAGACACAGGGATATAGACAAGAATCTGTAAACACAAGCGTGGCTAAGTCGCCCTCCCCAAGTTTATTACCATTAGTTAAAACTCCTGTCCTCCAATCATACTTCTGCATGACTGTCCATGAAAATACATAGATCTTCTCATAAAACAGGCCTGGCACGGTGGCTCACACCTGTAATCCCAGCAGTTTGGGAAGCTGAGGCAGGTGGATCACTGGGGGTCAGGAGTTAGAGACCAGCCTGATCAACATGGTGAAACTCCATCCCTACTAAAAATACAAAAATTAGCTGTGTATAGTGGTACATGCCTGTAATCCCAGCTACTCGGGAGTCTGAGGCAGGAGAATCACTTGAACCTGGGTGTCAGAAGTTGCAGTGAGCTGAGATTGTGCCATTGCACTCCAGCCTTGGTGACAGAGCGAGACTCCGTCTCAGGAAAAAAACCAAACTTTTGTTAAATGCATTTGTATACTTTTGTTAATTTGTCTTTTGTTACCGGTGCCTCAGCTTGCAATCTTGCAATGGGTGAAGAAAAGATAACATTTTTTCTCCCCTATACTAGAATGCATGGCTTCATCAAGGCAGACACTTTTATTTGTTGGAAGCACCACTGTATCCTTGCCCAGAGCCTTCCTCTAGAACTGGTGGCTCGCTGTAAAGATAGAGAAAGTAAGGTAGAGGAGATCAGGTCAGCAAAACTGGTCTACGATGGCTGTGTTGCTGATGAGGTAAATTTGTCTCCTGTATCTTATTCCTGTAGGTTGTTACAATCAAATTCCTTCTGTGGGGGCCAAGGGGAAAGGTTCACTAAAAAACCAACTTGCAAAAGGCAGGTTAATAGGAGAAAAGGCACAAGTATTTATTTGGCGTGTATACACGGGAGCCTTCAGAATGAAGATAGATACTGGGGAAAATTGTTCATTTTTCTGGTTGTATTCAACAAAATATGGATAGCTGTGTAGAAATATGATTGGACAAAAAGGGTATGATCTAATGTTAATAGACTGAGTGAGGAACCGGGCAAGTCCTCTTTCCAGATTCTTCTTGGTGTCTCTGAGCATGCATTCCTTCCTTCTGGGTGTCAGCATGACCCTGTCTGGAATGGGGGCATTATGACCTACAATCAAACAAGATAGGTCAGATAATTTCTTTATGGCCAGTTTTTACAGAGAATATTTTTAGGTTTTATTTCTGGCTTTTGAGAAAAGGGTTCTGGTTTTTATGACCCACTTTCAGGAAGAATGATTCTCGTTTCTATGGCTAGCCTCTGGGGAGAATGGGCCCGAGAGACGAGAGGACAGGAAAAGGTCAGAGAAGAACTTTTGCTTGTGAGACTGCTGCTGAGGCTTTCATTTTGGGGAATTGTTTTCTGATCCCTAACTCTTCACTGCACGTGATTGTAAATATTCCTTATCAGACCAGTACATGAACCAGTGATTTCTATGTTGGGATTGAGAGGATAAGGTACTTTGAAAGAAAAAGCACAAACTTGGAGAAAGAAATCTGTTTCTAAATTTGCCCTCAGCCCTTTTCTGGAAATCACCAAAAATGAATCTGTAGATGAATGGTGTCCAATAGAATTTTTCTGACCATGAAAATGTTCTATAATATGTACTGCTCTGTAGCTGCATATTAGACTTAAACTGACGGATCACTTGAAATATAACTAATGTAACTGAGAAACTGAATTTTCAATTTTAGTTACGGTTAATTAATTTGAACTTAAATAGCCACATGTGGCTAGTGGCTACTGTGTAGGACAGCACAGATCTCCATCTATGTTACCTGAAGTGGTGTGTTTATTGCTGGGGTGGAGGACAGGGGGTCAGGACAGTAGAGTACTTTCTGCTAATTGGTGCCGGGGTCAAAGAGGGCTGGTGCTGGGTCACAACACAGTACATAGCTTTTTGGAATGGATATTCTTTCAAATAAGGAAGTTGTGTTTTCTTTTACAAGAAGAAAGCAAAATCAATCTTTCCCTTATCACATAGTGGCAGGTCATTATACAGAACCCAAAGGAGGCTATAACAAATCGAGGGTTCCCAGAAGTGCATTTAGTAAGAGAAAACAATGAAGGTTTGTGATGTTTCAGATGAAAAGGGAGTGTTTGGCTTTCTTTGTCAAAAATAGCACTTAGATTTGCAACCATACCTTTGACCTTCAGATCTGATAAGGAAGATAAGAGGAATTTATTGCTAAACCTCAGATCTGTCAAGTCAGGGTCAGATGAAACATTGCATTCCTCTCTGATAAAGAAAAAAGCATTTGCAGAAAAAAGGGCCAGCTCCATTAGACCACACATGGAGATGGAGATGGGAAGAATTTCAAGCAGCATTCTGAGAGGAAGATAGGAGACCAAACAGGGGGAAAATGAGCAATAGTTGGTTTATGTTTGTGCAAAGGAAATAAGAAATAAAATTAAGATTTTTGTATTTTTGTTTAGAACATGTCCCCAGAAAATATGGATTCTCATCAATCACGCTGTTTGGAGCGAACAGAAGTACCCCTTCTGAAGGGAAATTTGGCAGTAATTACTCAAGAACCATTCAAATATGTAAATTTTGACTTAGCAATTCAATTTTCAGAAGGATATCATAAGAAATAATCTTAACTATGCAATGATACAGCTAAAGTCAGCTGAAGCAGCAGTTATTGCAACATTAATTATGGACAAAAATAATAATTGAATGTCTATCAGCAGAAGGTTGTCTGGTTAAATTACATTACTTCTGTACAAAAGAACATTATGCAATCAGAAAACATGTTGGGAGAGGCCTTTAAACATGTAACAATTTAATATTATATGCATACATACTGTTTTTCTTCATCAGTATTTTAAAAATATTCTTCATTACATTTTCAAATTTTCTTAAACAATCTTTTCAAGTATATTAGTTTTATAATTAAAAGTTATTTTTTTCAAAATGTTAATGATATTTTTGTTTTTTTTTGCCATCCAGGTTTTTCTATTCTATGAACTCCTTGGGCTGTCAAAAAGATCTATTTGAATCTGTAAACAAGTAGAGATTACAGTGTGCAAAAAGTAATCCTTTTTGGCACCTCTAGTAAGCTCTGCTTCTTGCAGATCTTGGAGGATCTTAAGCCATATAAGCCATCACTAAAAACCATAGTTAGTGTGTAAGCTGCTTTATCCACTTATGATTTTCTTTTGGCTCAGGAGATTTACATTCTGCCTATTCATCACATTTAGTAAGTAGAGAGCTATTTCACAGCTACCATCCTACAATTACTCCCTGCTGATTGTTTCCTAATTCTCCTTGGAGAGGTCTGAGTCTCTAATTGGATGGCTAGAGGAAATTATCCTCAGAGGTCATGTCACTATTCTGGTCAGTGAAAATTTGCAATGGATTTTCCAGAAAGTCTGGGCAGTAGAGGCCCACTGCCTCTGTCTCTGCAATGCCATTTCTGAACACAAGGAATTTTGGCTTCTCAATTCTTTCGAACAGTACTAAAGTAACACTAAAAAGGGTGAGATAGAGAGATAACAGTACTGGAAGAGGAAAAAGAAGAAGAAGAGGAAAAGAAAAGAAAAACAGTAAGAAAAAAAACCCAACCTGTATTTCACATATAATGGTCATGGGAAGCACTAGAAGTCTAGAGTCATCCTTATTTGTTTTGATTGCTCACCTTGAAAACCACAGCCAATTTTCCAATCTGCCACCTTCACTCTAACTGGGTTAAAGTAGTATGCATTAGGAAGCTTTTGCAGAAATGAAATTATTTTGCCAGGAATGATCCCAGAAAGAATGTTCTCATAACAAAAGGCCATGTTAGGTCTTTCTCATTTCTTTTGGGGAAGCCAAATCTCATGAAACAACAACACATATATTCCCAGGAGTGACAGGACATGCCTTTCCTATCAGTGTCATGTGGGACAGAATGTACACAAGTCGTGGGAATATCCAGAAAGCTGAGTCTACTGCAGGAATGCTGATAGCTTAGCTAGACTTCAACTCATACCAATATTACTGTGTAATTTGCAGACCGTAGATATTTTCTTAAGCAGATTTTATCAGACAGACTAAAGGTACCACTTGACACCCACACTCAGGTTTTACAATACAGGCTCTCAAAGTAACTTATACCTCTGCACAGCGCATATACCATATATATAAAATCACTTGCTCAATGTCTGTCTTTCTCTTTATCATTATAAGCCTCCTGCTTTCAGGAACTATGCATTTTTTGTTCACTCTTGTATTCCTTGGGCCTGGTGCTGTGCCTGGGACAGAGTTGACACTCACATAAACTCTGCATATTGAATGAATGAAGGAGGAGTGTTTGAGGGAACCTGAGAAAAGAAGACCTCACTAAAATGGCATAAAGAGCAGTGCTGATAAAATGTCGTGTCCATCACAAAGTACTACAGGTCTATTTGCTGTCACTCTCCATTAACCTGAAAATAATACTAGTTACCATTTATTGAGTAGCTACTATATATTCCAAGGTCTTTGCATACATTATGCCATTTAATTCTGAGAATGCTACAAGGTAGCAATTATTATTTCATTTTGTAGATTAAAAAACTGATGTGCAAAAAATTTACTTAAGATCACAGCTGCAGAGCACATAGTAGGCTCTTAACAATGACTTGTCAAAAAAGGAATGCAAGGGAAGAAGAATTTAACCAGTCATTTTAACCTAAAGCCTATTTTTTTTTTCTACTCATTGTATCCCACACCTTCCCAGATAGAAAATTTAGGTGAATCATATTTGTAGAATGCATATACCTATGTAATACTGAGCTTCTAACTAGGCTAACTAGGCTAGTTAGCTAACTAGGCTTCTGCAGAGATGGCCAGGCTGCTTCTAGAGTGGTACTTAGGCCTTTTGCATCATGAGAAGACAGGGTGCTCAGAAAGATGGGATAAAATTCCACTCAGCTAAGCTTCCTGGGTGTAAAACTTAGGGATGAGTTTTTCTGTCTTTGAGAGTGAAACTTAATGAGAAACACTGCTAAGGGTTTCAGCATTTTCCTGATGGGAGTGAGGAGCAGCTCCATGGCAGCACGGTGGTAGAAACCAAGAACACCCAAAGAGACAGCAAAGATGAAGTGGCAGTAGCAAGGCACAGCTGAGGCCAAGGCTACATCTGGAAGAAGTAGGAGAAACCATGGGCGAACAACTCCAACTGGGCTCATCTAAATCTCACAGAAGCAAATGCCCACACATAAAGGGCCAGTCTATGTGTGATCAGTTAGATTTGTCATTTTCTAGGCACTAGTGAGCTTGCTTCCAGAGGACGTGGTGGAAATGTGAAATCCTAAGCAAGCCTCTGACTCCAAGGTCTGGTTTCTGGGCCCTGGAAACTTGCTTGGGGAATGATGACCTTGATGGGGTAGGTGGTTGTGTCAGAACGCACCCCTGTTGATTGTGGCAAGATGAACTTAATTTTTCTATTTAATTTCTTCCACACTTGGCTTCAGGGTATTGAAATATGCTTACGAGGAACAATCGATCCTTGCAGGATGGGGTTCTCTGTGCCATTAACAATGGTTGAGCTTATTCTACTACATCGGTCCCCTGCCAAGAGACAAATAGCAGGAAAAGAACTCAATGCTTGTTAGGACTTTTTTTTGTTACAGAGATTAGGGACTGATAGCTAAACTGGGTTTAGGTTGTTGTGGCCTAACATGTCCCATCCCTATCCATATGTTGAAGTCCTAATCCCCAGTCTCAGAATGTATTTGGAGATAAGGTCTTTAGATAAGTCATTAAGTTCAAGCGAGGTTCTTAGGGCTGGCTCCAGTCTAATATAACAGGTGTCCTAAGAAGACGAAATTTAGATATTGACATGAACAGAGCGATGACCATATCTAGACACCAGAAGAAGACAACCATCTATAAGCCAAGGAGAGAGGCCTCAGAAAAAATCAACCCCTTCGACACCTTGATCTCGGACTTCTAGCTTCCAGAACTGTAAGAAAATAAATTTCTGGTGTTTAAGTCACCAAGTCTGTGGTACTTTTATGTCAGCCCTAGCAAATGAATGCAGTGGTCCAGGGTTCTGAAGATATTTCAAAAAGGCTTAGGGTAGATGAAGCAAGGCTGAGGGGGAAGATGAAATACCTGTGGCCCCAAACTTTGCCTGTATAATTCAATCATCAGGTTTTGGTGTACTTTAAAGCAATGCACAAGCAGAATATACAACTGTTCATGAAAAACAATATTACAGAAATGATAGTCACAGTGATTTGTGGAATGTTTATTGCATGCCAGCCTCTGTTCCAAGTACTGTAGAAATGCTGTTTAATTTTCACAACAGCATTCTGAGGTAGGTAGCCTAAGTATTCCCATTTTATGTGTATGGAAACAGTCACAGATGATTAATTTAGCCACAGAGAGTAATTTACTCAAGGTCACCCAGCTAGTTGCAGGGTCTGGGCTCTGACAGGTGAATGGGCTAAATAAGACTCAAAGGCACTTAGTAATTATTCCGAGTCATGAAATGAGCAAGGAAGTAGCAGAGCTAAGACTTCCAGTCAGCTGCTTTGTCTTCAGATGTTCCCTTTTGAGTTCCTCACAGGCTGCCATGAGTTAGACAAATGGCACTAACACACCGAGTGTGTCTCTATTACTCTTGAAAAGAAACAGTCTTTCATAAGCAAGAAAGTTAAAACAGCAGTGATGGTCAGCTAAAGATGGCCTCCTTCAATTCTATTTTTGTTCACAACTTTTCTTCCTCACTTCTGAAACCCCTCAGAAAAAAACTCTTCTGCTCATGCTTAGTGTTTATTTTACATGATTGATCTCACCACTGGAATTACGCTATGCTATAAGGCTGCAGTAATCCTTAACCAGTGACTCACAAACCCAGCTGGTGCTTAATTTGTATTGCAATCAGCAGTGTGGGAGCACGTTTTTCTATTTTCTGAGTAAACATACGAACCCAGGATCAATATAGATTGGAGACTGTTTGCAATTAACAAAAGATGAGTTCAATGATATTATGCGGGGTGGCGGGGGGGCAGGGAAGAAGAAAAGCAAGGATCCTCATTTAAAAATTCATCCAGGTGCTCTCATGTTGAAATGTCTGAATAAATTATTACAGAATTAGAAAATTGTGTATAATTAAGGTTTTTTAATGCACCTCTGTTAAGTATTAAAACACAAACATACAGAAAAAGAAGGTTTTGAGAACACATATTTGTTTTTATTAAGGAGAAGACATTTGATAAAAGTTAATATATTTGCCAACACATTACAAATGAGCATGAAGATGATAGATTTTTTTGGTGTGTATCTTCACTCCTATTTGTGTGATAAACAACTGCCATGTATTCCATATTTTCTATGGATATTGTTAAGACTTGGACTGACCTCTCAATCATATTTTACTCACTTATTTAATCTGTAAACCAAAAATAAAATTCTACACCCGCCTCAACCACCTGAATGGACTTCCTCCTCAGCCAGGGCACTCTTAAAACTTAACATGAAGGACTGGTTCAGGCCATGATGGGAAGTGGGGATCAGGTATGCCTCATTATACCTCTCCATCATTAACATCAACACATACTTTAGGTCTGATAAGAAACTTTTTACAGCCTATTTTCTCTGAAGCCTACTACCTGAAGGCTTCCTCTGCAAATAAGAACTTTGGTCTCCACAATCCTTTATCTTAACCCAGGCATTCCTTTCTATTAATTCCAGGTCTTTAGATAAACTCAACCAATTGTCAACTAGAAAAATTGTAAATCTATCTATAAGCTGGAAGCCCCCACTTCAAGTTGTCCCACCTTTCTGGACCAAACCAACGTATTTCTTAAATGTATTTAATTGAAGTTTTATATCTCTCTAAACTGCATAAAACCAAGCTGTACCCCAACCACCTTGGGCACATGTTCTCAGGACCTTCTGAGGGCTGTGCCATGGGGCAGGCGTTACTCATTGTTGGCTCAAAATAAATCTCTTCCAGTATTTTACAGAGTTTGACTCTTTTCATTAACACTTCTATTCACCCATTCAAAAATATTTATTTCTGGCCTACTCAAGCTCAAAACTGGAGATAAGGCAGTCAGTAAAACAAAATATGGTCCTGTTTGTTGAAGATCTTAGGGTCTGGAGAGGCAGTGAGTCACCAAACAATCATGTGAGTGCAATGTTGATAAATGCTGTGAAGGAGGCATAAATGGTGTTCCAGCTACAAAAATAGCTGGCTCTAACTCCCAAACTAGAATTATTTCTCTGATGTATTTGCAGAGGTGATATGAAATGCTGTTAACTATGGGTGAAAGTTAAAGAATAGTCAATGCGTTCATCTAGAAATATTTTTCTTTTGCCACATTTAGCTTTGGGTTAATTGTTTGGTAGAACTTATTTTGTGGCTGCCTGAAAATATGAAATCTTCTAGCTCAGCGGTCTTACACACTGCTCATTCACAACGATTTATACTATCATCAAGTGGTTAATGTGAACTAAACCAACTAAAGGACTAGTTTAAAAGTTTCTTTTTCTGCTTTTTTTTTTTTCCTGGGAACCCAGTGGCATCCTAGGGATTTGTCAGAACACTATCAACAGAGGAAGAATCAGGAAAAGAATGAAAAGTCCAGCTGCTCCCAGCCCTTTCCAGCCTCCGTTCATTATGCTTAACTCTGTTCCTACATAGTGGGCTGTTTCATTGGGGCTGCATGGTGTTTGTCCCTGACTGGAGTGGAAGTTTCAGAAGAGTGAGCTCTTGGAGAACTGAGAGTTAAGTTAGCCTCTTTACAAACTAAATGGATGTTTTTTCATTGGAAACGAGTTCTTTTCTACACAACTTATATCTAGAAAGTCAGTTAGCCAGTAAATATATGAGGTTCAAAAAAGGTCTGAAGGAAGTACGAATGGTAGGGAGAAAGGAAGGCAGGCAGAGAAGTCAAGATTTTGAAAATCAGTAAAAACTATTATGAGCAAAAACATTTATTTTTGACCAGCTAACCGTTCTGTCAAACTAAGTTCTAGCCAGATAATCATAGCTACTGCATAATAATGGAATTTTTTTTTATTGTGCTGTGACATGCCTGAAATAAATTTCATTAGAACTGGTTATTGATATGAGACTTAAGTAGCAGAGGAAGCTTGCTGTAATCAGCCAATGTTTTAGTATTTTTCTCAGTATTTTAGAGCATTAGTATTCTTTATCAATATAAATATTTAAAACCTATGAATTGAAAAAATAAGCAAAAAGAAATGGAAGTTAACGATGATATTTCTATTTGACAGCCTGTAATGTTAAGAGGAACTAAGTATAGAAGATAAGACTTCTAGAGTTTCCTAAATCTCTAAATGTTTCACACTGAATTTTATCTAAATAGTTACTACATGCCCTTTAAGAGAAACTGATAAATGATTCACACTAAGGGGAAAAAAATCAGGAAATATTCAGAATTTAGTTTCTGGCAGAGTAGAAATGATACATTTTCACATTGCTTTAATCTCTAATCAACATTAAATTAGAAAATGAAACAAATGTTCTGAAACAAAGAAAAATCAATGAAAAGACACAAAGAGCATAAATATGTGGAATGTAATCAAAATTGTACCTAATTGTTATGCTGAAAAAATTAGCTACATGTGGACTGAATAAAATAAACTCAATGAAATTGCCAACATTTGTAGTTTGTTCAATATGCAGCATTGTTCAAAATGCCAAGTGTTAGAAATGACTGTTGTAGTCACTGTTTTGATCTCAAGGCAATTGAACAAAAGTGATGAAGTTTAAGAATAGGAAATTTTGGGGACCTATAAATTTATAATAAAATTAACAAATGAAATAGAATACACCCTGGACTTAAAAATGGAAGAATCTAAACACTAGCTAGTGTTTTCATCTGAATTCACTTTCAACAAACATGAAAAATGGGGATAATTATGTTTTTTTAATCCCCTATTGTACCAAGGACAAACAAACCAATATATTAAAAGCCCCTTGTGGTCCTCAGGGGAAAGGCAAAGAAAATTCATTGATGACTTCAAGCTCTAAGTTCGTGGTAAATGGAAACACTCACATTCTGTTTGGTTAACACTGAACTGATACCTGGCAAAGTGTCCTCTTGTGATATCATTCAGGATTGAGCAAAGTTGTGGACAATAGGATAAGCAAAGTGGAAGTTTCTTTCATGTATCTATGAATCTCTTAGTAAGGCTCATGCAAAGCTTGGAAATTTTCTTCAAGTTATGTAGCTACATGGGGCAGCTCGGGGCAGAAGGTTATCTTTGTAGCCACCTCCTATCATCTCCTCTTATCATCTGGCAGCCATTTTGCGAGGCAGAAATGTAACCCCACATAGCCCTTCCTTAACTGTCCCTTACAAGCTTGGAATCTTCTTAAACTTGACATGCAGGCCTGAAGGTAGCTTAGTAAACTAAGTCATCTCTTAGGTATAACTTTCCCCACAACCGATGAATCTCTGTTGTCACTTAACACATGGAGAAATAAAGATAGGTGTTATCCTACCCTCATTGTTGAAGATAATTGAGAGAATATAAACAGTGAAGAAACAAATCAAGTTATGAATGCCATAGGGGCATTGCCTCACATCTTTAAATTGGTACATGTTCTGAAAGGAATTGGTTGCTATGAATCAATGATCAAAAAATGTTTAAATCCATTGGTTTAGCCATCTCATTCTAAGGAAATACAGTAATTCAAAAGAAGGTAAATTATATGCAAAAAGGTATCAAATACATGTTTAGTAAAAGTTTTGTCATAACAATAAACCAACTGGAAATAAATTAGTTGTCCAGAAATAGTGGTATACTTATGGCACTCAGCTAGAAGAAATATTAAGCAGTTATTTATATGTATCATTATAAAGCTGTGGCTACATAAGTGCTTATAATATTTAGTAGAAAAAAATCTAAAAAGTTATATGCATAGGATAATTGCAAATATATGTGAATATATATGCAGAAGAAAAATAGAAGGGAAACACACAAACAAAATTTAGTAAATGTTGACTTAGTGCCAGACTCTGTTCTAAAAATTGAAAGAAAGCAGTGAAAAAAGACAGGACACTGTTCCCTTAACATTTACATTTAGTAAGAGGAAATAACAAGCAGTAAAAATGAATAAACAAGAATATGTCAGATAGTGACAAGTGGTATAAAGAAAATGATTTTGATAGAGTATGTAGGGAGGGGGTTATTTTGGATTGCAGAGTTGAGGAAGACCTCTGAGTGGATGGACTGTCATCAGGGGTCCAGAAGCTCTGACTGTGAGCTACTTTAGGCACTTGTGGTGACCTCAGCCCTCTTCACATCCTTCCCAGCTGCCAAATGGAAGTCATCATCTTATCTACATCCTGGAGGAGGTTCCTGAGAATGGAGTCATTCTTGTGCACAGGGGCAAAGGTTTTCTTCTGCAAGAACAGAGTGACCAGAACTTCAGCTTGTTTGCTGCAAGTCCTACGTCCTATGTGGCATTCCTCAGGGGCAGTTATCTAAAGGGTAGTCAGCATTTCTAGGTCCATCCAGTGGAAGCTGCTGACCTGAGTATGATTTCTTGCATCTTCAGTTTATACAGTCTCCAGTTCAAATCAGAACCAAATGCTAACCCCGTGTGGTGACCACAACCTTGTATTGCATTTGGAATCAGCTCTTTTTCCTTCCACCTGCCCAGTGTTCTATCTGAATGCATCTTTCTCTGACTTGTTTCCTCTAGTGGGGAGCTGGAGGGATTCAATCCTGGTGAATCCCTCATGGAGGACTCAGATGCTGCACTTAGCTGCTCCCTCCCTTACTTGCAAACTGTGCACAGTGCCTGGGGCAGAAAGAGGAAATGTGATGCAGTTTGCTCTGTTAGCATCTCCAGCAGGAAGAGTACAAATAAAGGCATTTTTCTTACTAAAGTTTGTTAAGCCTGGATTCTTCCCTCCTCTCCTCCCATAAATAGCATACTTAATGGCCAAGTGGCTAAAGTCATTCTAATTGCTAAAGTTCAGCAGTGAGATGGCCTTGAATAGGGCTCCTGTCCCCAGTGTGTGTATGACAGCAGTCCAAGGGCCTTAACTCTTCTCAAAGTCACCAGTATTTATTTTTGTTTTTATGACTGAAATGAGGCCTAAAGTTCTGCAAAGAGAGACCTGATGAAATGGTGGCCTTCTACCCACCACTAGACCGGGAGTTTGCACAGGACTGTGAGGGGAGTGGGTAGTAAATTGCTGGTATTGATGAATGTAGGATTGATTTCTCATTTACCTTGAGACTCATATTACATTTAAGATCATCTAGATTGTGTTGAAGAAGAGGCACAATACTCTTGGCAAACCTGATGTATTAAAATAAAGCTGTCCCGTACAACCTCTCAGTCACACATGGTATTACTGTAGCCAAACCAGTGTGTGTCTCAGCCATGGAGATAGACTGCTCTTAACTTGCACAGCACCTTGAGGGAGCAGGCAATATATGGATAAGGATCAGGGTACAGAAGGACCAATGGGAATGTTGTCATCCTGGTGGTCAGAGCGTCTGGAGGAGGCAGATGGACCTCACCAGGGAAGTTTCATTGGGTCGGTTTTGTGCAGAAATTTCCTATAGCTAAATTACCAACCCTCCAACTCCTCTCCCTAGTATATAATGCCTGAATGGAATTATAATCAACTGCATTGCATCAAAAGCCTTAAAATGAGTCAGAGGTTTCTCCCACCCAATGCCATTTCTCACCCTCTAATCCTACCTAATCTTTAACAAAACCGCAGTAATTCTAATGACAATCTCTATTTTGTTGGACTTTCTTATAGCTGTTAAACTACTTGTGCTATAATAAATTAATAATTAATGAATAAACCAACAAACAAAGGCCTGAATAACAGGAATGCCAAGGACTATTTTAGGACGAGATTTTAGGGAATTTGCTCTCCCACCAATTCAAATTATCTAAAAGGCTATATTTAAAAAGAATCATTACACGCAGCTATGTTTAAGAATATTAAGGTAAGAAATTTCTTATACTTTATGTGTGCACAGCATCTGGTTCTTAGAGCAGATTTGAGATTGGACCTGCTTGAGAGTATCCACTATGAGTAATTTTATTTATTTCCTTGTTTCCTCCCCACCTTTTCCTTTGCCCTCATCTCTGTCTGGTTCAGAGACAATGCTTGCTTCACACCTGCTTGGTATTCTGGCTCTGTCTTGTCTTATCAAAATGCTAAGGCTGTGTTCACTGCAGCCTCAGGTCATGACTTTTAAATAACAATAGGAAATTGCTATGAGGATGTATGTAATGTTGCATTGTCTAAAATTTTTCTTCACAAAAGATACATTTTTGGCATCTAGAGATATTTCTTTGTCTTATTTCATTGTAAATATAATGCATTGTATAAATCCATGAGTCATTTCCAATCACTCGACAGATTGTACTCAAAAGACTGTTTGGCAAGACCCCAACGTAATGCATAGTTAGTCATCTGCTCCACCATCTGTCACAAATATGTTATTTGGATACTCTTAAAGCTTTGATCTAGATCAATTCATTGTGATTGACAGGAATCCATCTTAGAACCTTAAAATATAGTCTGCCTGATTTTTTACAGCTTTCTTTACAACAAAATTCAGACACATAAATACACTGTGTTTTCTATGCTCAAAACATCAAGTTGGGGAGATATCAGTTTGTGGATTAAGGTCTGATTTGCTTCAATTATATAAACATTAATTGAATATTAGGTCATTGAGGTTGTTCAATTTGTATGTAACCATCTCAGTCAGATTAGTATAAAAATTTCAACTCCTCAAAAAGTCTCCCATGTTTGTATCTGCTTCTAGTCATTTGTGGCTCTATGTCAACAGGACACTTTTATACTCAATATGTATGATATTTGCCAAGTGTCCCTTAATGGGAAGATTTTGGGGGCATTCGGAGGTGATCATATCTATAGCTTCTCTATCTGTCAAAGGTGCAACTTTTATAGGAGCTGGACTCCAAAGATGACTTCCAACAATTCCTCTATATATGTTCATGGTCATGCTCAAATCAAGAAGTAAAACTTATTTTTCTTCTTTCTAAATCTAGATGAGCCAACAGAAAGCAGTGAAAATGGCATACTGGGACTTCAAAACTGAGATATTAGAGAGTTAGCAACTTCCTTTTGGAAAGTTTTTATCAAAATGGCCCCTAATAGAACTCAGTAGCTATTTTGTGAAAAACTCAACCCACATGGAAAGGCCATGTCACTTCAGCTGACAGCCTCAGCTGAACTCCCAGCTGAGAGCCAGTATCTACTGCCATCCACGTTAGTAAGCCCACTTGGACATTCCACCTTAATTCGCCCCTAGATGGCTAAAGCTCTTTGATGAAATTGTGTGGAGCAGAAGAACAATCCAGCTGAGCCCAGTCAAGCCAAAGAATCGTGAGAGATAACTAAATGGCTGTTCTTTTACACTACTCAGCAGGATGCTGCATAGCATTAGATAAATAAAAGCCTTGTAAGGTCTCTATGCCTATCGGGAGCCAGGGTCTTCAGTGGGAAGGTGTCTTCTGTGGGGAAAAAATGTTACCATCCCTGAGAATAAAATTTACAAAGGGGTCTCCTGATGGACCTATAGTCAGGGTTTCCCAGAAAACCACAACTCTATTGAAGTTCCTCACTCTGGGACAGAGAAAAACAGATGAAAAGCCTATGAGTAGATGTATTATTGCTTTCACCAATTTCACTCCTACACCTGCTGGCACATTATTTTTACAGGTGTTTTGTAACTTCCATGCATTTTCTTTCATATTGCATTATAAGCTATTTGTGGTAAAGGGGGGAAAAGTACAAGCTCCTTCCCAGGAGTATAGCCTTGGCATGATACTTGGATCTCCTGTAGTCTGTTTCTCTTTCAGTTAGATGATCCACTTTGCAAGATTACTGTTAGAATCAAGTGGAAAAACTTAACTGTTTTCTCTTTTACAATACCCTAAATGCACTTCTAAATTTTTTTTGATATGCAGAGTTTTGCTATATTTCTCTTTTTCTTTTCTTGTTTGCCTTGTCTTGTATATGACAGAGACTTGACATGTTTAAATGATGAAAACATTGATTTAGGTTTTGAAACAATGTGATATTTATCTCATTTTTTTACCTGGAGGATTTTCTGGCAGTATATAAATGGATACTTTGCCTCATACGATAAATTATAGCACCATGACAGAGTGAATAGTCCCAAGGCACATAGCTTCCCAAAGTGAATATGATTAAACTCAGTAGGAGGGTGACGCATCACTGGCTCTCCTGAACATTTGGATATGCGACCATTAGAATGACCTTCCTGGCCAAGTAAGGCTGAAGAGTTTTACAAATGGTTCTGGTAGATAAGCAATGAAACTAATCAGAAGTTTTTTCAGGATGCAGAAGTTCAAAATGGTGCCATTTTATAATCAAGTACTACACTGAAATTGGAGTTTCTTGTTTTCTATTTTCTCGTCATTTAGAAATAAAATCCATTTGAGCAAATAATTCAGATAATGGTGTCTTGCCATGCACATGAGCATGACACCTTTAAAAATGAACTTTTAGATGGGTATGCTTCTTTTGGCTTGGCTTGAGATGCAGGAAATCTGAGCTCTTTTTTTTCCAGACTTACCTGTGAGATTATATTTGTGATCTCAGTTTATTTAACACTCTGTGTCCCAGGACACTGACACTTCTGTAAAAAAGAGAAAAGAAAAAAAGAACTGTCTCCTGGGGTCTCCTGACTTGCATATCCTTTAAGATAAGAGAGTAAATGGTCTTAAATAGTTTTACTGCTCTTTAAGGAATGAGTCTAATATATGAAAATTTAAATCGATACATCATGAAGTTATTTTTTTGTGTGTATGAATGTCTGTATTTAAATTAATTTTCAACAGCTTTTTCAAGGTGTAATTGTTATAGAAAAAACTGCACTTATTTAATGTACATGATTTGATGGGTTTGAACATATGTATGTATCTGTGAAACCATCACCATAATCAATATAATAAACATTATCATGTTCAAAAGTTTCCTTCTGTTTCACCTTCTTTTTTTGTGGTAAGAACCCTTAGCTTGAGATCTGTCCTCATAACAAATTTTTTTTTTTTTTTTTTTGAGACAGACTCTCACTCTTTCACCCAGGCTGGAGTGCAGTGGTGTGATCTCGGCTCGCTGCAACCTCCGCCTCCCAGGCTCAAGCGATTCTCATGCCTCAGCCTCCGGAGCACCTGGGATTACAGGCACACGCCACCACGCCAAGCTAATTTTTGTATTTTAGTAGAGACGGGGTTTCACCACGTTGGCCAGGCTGGTTTTGAACTCCTGACCTCAGGTGATCCACCCACCTTGGCCTCCTCATAACAAACTTTTAAGTGAACATTCTAGTATTAGTTATAGGCTCTATGTTGGATAGTAGATCTCTGGAAATTATTCATCTTGCATAACTGAAAATTTATATTTGTTGAATAACATCTCTCCATTTCCCCTCCACCTAGTCCCTGGTAACAATCATTCTACCTTCTTCTGAGTTTGACTATTTTAGATACCTCATATAAGGGAAACTGCAATATTTGTCCTGTCCTTATTTCACTTATTTGTCTTTATTTCACTTGCCACATTGTCCTCCAGTTTCATCCATGTTGTCACATATGGCAGGATTTTCTTCTTTTTTAAAGAATAATATTACATTGTTTGTATATGCCACATTTTCTTTATCTATTCATCCACTTATGAGCATTTAAGTTGTTTCCATATCATGAATATTGAGAATAATGCTACAATAAACATATGAGTGAGCATATCTCTTTGAGACCCTATTTCAATTTAATTAAATATATACCCAGAAATGAGATTGCTGAATATATAGTTTTTTTTTTAATTTTTAGAGGACTCTTCATACTGTTTTGCATAGTGGCCACACCATTGTACATTGGCACCAAAAGTGTACAAGGCTTTAACTTTCTGTACATTCTCATCAACACTAGTTATTTTTTGTCTTTTACATAATAGCCATCCTAACAGGTGTGAAGTGATATCTTGTTTTGGTTTCAATTTGCATTTTCCTGATGATTAGTAATGTTGAGCACTTTTTCGTATACCTGTAGACCATTTATATATCCTCTTTGAAAAAATGTCTAGTCAGATCCTCTGTTATTTGCTTTGTTATGGAGTTATAGGCATTCCTTATATATTTTTGATATTAACTCCTTATCAGATACACGGCTTACAAATATTTTCTCCTATTTCATAAGGTGCCTTTTCATTCTATTATTTCCTTCCTTTGCTGTGCAGAAGCTTTTTTTGCTGTGCAGAAGCTTCCTTTGCTGTGCTTCCTTTGCTGTGCAGAAGCTTCCTTTGCTGTGCAGAAGATTTTTGCTGTAATCCCACTTGTCTATTTTTTCTTTTGTTATCTGTGCTTTTGGTGTCATATCAAATCATTGACAAGACCACTGTTATAAAGAGTTTTCCCTATGTTTTATTCTATGAGCTTCATAGTTTCCAATCATGTGTAAGTCTTTGATTCATTTTGAGTTGGTTTGGGGGTATGGTGTAAGAAAGGGTTCAGTTTTATTTCATGTTTTGTATGTGGATATCCAGTTTTCCCAATACCATTTATTGAAGTTTATTCATTCCCTATTGTGTATGCTAAGCATCCTTGCCAAAGACAAGTTGAGCAGATATACATGTGCCTATTTCTGGGCTCTCTATTCTGCTCTATTGGTCTCTCTATTCTGCTCTATTGGTCTCTATGTGTATATGCCAATACTATATCATTTTATTTACTGTAGCTGTATTATATTTTGAAATGAAGAAATGTGATACTTCCAGCCTTCTTTGTCCAGAAAAATTTGGCTAGTCAAGGTCTTTTGCAGTCTCGTAGGAATTTTAGGATTGTTTTTCTATTTCAGTGAAGAACATCATTGGTATTTTGATCAAGATTTCATTGAAACTGTACATTGCTTGGGTAGTGTGGTTACTGTAACAGCATTATATCTTCCAATCCATGAATATGGGGTGTCTTTTCATTTAATTTGTGTCTTTTAAAAATTTATTTCATCAATGTTTTATAGTTTTCAGTCTACAAGTATTTTACCTACTTGGTTAGGTTTATTTCTAAGTATTTTATTCTTCATGATGCTATTGTAAATGAGATTGTTTTCTTAATTTCCTTTTAAAAGAGTTCATTGTTAGTGTATAAAAATGCAACTGATTTTCGTACAGAGATTTCGAATCCTACAACTTTCGGATTTCATTTATTAATTCTAACCATTTTGTTGTGTTGTTTTTAGGGCTTTCTATCCATAAAATTATCATCTGCAAACAGAAATAATCTTACTTCTTCATTTCTGATTTGGATGTCTTTCATTTCTTTCCCATACCTAATTGTTCTGGTTAGAGCTTCCAGTACTATGTTGAATAAAAGTGGTGAGTGGGCATCCTTGTCTTGTTCCTCATCTTAGTGGGAAAGCTTTCAGTTTTTTACTTTTGAGTATGAAGGCAGCTGTGGACTTGCCATATATGACCATTATACTATGGTAAATTCCTTCTATACCTAATTTGTTGACAGTTTTTATCATGAAAGTATGTTGAGTTCTGTCAGAGGTTTTTTATGCATCTTTTGAGATGATCATGAGATTTTTACCCTTCATTCTGTTAATGTGATGTATCACATTAATTAATTTGCATATGTTAAACCATCATCCCAGGGATACAATCCACTTGATTATAGTGTTGATGACATTATTGGAGTCGTTTTAACGTAGAAGAATTATTTGCTTTTTCTTTACCTCCAAATGGCAAGTTTCCTTAAGGTTTTTGAAACTGAATTTGATTTATAAATCATACAGGCACCCAACTTTTTCAGACATGCTTTCATATTCTATAGCTCATAAGTACATAACTAAATTGCTATATACTGTATAGTTATATGTAAGAGCGGATGAGTACTGACTACCTTCCAAAGGAAGAAAATCTAGAGACACACGAGCAAATAAAATAGGAAGCAAATCACATGCAGTAATCACTGGACTCACTATTCCTATCCAAAGCTTCAAAAATAAGTTGTTTCTAGGTTGGAAGGGCTAAAGGACTTTCTCTCTTGCTCTTCTTAGATATTTGAACCAACACTGAAATATACAAAGAACAGCTAAAATGTTCTTTTCTTTCCAGATTCTTCACTTCCTCTTTCGCCTATCTGGAAATTTTTCCTCTTATCTTTCTCACCTAGGGTTCTTTTCATCTGCCATATTCTGGTCCAAATATTACCCCTTCAGAGAGGCTTTCAATCATCACTTTATCCGAGGAACGTACTCACCGTATTCAGTAGCACACCCTCTTTATTTACCTCATAGCAGTTATTGCTGTCTTTGATTATTTATTTTCTTATCTATTGTCTATTCTTCCCACTACCACATGACATTCTCAAAGCTAGGAATTATTCATTTAATCTGTTTATATCCCCAGTTTAAATAAAAGAATATTTACTTGAATACTTGTCAAATAAATGAATGAGACTTAGGGAGACTTACAAAGTGATATATTTATTAAACTGCATTGTCTACAAAATTGGGTGGGGGTAAAGGTAGCTTCTAGAGACTATTTAAGGGAATAAGAATCATTGCTTAGTTTTCTGCATATGGCTAACTGTGTAGATGTTCTTTGGCTAGCTTTATTAGTATTCCACAGCACCTCCTGCTGCCACCTAGAACATGTCTTGACTGTCTTCCTCTGCTCTGATTAGAGATGTGCTGTCTGAGCACTCATTTCAGTATCAGTTAAGCCAGACATAATTGAGGAGGGAAATGAGCTGCTCTGCATGCAGATGCATGTTTCCCCAAAACAAACAAACAAAGCTAGTGAGCAAGAAAAAATCAGTGAATTGCAGCCAGAAAAAAAAAAAAAAGATTTTGTCTTAGAAACAAAAGATCCGAGGCTCAAGTCTTTCTCTGCAACTCAAATTCCCTTGATTAAGTCACAAGGCCTTTTTGAGGCTCAATTTTGTTAACTATTATGTGGGTATAATAGCAACTGCCCTATGCTCTTAGAGTTTCTGGGAGAAATGTATGGCATGGAAAGCACTTGGAAAACTGTAAAGCTCCCTCTCCACAAAAGGAATTGTTTTTAGAGTATAATTTAAATATCAGGCTCTATAATATGTAAACAAAATCCTGTGAAGTAAGGATGTAACATCCTACATGAATCCCACAATCTCATATGGTCCTGGCCACTAAGAAACTCAATATTATATGTTTATCCAACAAACATCCAGGCTCTAGGATTGACACTGTAAGAATAAGAAAGATACAGTATCTGTCTCACATAGCTTACAATTCAGTGGTGAGAATGAGCTAAGAGTAATAATAGCATGTAATAAGTGCAAAGTCACAGTTGGCATAATAAGTGCAATGTCATAATTCATGCTAGCAGAAGTACCAGGACTCCTGGAAGGGCGTGAAAATATTTCTCTGAAGGAGATATATATATAGAATCTAAGACCTGAAATATAAATAAGAATAATGAGGTTAAATGGTAGGAGAATGCTCCAAAAAATGATAGCATTTTTGAAGTCCAGGAGTAAATAAAAGAGAGAACAAAGAGGTTTTGAGGAAAATATAAGATGTCGTTATGGGTGAAGCTCAGTGTGTGAGGTTGGGGTTGATAAGAGGTAAGGTTGAGAAGCTCTGCTGGAGCCATGAACTGAAGGAGTTTAACTTTATTGTGAAATCAGTGCAGGGATCTTCAAGCATTTCAAAGCACAGTGGTGAAATAAGATTTTGTTTTAGAAGGGTTACTCTGACTACAGTATAGAAAATAATTAGGCAAGAGTGGGAATAGGCATATGAGTTAGGAGGTTGATTAACTATCCTAGGTAAGACATAGAACTGAGTGTTGGCAATGGGGATGGAGAGAGATTTAGATGCTTGGTTTAGTGAGAGGGAATGAGTCAGGTTCTCTAAATTGTGATAACCCCTATGTCTTCAGACTTCAAAGCATTCCACATTCTCCACTGGGAAGTAGAAGAAAGCTTCATAGTGGTTTGACTTTTTTTTTTAATTAAATTTCTGGATCTATCTTTAAATATCCCAATGAGCTTAGGAAGAAAAACTCAGTGCATAAGAAATTTTGTGCTGTGGCTTCTTCAGAGAAGCTCATGAAGAAAAACTACATCTTTAAAAATTAGGAATAAAATGTGTAGGTTTCTATTTATCCATAAGATTTCAGGTTATTTGCTTATTTAACCAAGTCTTCAGCAACAGAGAAATTGTCATTATTGCTCAAACGATTACAATACTGTGTTAATATGTTTTGTACTGCTCTAACAGAGTACCTGAGACAGGGAATGTCATTTTGTGCTGCCATGACAGAATACTGAAGCTTTATAAAAAACAAATTTATTTCTCACAGAACTGGAGATGGAAAAGTCCAAGATCAAGGTCCAGCTTCTGGTGTTAAATGAGGGCCTTCATACTGTGTCATCTCATAGCAGAATGCAGAAGGGCAAAAAGGGACAAACTCTGTGTCCTCATTTGGCAGATGAGCAGCAAAGAGAGAACGCACTCCCACAGCCCTTTTTATAGTGGCATTAATCCATTCAGGATGGTGAAGCCCTCATGACCTAAACACCTTCTATTAGGACCCACCTCCTAACACTGTTGCAATGGGGATTAAATTTCCATTGCATGAATTTGGATTATAGCCAACACAACAATACATTTAATGCTAAAATACTTGACATTATTTACTATTTTTATTGACATTCTTTAGAGACTTACAGAGGCACACATCTTTATTATAAACCCTACCTTTTACTTACAGTTGTGGGTGTCAAAGGATTGAGATATTGGAATGAGAGATCTTTATTGATACTAGCATTACTCTGCAAGAATAAATCCCTGCTACCGCTCATCTGTTTTCATTAAAAAATCACGTGTAGAATATATAAACTGTAAAAAAATCTTTTTTTTAAACTTTCTGATTGCTTAGATTCCAGGTAAGTATTTTACAAAATGCTACAGATAAAAAAATTATACTAAGGATTTAGATTGTTAGAGTAGAAAGACAGTAGAATAATAACAATATTTGCATTGATTGAGGAGTTACCACTTGTCAGACATTGACCAGTAACAGAAATAGTGGGGATCTGAATCCAGGTCTACCTTTAAAGTACATGATAGGCAGTTTTCTCAAGGTTTCAACTGGCATCCTGCAGGCTACACTAAGTCCGAAGCTTACATTTTGCTGGCCTAATGTGGGCCCATATAATGTTTTAATTTTATTTTTCAATTAATTGCCAACATTTTAAAATTGAGGTGCTTCAACCATATTCTTGAATTTCTAGTTTCTTTTTAAAAATTGTGAAATATGACTTTATTTTCTCATCAAAAAAAATCAAAGTTCTGCTTCAGTATAGTGTAGTGTAGTATAGTACAGTCCAGTACAGTATAGTATAGTATACTATAGTATAGTATATATAGTATATACAGTACGGCACAGCACAGTATAGTCTAGGAAAGCTTATACCATGTACTCTGAAGTTTACCCTAATTCTCTCTGTTGCATTTCTATTACCGAAGCCAAGTTTAAGTTGCGCTGATGATGAATACTTGTCCTACAATTTTAAGATAGAGTTAAAAAGAGTGTTGATTATTTATGATGTATTCATGTTTCTCTAATGTTAAACACTGAAAGTCTAAGAGGATTGCATGTTTAAAGAAAAATTGGAGAAAATATACATCTTTGGGGCTTTGAAAAATTATGTCTATTTACATGAAGTTCCTGGCCCACTGAGTTTTTGACAGCTGTTTACCCTTATTCGTTTATTAAAACTTTAGAATGGAGGCTCAGGCACAGAATGGAGGCTTGAGTATTTTTTAAAGCTCCCAGTAATCTTAAAGAGCAGCTGAGTTGAGAATCACTGGGTTAACCACACAGCTGGTTAGTGCCAGAGCCAGATCCCCTGACCTAAGTGTGCCCTAAGTGTGGGTGACTCACACAAAAGCAGAGAAGCAGCTGCTGTAAACCCACCCCCACCCCGTAGCAGGACAAAGTCCCCCATTTAAGTAGAAAGAAAGGTCTTTTGTGTTTTCCTTTTATCTTACATTTTCCAAGCTTTGCTTGTTGCTGTTTACTCTTGGAAAATATTTTTTAAAATCTTTACAATTTAACACAGCCACTCGCCTATTTATAACAAGCCTGCAATTGGGAAGAGCTGTATCGAATTTTGGTGAATCATCATCCCCTTCCAGCAGAAAGGCATAATTTATATAATGGGAAGTGGTGGAAAGGTGAGCTATTTCATACTGAACTAGAGGTTCAGGAAGTTACTGGGACATAGTTTTTTTACCTGAAAATCAAATCAAAGTATGCTAGAATAAATCTCTCAGAGCCCTGACTCTTGACAGCCAGGGGAAGCAAGGATAGAGTGAGAACATGTGAAAATTGAAGTGGAGCAGAGTCCAGTTTTCCTATAGGCAGCAAGTGCACAGAGCATAACAGAGCTTTATGCTTCCCTCAAGAATTTCACATATCAGTTTGGGAGATAAACTGACAGCAATGGGAATTAAGTGAGGAGTCTTAGGAGTGGCTCAGTTCAACTGACTTCTGATCCAGTGTGTCTCTGTAAAACTCATACCTTTGTTGTCATTGGGCACACAGTGAAGAACTGAGAATTTGTAGTCCAAAAACAAATATGGGGGTATATCCATTTAATACCTGTTTAAATATTTAAAATCCTGAGGAGGAAAGCCTTAAACTTGGTATCTAATTATCCGTTCAATTATGAGCAAATTTTCAATCGGATCGAAGCCTCCAATGCTTCTCAATATTGATGAATCATTCAATTTGCAGAAAACCCAGAACTAGGCACTCTGGCTTAACTATAAACTAGTTAACCAGTCAATTAGTAAACACTGGTGTTGATTTCAGAAGATCCTTAAAATCTCCAAACAGGTTTCATTTTAGTGGTGAGTCTTAGCTGGGTGGAGGCGGTCGAATTTGTGAACCTACTTGGTAAACGCACTTTAAAATGTCAGTGAGCTTATAATATTAAATCTGTGTTGTAAGCCATACCTCACAGCTCCTGAACTTTACGTGTTTGGGTGCAGGGAGATAGGATTTAGCAAGTGGAATGACGCATCTGGGTTTTGACGGGCTGTTCTATGGGATTCTACTTTATTTATGTTTAATTTCTGAATCTAATTGACCCATATGTAAGTAATGATTTCTCTAGGTGTTCTTCTGCACATTCACACCATTGCCAATTGTGCAATGATTAATATATCCATCTTGGAATCTGTTAGATTTGAATCTGAATTTCTCCTCAAGTATGTACAAGCTATATGACCTCAGAAAGCTTGTTTATTTTTTCTAAATTTCAGTTTCCTTGTGTGTAAAAATGAAATAATAATAGTCCCCACTCTGTAAAACCATTGTGAAGATAAGATAATGTATGTTCAAAACAAACAGACGAAGTGTCTGGATCCCAATCAGTGTTTAATGTAAGATATCATCATCATCACCATCGCCATCCTCATTCTCCTCATCATGACCATTAGATCTTTAGCTATCAAACACTGCTTATGTTTAGAAGTAAGCAGTCATCCCCCACAAAGCTTCTCCTTTTTGAAATCTCCAATCTTTGCAGTTAGAATTTATGTCTTTCTCCTCAACTTTCCTTAACACTTTGTTTAAGCCCTTATTACTCTAAAACTAAATTATAGCCTGGCTTATATCAGAGAATTTATTTCCGTAATATGCATTGAATTCCTTAGGAAGAGTTTCTATCTCTTATTTATTTTTATTTTCCTAAGATATATTAAGATGGCTAACATGCAGAACATATTTGTTGTTGTATTAAATGCTTCTAGGTGACTAGTTACTGTTTCTAAATTGGTCTTATCTTCCTGCTGCTTAGTGCCGATGCATTAAAGATATTCAGAATTTCATGATAGTACAAAAGAAAGAAAATAAGGGAAAAAATAGAAGGCAATGACTAAAATATTTATGCATTTCAATAGCATATTTTTTCTAGCTGTAAAAAAATTGGTAAGTACCAGAAAGTGTAAAGAAATATGAATAAATTTATCTTTGGCTCCTCTACTACAAAGCAAATTCAACATATGCGTTTTGACATATATATTTTTTAGTTATATATATATATATATATATATATATATATATATACACACTTTTTTTTTTTTTTTTTTTGAGAGACGGAGTCTCGCTCTGCCACCAGGCTGGAGTGCAGTGGCACAATCTCAGCACACTGCAACTTCCGCCTCGCAGGTTCAAGTGATTCTCCTGCCTCAGCCTCCCAAGTAGCTGGGATTACAAGCGAGCGCCACCACACCCAGCTAATTTTTGTATTTTTTGTAGAGATGGCATTTCACCATGTTGGCCAGGATGGTCTCGATCTCCTGACCTCATGATCTGCCCTCCTCAGCCTCCCGAAGTGCTGGGATTACAGGCATGAGCCACTGCGCCCAGCCTAATATAGTTTTAATAGAAGTTGATCACACTGTGTGTATGCACACACATATAAGAATATTTTGTACACTTTTACTGTTGTTTAATTATTCATCTTTTCCAATGAAATTAAAAATCTCTTCACAAAAACTTCTTCACAAACTTTTTTTTTAATGGTACATATTATTTGATCTCATAGCTGGTTCATAATTTACTCAGTGATTAACACTAATTTGATTCATTCCAGTTTTCATTATTATAATTCATGTTGAAACAGATATTTTGCACACAAATATGTGTTCACATTTCAGATTTTTCTTTGGGACAAATTTCTATAGGTGGAATTATTGAGTCAAAGAGTATGATTCACAAATACAGAGTTCTAGACTATGTTTTAATATAAACCTAAAAGTGGACTTCCCAATAGAAAAATAAAGTCAAGGAATAAAAATTAAGCAAATTCCCAATAAACATATAAGAAAATGCAATCTTATCATTACCAAAAGAAAACCATTATTAAAGTTATGACTTGTTACACTGTGTTATTGAAATAATAAAATACTATTTTAATATACACAAAAAGATTTTTTTTAATTGTATGACATTGTCTTGAGAAGGAAATGAGTACATGGTATTTGTGAAAGTATAAATTGCTGCCTAGTTGTGCATTTTAACAACACTTAACAAGGCATTAGAATAGTGCAAATGTTTTGACCCAGGAATTTATGAAAATAAATATATGTAAATATATTTCTTTAAAGGTTTTGTATTACATATTTTTTTGTAAGCTTTAAAAATTTTTAGCAACATAAATATCCATTTGAAACATCATTCGTAATAGTATCAGTATTTTATTGCGTGGATATATTACAGTATTTTTTAAAAACAAGCACTATTTGTCAATCACTTAGGTTATCTGATTTTCCTTTCTTATAAAAATTGCTGTGCTAAATATCCGTGTTGCTAAATCTTTGAGCACATGTCTCTTTTTAATGCCTAACATACATTTTTAGAAGCTAGATATTTGGTACCAAGTTTTAAACTGTGGTTGCTTTGGAAAGTTGATGCAGTGAATATGTTTTACTTTTCTCTCTTTCTTTCTTCTGCCTATATCCATTTGTTTTTCTGCAAAGGGTATACACAACATTTATTAAAAAACAAAGATGGTGAATTGTATGCATACATTATTTACCTACTTTCTTCCAAGTCCAACAAAATATTAAATATATTTTAAAACCTAAACCTGCCAGATAAAAAGCTATAAAGTAGCTTACACATCAATTTTTTAATTTTTTTAAGATTAAGAAGTTTATTAGTAAATTAAAAAGTATTAACTTCAAAACCAATAAACAACTGACACATGGTGTATGATTTAACATCTCAAAGAAACTAACGCTTTTTTTTTCTTTTTTTGAGAAGGAGTCTTGCTCCATCACCCAGGGTGAAGTGCAGTGGAGCCATCTTGGTTCACTGCAACCTCCAACTCCCAGCTTCAAGCAATTCTCCTGCCTCAGCCTCACAAGTAGCTGGGACTACAGTCATGCACCGCCACACCCAGATAGTTTTTGTATTTTTAGTAGAAACAGTGGTTTCACCATGTTTGGCCCAGCTGGCCTTAGACTCCTGACTTCAAATAATCCGTCCGCCTCGGCCTCCCAAAGTGCTGGGATTACAGGGGGGAGCCACCACGCCTGGCCTCGAAGAAACTAATTATTAAGCTAGGATTGGAAGCAGCTCAAAAGCAGCCCAATTTGTATGAATAAAAAAGTCAGGGAAAAAAAAAAAGAAATGGCAGCACAAGGTAATTATGCAAGTAGGAATAAAAATGAGATAAAAATAGAGAGATTGGTTGGAAGTAGTGAGACCTACATTCCCTACCCGACCTCATGCAGTCAGATTATTCATCTTTCCCAAATGTAAGCAGATAACTGAGGGTTTATTACCTGGAAGATAGCTGAAAGTTTATTATCTGTAGAGATAAAAGTGACAGTTTCTGGACTGGGAGTCTTAAGCATAATTAAAAATAGGGGTACCTACTGAAAACAGGAGTACTAAGTGGAATTCCATATACTAAATGATACAACCCCTAGCATCTGTCCTCACTCAACTACCAGAATTCTAACAACTAGGTCAAAAACTACAGTCAGGGGATTGCCAGACTTTTGTTTGAAGAATTGCATAAGGCCAGAAGAGAAGAGTTACAGACATAAACAATTGGAGAACTGGTGGTGGGTGCAGGCAGGAGAGGAATCAATAAACGAATACAGATCAATTCTTTGTCATGAAATCAACCAGTGACAATATTTACCCATGTGCTCTCTCTCACTCTCTTATACACACATCTCTTCACCCCAAAGTGTCTAAATTTAATATGAATATATAGCAGCACATCATCAGGCATTTGAGCAAATAATTCAACATGAAATAGATAACAAAAATATTTTTAAAAAGAAGAATAGGAAATTTAAGGAAATAGTAACAATTCAAGAGCACTTTTTTAAAAAGTATAATTTTCCCACAGAAACAAGAAAATATATTTCATCTATAAAATAAGAAAGGCTATTAATAGAAAGGAATATTCTCAAAAAATTTTGAAATTACAAGTCTTAAAACCCAGTAGAAGGGTAAAAAATTATGTTTGAGGAAATAGCCACAGTGAATCAAAAAGACAAAAAGATGAAAAAAGGGGAGAATATATGAATAATTAGAGAATCCACTCTTTGATCTTCAAATAATAGGTGTTCGAGAGAACAAAGTAAATGAAGGAGAGGAGATTATCAAAGAAACAATTCAAGAAAAACTTCAGTAGCCTAAAGATGTAAATTTTAATATTGAAAGGGTCAATTAAGCACATAAGAAGCAGATAAAAATTACTCACAAAACACTGTTAAATTTTAGGAAAGCAAGGAAAAGGAGAAGATATTAGTTCTCAGAAAGTGTGAGAACATAGTTAACAAGTACTATTTGTCAAGCTTGGGAAATATCAATGAATAAAAGATTTGTTGAATCTTTCAATTCATAAACATGGTATATCTTTTCACTTATTTAGATATCTTTGGATTATTTTTATCAGTACTTTGTGGACTTCAGCATATACATCATGTTCATGTTTTGTAAAATTTAAACCTAGTATTTTATGTTTTGAGCAATGTAAATGATGCTGTACTTTTAATTTTATTGTCAACATGCTCTTTACAAGTGCATATGAATACAATTGATTTTTGTGTGGCTAAAAAATTGTATCTTTGTTGAATTAACTTTGCAGTTCTATAGGTATTTTTCTTGAGATTTTGTATGTATACCACCATATCATCTGTGCATAGATATAGTTTTATTTTTTTCCAATCTGCATGCTTTTTGTTTTCTATTTCTACCTCATGGTGATAACTAGAACTTCCAGTACTAAGGTGAAAGTAATAATAGAGTGGTCACCCTTTCCCCTCTCCCCTTAAGATCAAGGCTATTCTGCCACTATGTGAGTTTCCATATGCTGTTCTGTCCATCCTAGTGAGAGCTGCTTGTTAGTCCTGTCTGCTATCCACCATTTTCCACAATCTTCCAGTTAGCTTTTTTTGGTTAAAGATGTTGTTGCATTCTATACACTTGATTCTTTTCTGCCTAGTTATTACATAAATTGTTGAGATGAGGTGCTTCACTTAAAATTGTGGGTTTGTCTATTTTGTTATTCAATTATATCAGGTTTTGCTTCACTTATTTTGCAGCTCTATTGTTAGGTACCTACACATTTTGTATTATTTTGTCTTCTTGGTGGTGTCTTGGTGATGTCTCATTATTAATGATTAATTTTTTTCATCATTAGTAATGTCCCTCTGTCTCTTTTGATTTTCTTTCTCTAAAGTTTACTTTATCTGGAATTAATATAGCTGTTCTTGCTTTTCTTTGATTACAGTTTGCATAATGTATTTTTTTAACATTTTATATTCAAGTTGCCTACATTATTTTATTGAAGTGAGTTTTAATACACCACATATTGTTAAGGAATATTTTAAAATTAACTCTGCCAAACTTTGTCTTTAGATTGGTGTATTTAGATCATTTACATTTAATGTAATTATCTTCGTCAGTTTGGGCTATTATGACAGAGTACAATGGACTAGGTGGCCTAAAGAACATTTATTTCTCATGATTCTGAAGGCTGGAAATTCCAAGGTCAAGGTGCCAACAGATTTAGTATCTGGTGAGAGTTCACTTCCTGGTTCATAGACAGCCTTCTTCTCACTGTGTCTTCACATGGTAGAAAGAGCAAAGGAGCTCTCTAGAGTCTTATATAACCTCACTCAGGAGAGCTCTACCCTTATGACCTAATCATGTACCAAAGACCCTACCTCCTAATACTATCACTTTGGGGATCAGGTTTCCCACATATACACTTTGAGAGGACATAGACTTAATCTGTAGCAGTAATTATTTTTATACTAGAGTTTCAGTCTTCTATTTTGTTTTTTTTCTCTGTTTTTTTTTTAATTTCTTTGTTTTATTTTTCTGGCCTTTTTTAATGGGTTACTTGAAAATCTTAGATTTCTACTTTATCTATAGGGTTTTTGAGTGTATCTCTTTGTATAGCTTTTTTTAGTGGTAACTCTAGTTAGTATATAATTTATGACAGTCCACTGGTGTCATAGTGGACTTCCACTGAGCCTTCCACTGAGGTTTTACCAGTTAAAGAAGGTCTTACCTCCCTAAGTCCTTTTACTTTCCACCATTTATAATATAAATTTCCTGATTATGTTTTTTACATATATTTAAACTGCATCATATAATGTCATAATTTTGCTTCAATCATTAACCATAAGTTGAAAACACAAAAGAAGAAAATACATTATATTTATTCATA
Organism: Pan paniscus; assembly: GCF_029289425.2. Taxonomy (NCBI): domain Eukaryota; kingdom Metazoa; phylum Chordata; class Mammalia; order Primates; family Hominidae; genus Pan; species Pan paniscus. The sequence continues at coordinate 107,239,983 of NC_073258.2, forward strand.
TTATACTTTCTGTTGCATTTTCTACCTTCCTCATACATAGAAAACTTTCTCTGTAGAAACTTTCTGTGTAGAAAACTTTCTTTAGCCATTTTTTTAGTGTAGGTCTACTGGTGACAAAATTTCTTTTCTTTTAATCATTATTTGAGAACCTTGATTTACCTTTTACTTTTGAAGGACATTTTCATTATATGTGGAATTCTAGTTTTACAGTTCTTTCGGCGCTTGAAAAATGTTGTGCCACTTTCTTCTGGCCTCCTCCCATGGTTTCTTATGAGGGATTTAGTGATTTAGATTCCCCTACTCCTATGGGTAAGCAGTTGTTGCTTTCTTACTACTTTAGATTATTTTGTTTGGTTGTTTCTTTTTTAGTTTCCAGAGGTTTTACTATGATTTGTCTTGCTATGAATTTCTCTGGGTTTATCCTATTTGGGGTTCACTCAGCTTCTTGTATGTATAAGTTATGTGTCTTGCCAAATTTACAATGTTTTCAGCCATTATTTACTTAAGTAATTTTTCAGCTTTGAGCTTATCTTCCTCTCCTTCTGAGGTTCTGATGGCACTAATATTTTAGTTTTTTAAAAAAGAAATAGTTTTTCAGGTTTCTGAGGCTCTGCTTATTTATTTACGGCTTTGTTTCTCTCCACTATTCAAATTGGATAATTTCTTTTGATCTATCTTTCAGTTCATTTACTGTTTCTTTCCTCTCCCCTTTCCATTTTGTTGTTGCTGCTGCTGTTGTTGTTGCTGCTGCTGTTGTTGTTGTTGCTGCTGTTGTTGCTGAGCCTTCCACTGAGATTTAAAAAATTTTTTCAGTTATTGCATTTTTTTTTTCAGCTGAAAAGCTTCAATTGAGTTTTGTCATTTGGATTTTTCATTTGTTTCAAATATGTTCATAATTACTTATTGAAATGTTTTTATGATGATTCATTTAAAATCTTTCTCATGTAATTCTAACATTTCTGTCATCTTGATGCTGGAGTTTATGAATTTCATTTTTATATTCTGTTTGAGCTGCTCTTGGTTCTTGGAGTGATCAGTAATTTTTGATCAACACCATGACATTTTGGTTATTATGTTATGAGACTCTGGATCTTATTTAAACCTTCATTTTACATTATTTCTTCTGACATCACTCTATTTGGGGAAGGCACAGCCTCATTACTACCAGTTAGGGGTAGGTGTTCAGGTTCTCTACTGGGCTGCCCCCTGACATTACAGGTAAGTGGGTGGACTCATTAATGCTGGGTGGTTATGAGAGTTCTGACTATTCATATGGTCTTCTACGGTATCATCCAAGAGAAACAGAGGGTCATCCATTTTCTGTCTGGTAGGAAATGAAAGTCTAGGTTCCTTACATTGGTCTCCACTGGCATGGCTAAGAGAAGGGAAATTTGTTAGCTTGCAGCAGAGATGAAAGTCCTGGCTCCCTACTTACTCTTCTCTGATACTACTCTGCCAATGAAGTTGGAATGCTTCCTTATAGTCTAGTGAGAATGAAAGTCTAGTCTCAGCCTTTGTTAAAATGGCTGGGAGTGGGGCCACAGTTTTTTTGGTTCTCTTCCCTGTGCTGTTTGGCTGGACTATAGCAGTTATCCAAATGGGCTAGGATGCCCCTTTGCTGGTTCTTTTGCTAGAGAAAGGAGGCTTTATTTGGGTTTATTTATTTATTTATTTGTCTATGCCCATTAGAATTTCTGGGTTGCTGGCTTTTTTAACTCCAAGTCTTAGATACGTGAAGCATGGAGAAAATTCAAGGAGCTCATCATCATGTTGTTCCTTGTTCCCAGTTTCCTAGGTTATCTACCTTCTTCTTGCCACTTTTCAGAGTTTTTCTATATTTAGTTTATGTATAATTGCCAGGATTTTTATTTGTGCTTGGTGAAAGGAATAGAAAAAGTACTTCTATTTACCTTCTTGATTGTGGAAATCTAAACCTAAGTATTTGCATATGCAAGATCTGTGCTATGATTGGAATGTTTGTCCCCTCCAAAACTCAGGTCACAATTTAATTGCTATTGTATTGGTATTAAGAGATGGGACCTTGAAGAGGTGATTGGGCCACGAGGGCTTCACCTTTATGGGTGGGATTGATGCTGTTATAAAAGTGTGAGCTTGTCCCTCTCTTGTTCTCTTTTGCCCTTCTACCTTCTGCCATAAGATGACACAGCAATAAACCCCTCACAAAATGCCAGCCTCTCAGTCTTGAACTTCGCAGCCCCCAGAATTATGAGAAAATAAATTTCTGTATACTATACATTACCCTGCCTTGAGTATTTTTTTTTATTGCAGCACAAAGTGGACTCAGGCAATCTGTATGTTAACAGCTCTAAAACATGGATGAAAGAAGTCTAAGAATACCTAAGTAAATAGAGACCTATACAGTATTCATAGATTGGAAGATTCAGTATTGTTAAGATATCAGTTCTCCCCAAACTGACTCATAAATTTAATGGAATCCCAGTCAAAAATCTCAGCAGCATTTTTAAATAGAAATCAACAGGTGGATTTAAAATTCATATTAAAAGACAAAGAATTTACAATAGACAAATTTTTACAAATAACAAAATTGAACAATTTACACTATTATATTCAAGTCTTAAGATAAAGCTACAGTAATCAAGACAGTATTGGCAAAAGAATAGACACACAGATGAAGGGAAAATAATAAAAACTCCAGAAATGGATCCACACATATATTGCCAGTTGGGTTTTATAAAAGCACAAAATGTGAATCAATGGAGAAGGAATAATCTTTTTATCAACTGGTGCTGGAACAATAAGACATGTATATAAAACAATTGACCTCAATTCTTACCTTATACTATACACAAGAATTAGTTCAGAATAGATAACTAACTGCAAACCCTAGGAATATAAAACTTATTAACAGAGACATAGGGAAATATATTCATCACTATGGATTAAGCAAAGATGTCTTGGGTAAAGCACAAGATGCACAACCCATAAAAATGGATAAAATTTGGAGTTTTTCAAAATTAAAACTTTTGTTTAATGCATAGTCAGTATAATAAAAAGACAAGTAAGACTAAAAAGTATTTGCAAAACACATATTTGATAAAGGTCTTGTATCTAGAATATGTAAAGAACTCTTAAAACTCAATACTTAGAAATCAAATAAGTTCCCCCAAAACAGGCAAATGATTTGAACAAACACTTCACCAAAGAAGGCACAGAAATGACAAATAGGTACATGAAAAGAAACTCAGTCTCATTAGACATCAAGGAAATGCAAATTAAAGTCATAGTGAAATACCACTTGAACTTAGATAACCTTAAATGGCTTTAAAAAAAGAAATAAACCTCATGAGAATATGGAGCAATTTGACCTCTATATATTATGTTGGAAATGCTAAGTGGTACAGCAACTTCAGAAATCAGTGAAGTTAAATAGTACCATATGACCCAGAAAAATCACTCCTGGATATTTATTCAAGTAAAATGAGAACAAATGTTCATACAAAGACTTGTACATAAATGTTCACAACGGCTTTATTCATTATTGCCAGAAACTGAAAACAGTCCAAATATTTATCAACCAGTGAATAGAGGAGGAAACTGTGGGACACCCACAAATGGAATTCTACTCAGCAATCAAAGGAATGAATTACTGATACATGTAACAATGTGGGTAAATCTCAAAAGCTTTATGCCAAGTCACATTAATCAGACTGCAATGATTACATACTCTATTATTCCATTTACATGACATTTTGGAATAGATGTATGTACAGAAAGAAAAAATCTGATAGTTGGTTTAGAGAGGCTTGTGTAGGTGCACAAGGGAATTATTGGTTAATGGAAATGTTTGATATCTTGATTATTATTATTATCTTGCCCTAATTGCTTCTTGATTATTGTGGTGATTCTTATACAATGTATGTGATTGTCATAACTTACATATTTGTACACTTTCAAAGTGAATATTAAACCTCAGTTTAAAATATTCTAATAGTCACCTGGATGTCAGTATTATTGGAAAAATGAATTTTACTGAATCAAAATAATGTTAATGAGCATAGAGTTTAAAGCATGGTATTTGTAACTCTTAGTGTTCAGTACCTCATAAATCATTTAATAACTGTTGAATGAAGTTGTTGAATGGGATATCAATATTTCAGTCCTATAGCTGCAGCATCTTATAAGCAAAAGAGTTATGGTTTAACTGAGTATACAGATAACTGTTGGGAAAACAATCTACATAGTATGAATAATTTTCAAAGTCAAACACTCTAGGACAGAAGTGTCATTATGAATTATAAAGTTCTACTTCTTGTTCACATTTGTATCAACTAGAGCATTTGTATTGACTGATTCTTTTTTTTGAAATTTACATGTCAGAAATAATTTATGCATGCAGAAGTAAATGTATCAGTCATTTAATAAACAGTATAACAAACTATCAAGAGGTAACTTTTAAGCACCTGGAATATTTTTAGCTCCACTGTGGCTTTCATGAGCTATTTTCCATCACTGGGTTTTATTTTATTTTTTCATAGTACCGTAGTGTGAAAGTATTAACACTGATAGAGTAGAATATTGTATTAGGGTCTCCTTAGCTCAAAGAGACTTGAATAAATTTCAGCAAGGCAAGTGCCCCTTTGTTATCCTTGGGACTGTCAGCGAAGTCATATATATGAATGTGGAACTGACAGTGTTAGCTGTTGGTGAGTTATTCAATAGTAATTCAACAAATATTTACTGAGCTCCTTCTCTGTAAATTCTGCAACATGGGCCGCTGAAGACTTCACCCTAGGCATATATGTCTGCTCAAGCTGTTTGCTGCAGTTGCATGCTGCCATATGTGGCTATCTGGGTGACTCAACTGCTGCTGCTTATGCAAATTATGTTTTATTTTATGCCTGAAAGAACACAAAGGAGAAAAATGTCAATTTCATCTCCACCAACACAAAAAGCATTTAATGAGTGTCCAGGAACTCCTGGAAGTTGCTAAGGGGACATATAATGTGATAGAAGACAATGGGCTTGGGGATAAAATTAACTTGAATCTGAACTCCAAGCTATGTGACTATACTTTGCTTCTCTACTTCTTCTCTACTTTCCAGTTTCCTCATTAAAAGAGGGAAAGAGAGAGAGAGAGAAGGTGAGGGAGAGGGAGAGGGAGAGAGAGAGAGAGAATAATCACATCTTCCACATGGTATTGTAAGTGTCAAATATGTGATATTTTCAAATCGTGTGTGAAAATATAGAGCATGAGCAATAGATTATAGTTCTGTTTCCCGAGGCATAAACTGTGAGTTAAATAGAGACAGTTTCTATCTTTGTGGGTCTTATAATTTGGAGCCTGGAATAATAACATGAATATACCTTGAAGAACACAGACCATAGGAACTGTCTATAAATTGTCTTCTCAGAGATATATTCCCCATCTCTCTAGAATAATCCCATTGTCCATGTAGTTATTTCTGAACCTGATAAATTATTGCAGGACCTCACCCAACCATACTGGATTTTATTGATTCAGAGAAGGCCGTGACCCAAGGTCTTTTCAACTGGAACAGTCAGTGGTAGCAGTTGTATGATGTGAAATCTGGAAGCTCTTTTTGCTATTTAATCCTTCCAAAATTCCATGAGCTAATTTGGTAGGATTTCTACCACTTTTGACCGAAGTTAAAACTTCCCTAATTTATAGACAGGAATTATTTAACATAGATGTGACATTTTCAAAGCTTGACTTTTGGAATAATGGAGGTGAGATTGGCTTGGAGCAAAGAAGCTGGCCTAGGGAGTATATGGGAATTTCCTAGATCACAAAGCAAGTTCTTAAAGTTATGACTAGTTTTACACCTTGAGATGTTTATTGTACAATACTGCAGTCCATCATGTGATGGCATACCAAAAATACCTAGAACAGGGTATGTTTTGGCTGAAAAAAAATTAGGAAAAAAAATAGAAAGCTTTCCCCCTAGCTGACTTGGATTCCACAGATTTGCTTCCTCAAGGTTATATTGTGAGAAACACTGGCCTGTAGAGGAGCATGAGAAATCATGCATCACTTATGCAAAGGTTTTCTATAATTGATTCCCATTTAATCACTGTGTGACTTTTTTCTTATAGTGTAAGATGCTGAAAAATATTAAAGATATAGAATTAACAGGATTTAATGATTGATTAGATAGATGGAGAGGATGTGGATAAAAGAGGAGAAGAAATGATATGCGTATTTCTTGCTTGGATTGAAACATCAAAATATTCTGACATAAAGTACACAGATGGGGCAGGTTTTGGCTTAAACAGTATCCCTCCAGTCATAACTATGTTCTTTCTGTAAACACTACTCCCTTTCCCACCCTTGGAAGGTAATGCTTGTAGTATGTTAATCTGCTTCTCTGAGCCATAGTTTATTGGAACAAGGATGAACACTTAGACAGAGTTCAAACTATTATATTTTTATGAACTATTATGAAAACTATTATATTTATATGAAATTTGGACCTCGACTTAAGCTGCACTTGCTGCTGAAACTAAGAATATATAAATTCAAAGGCAGAAGGTACCCTCATCTGTAATATATGGGAGAAACCAAGGAAGCTGGTCTTTAGAGTGAGAAGAGGAAGATATGCATAGTGAAGCAGAGAAGACAGAGAGAAAGAGAAAATATCCAGTTGTCTTGGTTTCTGCCAGCTTTTCTGTTCCTGGCTTTGACCATTGGTTTGTCTGGCTGTTCTAATTATAGTCTCTGTGAAATCTATACTATATTCTTGAGAGGTAAATGTTAACTTGTCCAAGACTGATTTCTTGCAGGTTGGACACAGAAAGAAGCTGGCCTCCTGCAAACCTCCATGGAAACCTTTTATGACCTAGGGCTTGAAGCAAATTAACCTTAGCCAAGAGCAAGGCTTGGACCCAGCCCTGGTCACACCAGGAGTGGGACTCCCAATTAATCACAAACACGGTTGTGTAAAACCTTGCTGCTGGGATGCGGGAATGGCGGCTCACGCCTATAATTCCAGCACTTTGGGAGGCCAAGGTGGGCAGATTGTCTGAGGTCAGGAGTTCGAGACTAATCTCGCCAAGATGGTGAAATCCTGTCCCTGCTAAAGATACAAAAATTAGCCGGGCGTGATGGCGGGTGCTTGTAATCCCAGCTATTTCTGAGGCTGAGGCAGGAGAATTGCTTCAACCCACAAGGTGGAGGTTGCAGTGAGCCGAGATCACGCCACTGCATTCCAGCCTGGGTGACAGAGCGAGATTCTGTCTCAAAAAAACAAAAAACAAAAAACCAAACTTGCTGCTAGATTACCATATTATATGACCACACCAAACACTGACCCATCTAGTCTGTGATCACACCAGAGAACAGGCTGGTTCCCACCCCAACATGAATACTGAGCTGGCAGGAAGATAACACAGCCCAAGGACTGAAGACCCCTTCGCTCTAGTCTGTCATTTTAATTTGTTTTCTATGTCTGTACTGACCTAGAATGCTATGGCAACAGAGAACTGGCTTGGCAGCTCTTGCTCCTTTGTCTAAGAGCTTTACCCGCTGAATACTGCCTCATCAAAACCGTTGTGTTCTTGTCCACTAATTTGTCGTCTTGTTTTGTTTGTTTTTTGAGATAAGGTCTTGCTCTGTCACCCAGGCTGGAGTACAGTGGTCCAATCATAACTCACTGCAGCCTTGACTTCCTGGCTCAAGGGATTCTCCTGCCTCAGCTTCCCACGTAGCTCGGAAAACAGGTGTGTGCCACCATGGCTGGCTAATTTTTGTTTTAATTTTTGTACAGGGAGGGTCTCACTTTGTTGCCCAGGCTGGTCTCACACTCCTGGGCTCAAGTGATCCACCCACCTTGGCCTCCCAAATTGCTGAGATTAGAGGTATGAGCCTCCACGCCTGGCCTGTTGTTGTTTTTATGGTATTTCTTATATCTTCCTCTTTTTGCCTAACATATTTATGATTTCTCTTATTATCTGACAAAAGATTAAAGACAGCAGGGCATAAATATAAATGTCTACTCTAATATTCCACATTTAGTAAAGGTCACTCCTATCGATAGCTATGAGTAACTAAAGACAAGAAAATTCCTAACTCTTCATAGTTATGAAAGCACATAGAATAGATGTCCTTATGTGCTGCTGCTTTTTTTTTTTTTTTGAGACAGAGACTTGCTGGAGTGCAGTGGCGTGATCTCGGGTCACTGCAACCTCCGTCTCCCGGGTTTAAGCAATTCTCCTGCCTCAGCCTCCCAAGTAGCTGGGAGTACAGGCACTCACCACCACGCCTGGCTAATTTTTGTATTTTTAGTAGATACGGGGTTTCACCATGTTGGCCAGGCTGGTCTCGAACTCTTGACTTCATGATCTGCCTGCCCCAGCTTCCCAAAGTGCTGGGATTACAGGTGTGAGCCACCACGCCTGGCCTATGTGCTTCTTTACAGTGTTTTCTTGCATTGTTCCTTGACTGATAACCTGAAACAATGATTCAAGGAGGTACAAAGTTATCTGCATGGATTGGCACTTCCACCAACATCACAGAAATGATCAGGATTTAGAGCTCTTTTTCTAGTATTAAGAGGTCCAGTTGACTTCACATTGATCTGTGATCCTGGGGCTCTTCAGTATCCCCTAATTCTATGAAATATTACCACGCTGACAATGAAACTTTAATATGGTAACACCCCAATATGTAAGCAGGGCATTCTTCATGCATTTACTCCATCTCTCGTGAAGTCCGTCAAGGGTATACTTTATCCAAGTAAGTATTCTATCTTTTAATATAGGGCTACCTCTGCCTTTTGACATTAGAATAACTTCTCTGTGATCAATAGTACTTGTTTTAGTTTGTTCCTTCTGCTACAATAAAATGCCTTAGACTGAGTAATCTATAAACAACAGAAATGTATTTCTCACAGTTCTAGAGGCTTGGAATCCAAGATCAAAGCACCAACAGCCTCAGTTTCAGGTGAAAAACTGTTGCTCACAGGTGGCAACTTCTCTGTGTCCTCATATGGTGAGAGAGTGTAAGGGACCTCACTCAACTCAAGCCTCTTTTATAAAGGCACTAATCCCATCTGTGAGGGTGGAGCCCTCATGACTTAATCACTCACAGAAGGTCCTGCTTCTCAATACTATCACATGTTAAGTTTCAACATACAAATATTGGGAGGACACCAGCATTTAGATAATAGCACTACTTTTATTACTTTCCTGATAGATATTTTGGATAATTCATCCACATATCAATTTTTGTTCTATAACCTAAGTGGCTGTACTGGTACTGGTTCAACACTCATCACAGACTGGTAGAATTTCCAAGGTGTTGGGCCTGTGGACAGAGGCTAAGGATTCCAAGTGATGGAATCTCTTTCCAATTTTAAAAAAATATCATTGTTTTCTTATTAAAAATGCTTTCTGTTAAAAGTAAAAAATTATAAAATAGAGTAGAAATTTTTAAATACTTTAAATCTTACTAAAATATGTGAATTGGTAGAATTTTAAGGAAAAAATATATGTCCTTACAGTCTCATACTAATTGCTTCTAGAAATCTACTTTTCCTTTGAATTTATTTTCTTTCTTGCTGTTCATTCTAGAGTTCTTAGCTGATAGTCTGTGGGAAGTAAATGTTTTTAGTCTCTCTTGTTTGGTCTAAAAGTCTTTGTTTTCCCTACAACCCACTTATCAATAATAATTTAGCCTGGTATAGAACAGTAATTGTTTCACCATTTTGATGATATTACTATATGACATTTTCTGTTTTGCATGAGAAATATAACATCCATCTGTTGCTCTTTCCTTTGGCTTTTTATTATGGCAGGGTTTTTTTTTTAAGTTTTCTCTGGGGTTGGGTTTGTTTGTTTATTTAACTAAGGGAATCATTAGACATGATTTGAGGGTTTTTTTTTTTTTTTGGCTTTGTTTTGTTTATACCTTGACGTCTACTTCCAAGGATTCAATCTTTCATCAAATTTTAAAAAATGTACATGGTTAAGCATTTGAATATTACCTTTTCTTCTAAAAATTGCTCTATGTAACTTGGAGGTTTTTGATACTATTCTTCATGTCTCATAACTACTTTTTCATATTTACAATAAATTAAAAAAACTTCCTGTGCTGCTTTCTGGGTGATATACTCAGATCTGTTTTCCTTTTTTAAAAATTAATTTTTTAGTGTGTATATATATATATATGTAAGATTAACAACATGTTATTTTGATACATATATATACTTATATGTATAGTTAAATGATTACTATAGTCAAGCAAATTAACCTACATATCACCTTCCATCGTTACTTCTTTTGTGTGTATATGTGATAAGATCATCTAAAATTTACTGTCTTAGCAAATTTCAGTAAATAATACAATATTATTAATTACAGTTCTTATGCTGTACATTAGATCTCTAGACTTATTTATCCTACATAAGTTTGTACCTTTGACCTACTGCTCCCCGTTTCCTGTCCGTCCCTGCTGCTGGTAACCACTGGTCTATTCTGTTTCTATGCGTTCAAACTTTTTTAAGATTCTACATACAAGGGAGATCACACAGTATTTTTTTTTCTATGTCTGGCTTATTTCACTTTGTATGGTATCTTCAGGTTTATCTGTGTTGTTGTAAATGGAATTATTTTCTTCTATGTATGGCTAAGTAATATTCTATTGTGTGACATATATAAATATATGTATATCTCCCTTACAATTTTTTATTCATTTATCTGTATATGAACACTAAGATTGTTTCTATAGCTTATTTATTTTTTGTTGTTGTTGCTGTTTTTGAGACGGGGTCTCACTGTCTGCCAGGTTGGCATGCAATGGCACAATCATGGCTCACTGCAGCCTTGAACTCTTGGGCTCAAGGGACCCTCCCATCTCAGCCTCCGGAGTAGCTGGTACCACAGGAGTGTGCCACCACACCTGGGTTAATTTTTTATTTTTTGTAGAGACAGGGTCTTGTTTCGATATCTTATCTATTATGAGCAATGCTCCAATGAACATGGGAGTGCAGATATCTCTAGGAGGTAATGATTTCATTTCCCAAAAGCATATACACAGCAGAGGGATTGTTGAGTCATATGGTAGTTTTATCTTTAATTTTTTGAGCAACATCTATACTGTTTTCTACAATAGCCATACCAATTTACACTTCCACCAACAGTGTACAAGTGTTCTTTCTTCTCCACTTCTTTGCCAACACTTGTTATCACATCTTTTTGATAATAGCCATCCTAACAGGTATAAGGTGATAATTCATTGTGGTTTTGATTTGCATTTTTCTGATGATTAGTGATGCTGAGCATCTTTTCATATTCCTGTTAACCATTTGTATGTATTCTTTGGAAATATATTCATTCAGGTCCCTTGCCCACTTTTTAATTGGATTATTTGATTATTTTACTATTGAGTTACATGAGTTTTTTAAAATATATTTTGAATATTAACCCTTTATCAGATACATAGTTTGAAAATATTTTCTCCTAATCAGTAGTCTGCCTTTTCATTTTTTCAATTGTTTCCGTGGCTGTGCAGAAACTTTTTAGTATGATGTAGTCTCACTTGTCTATTTTTGTTTTTGTTGCCTGTGTTTTTGGTGCCATATCCAAAAAATCATTGCCAAAACCAGTATCAAGTAGCTTTTCTCCTACGTTTTCTTCTAGGAGTTTTTGGTTTCAGTTCCTAATTTTAGGTATTTGAACCATTTTGAGTTTTTTGTGAATAGAGTAAGATAAATGTCCATTCTCGTTTGTGTGTGTGTGTGTTTGTGTGTGTGTGTCTGTGTGGATATCCAGTTTTCCCAGTACCATTTATGAAACAGAATATCTTTTCTCCACTGTGTATTCTTGGTGACCTTATCAAAAATCAGTTGGCTGAGATGTGTGGTTTTTTGTTCCATTAAATTATGTGTTTGTTTTTATGCCAATACTATACTGTGTTGATTACTATGGCTTTGTAATATAATTTGAAATCAGGAAATGTGGTGTTTCCACTTTGTTTTTCTTAAGATTGTTTTGGCTATTTAGAGTCTTTTGTGGTTTCACATAAATTTTAGCATTTTTTTTCTATTTCTGTGAGAAATGCCATTGAAATTTTCATAGAGGTTGTGTGTTATTTTGGATAATATGGACATTTTAACAGTATTAATTCTTATAAATCATAATATCTTTCCTCAGATCTATTTTTCAATTCAGTAATTCCCAGTTGAGTTGTATCAACACTACTGCTCACTAAATTAGAGTATTATTTTTAAAGTTTCAATCATTATATTGGCATTTCTAGGTTTTCATTTCACTGTACTTTGAATCTGTCATTTTTGCCTCAGTAATTCTGTTCTTTTATCTTTTTGAACATTTTGAAATGGTTATCTCAAAATCTCTTTCCAATTTCTCTGTTATCTCTAGTTCCTTGGGCTTGACACTTACTTACAACAGCTATCAATATCTCATGGCAATAGATTTACTGTAATCTTTGTAATTTTGTCTCTGGGCTCATCTTCATTGAAAATTATCTTCTTCAGGCACCTGTTGTGAGCCACGATAATGGAGATATCCCTGTGAGATGGTTTCATGGGAGATTGCTAAGATTCTTTGAGATTCATTGTTTCTAGATCATTTTTATGTTAATTTCTTTGGTTTACGTTTTAGCACCTCTCACATTTTAAGCCAGACTTATGGCTCAAAATTTCATTGTGAGTAAACTGCCATTTCTGGTACTACCAGGGCCCTGGCCAGGCAGCTTGCTTTGTGCTTTGTCCTTGAATTAGAGAGCTGCAGTTTCCAAGCCCCCATTCATGGATGAGACAAATATTCCTAGACTCCTATCTTGATATTTCTAGACAAACTTCTGAACATAAAACCTATAGCCTGATGCTCATCTATTCAACCTGATCATTAGAACTGCTAACCCAAAGTCTATATATTGGATTTGTTTAATCCTTAGGCTTTAGAATTTTAACTCCTTCTCCCTCTTAGGAGTTACCTCTTAAATTCTGACACTTAGTTTTCATCTCGGTTGTGTATTTTATAAAACAAAGTTTATTTTATCTACTATTTGGTAGACATGAGGAGAAAGAGGAGATTTTCCTTTTCAACTCAGGCCATAGCAATGAAAGTCTCTGTGATAGCCTCTGTCAATTTCCCACTGACATCTCTCATTCCCTAGATAAAATTACCTAAATTTGTACTCAACTGTTTATTGAATAAAGCAACTATTGCCTGGTGTTACTTAGTCAATGAAAGCTGAAAAAACTGAGAGGAGTATAGTCATGGCATACTTGATATTTTTTGGTAAGGCAATTTGTTTAGATTGGAGGACATAACTTTGATTATGGCCAGATATATAAGATGGTCAGCTGGCTGCTGGCAATAAATTGATTTCCCAGGGGTCAAATTAATCAATTAACATTTGCAGCTAAACGCACAGAAGTTAATATTTTTCATTAGTTGTTAAGATAGTTTAATGCAATTGAAATTTTGATGGCGTTTTTCACCTCATGTTTTATTTTAATGGAAGGTAAAGCACCATTTAGATGGGTTCTAGATAAATCACTGGTGACATAAGATGGACATAACCTATGAATACCAGGTTAAAAATAATGTTGATCATAATCATTAAGGTAAGGCTACTTGCTTGTAATTATTTTCCATGTGTTTCTTAATGATTTTTAACAAGTTCAGCATTTGTTGATCCATTTTAAGGAAATAATTTTTGTGTAAAAACAAAATAGTTGCCATTAAATATTTCATAGACCTTATAAACAATAAATATCTGCACTCACAATGTTTTTCTGATAAGGCTGCCAAAGTACCTCATGATCAAATATACTACTATTAACCTTGTTTTGCATGGGGGAGTTAAACTTTAAAAGACTAAATATAATATTCAAGTTTACATAGCAAAGCAGTACCCAAGAGAGAAAATGAGCCCTTCTTGGGCTTCATCCTGTGCTCTGGCCTGAACGCAGCATATTATCAGCATAAATCTATTCAGAACATCCAGGGCATTCATTAACTAGGTCATGTGGATGTGCCTGGAATGTACAGTGATGTTACTGAGCACTGTGGAATCACAAACAGCAACACTGAGTTAAATAGACCATGAAATTTCAAAACTCCAGACTGATAAATATATGTTGCAAAGGGAAAAGGAGATAAAGTTGAGAAGGGCATGTCCTCATTCTACTAAATTTCAAAGTTTATAAAACCTTTATTTTGATTGTTTATAATCCTTGCTTAATCATAATGAAGGGAGCAAACATATTGAAATCATCACATAGAGGTATTGACAAGCAGATATTTTTACTATGTTCAAACAATGAAGGAAAGGTTTTGATAAAGTGTGGCCATCCTGATCCTCAATTGTTATCAACTGTTCTTTAGGTAAGCTACCAGACAATTGAAGAGAATAAAGTTGGTATTTGAAATCTCGTGTTTAATTTTTTGCTGTGCTTCTAACCAGCTTTATATGCTTTGAGCAAGCCATTGGACTAGCAATATTATACATCTTTATTTGGTCAGATGTATTCTTCTGTAAAAAGAAATGCCAAATATTAATTTAAGATTTTAACACATTTGTATATATAGTATACTTCAATAAAATATTAACAGTAGTTACCTTGGTTTATTTTTAAGTGACAGCATTTTCTTTAGTAAAATTTATATAGTATGATTCCATTTTATTTAAAAAAATAAAAAGGCATATTCACATCTATGATAAATTACTGTGCATGCATGGAGAAAGCTGTAGTAGAATACATACCAACCTGAGGATTTGACTTCTTTGGAGGAGTGGGAAGAAGAAAATAATTGAGACATTTAAAGAAAATGGTCTATAATATATTGAGCGATGTATGTGTATACACACACATGCAGATATATTAACACAGATGTATAATTTCACACATATATTTACATATGAGATGTGTGTATATATTTAAACAATGTATATACACTGCTTTTATTAATTGTAACACATATACCTGCAACCTGATTCTAGAGTAGAGGTATGTGTTTGAAATATTTTCATGTTAACACATACAGATTTACCTCCCTTTTGGAATCTGGTACTTAGTTTCCATGTTACTAATTTTCTTAAAGGCACATGTAAATAGCAGACCTGAAATACAAGACTAAACAGTCTGGATTCAGCATTCCTGTTGTTAAAACTGTAGTAAAGCTTCCCAGTTGCTGGATTTGTTGGCCATTGTTCTTCATGTTGATTTTCTTCATGCACCTTGCATGAAAGGAATTTTTTTTGAACTTTTCCTCATCATACCTTTTCTTTGCATGTTGTCTTTAAAATTTTTATTTATTCCACGTA